>NC_140936.1:77094822-77439822 GCF_014529385.1 Adiantum capillus-veneris
GTCTACGATAGGAGTTGTTTCTACACTCAGCTCGTGACCTCGTTGAAGCTGTACACACACTCTCTAGCGGCAAGTATACAACAGTTCTACAATAGGAGTTATTTCTACACAGCTCGTGACCTCGTTGTTGCCCCGTTGTTGAAGTTGTACACACTCTCTAGCGGCAAGTATACAACAGTTCTACGATAGGAGTTGTTTTTACACAGCTCGTGTCACGTGACACATCCAACCCTGTGTGTCCGTGAACAAGCTACAGCATGACCAGGGTTTAGTTCAGTCAAGTCAGTCTAGAATAGGAAGTGATCTGGCACTTTTGTGAGTCTGTTCGCAAACCGTGCATGACCAGACACTTAGAGTAGATGCATATCCTCTGGTTGCACACAGCATGACCATCAGATTACAATCAGAACCCATCAAGAGCATTTTTACAGTGCATAGACCTATTTTTCCTATTTTTGACATTTTCACTTATTATTTTTAAGTGACTTTTGTTGGAAACTAGGTAGGGCAATTTTGCTAAGTTGTATAAATAGAAACCTAGCGCTAGCACTTTCTGGCAGAAGAGGCAGCAGGAGCACCTTGCTCAACAGGCACCTTCTAAGCAAGACCCCCCAGCATGGCCTAACCTTTTTGCAACACAGCATCAAAGCTAGCATTTTTGCAAGACAGATCAGCCTTGGCGTTTTTGCATTGCAGAGCAGCTTCGGCATTAGCAGACACAGCAAAACCACTTCACAACAGCAGATCAGCCCTAGCGTTAGTAGATTTTCCATAGCAACAGAATTCAGCCCTAGCGTTTTTGGAGCAGCAGGACATCCAGCGCTTTGCAACTCCATCGCGTAGAACCAGCCCATAGACCAGCGTTTTCAGTTTTCAGCAGTCAGTACCCGCAGTAGAACCCCCAAACCTCGCAGATCTCACCTTCGCGCAGCAAATCCTCGCCGCACGGTCAGATCCCGCGAAGTTTGCAGATTCAGCCCGGAAAACGAAGAGTTCAGCATCTGCGTTTTCAGCACATCGTCATCGTACCGTCGTCATCGACATCGTCACCAACATAGAGTCAAAATTCAGCAGATAAAGATTTGCAGATTTCAACCATTAGCGTTTTCAGATTTCAACCCGTCTTGTCGTCGTCCTCATCGTTGTCGACATCGTCGGCAAGTCCAAGCATTGTAGAGATTTGTGCAAGCAATAGCAGACCGTTCTCGCCATAGAGAGTGGGGCCTTTGGAGGAGGGTTTGACAACTTGTCTGGTGTCGTATTCTTCTCTCTCTATCTCTCAGTCTCAGCACCTTCTCGCACAGTGTCTATTCACTTTGTTTGTGATCACTTGCACTCTCTCATTAAAGAACGGAAGGCTCTCCCTTCCCTAAGAAAAAGGAACCTTGAGCACAGTTCGGAGCACTCATCTTGAGCAAAGTTCATCATTCATTCCGCTGCACCTTACATTGGTATCAGAGCTTTGGCAGTGTTCTATATCACTCAAGGAAAGAAGAACCACATAATTTTTTTGCTTGTTGCGGTCGCACGTAACCCAAGTCCACTTGGGCGTGTCGATTCCTAGTCGTGTTTTTGAAGAGTGACAGGAAACCCAAGAAAAAGGGGCTTGTCCAACCTCCCCTTGTGCCTCTTTTCACTCATTGAGCGGACCGTGCACTTAGCGGCCGGCCAATCGACGTGAGGTGGAAAAAAGCAACCTTGGTGTGAGCGCAAGGCCACCAAGGGATGCGCCCGCGGAAAAGAGTAGAACTCGGGTGAAGAGAAGATCCTTCTCTAGCGCAGATTGCAAGCAAAAGAAGAACCTCAAGACCCTCAAGAACTCAAGACCCCAAGAACCCAAGTTCCTCGTGAACTTAAACGGAATGGATACTGCGCTTGGAGGTGATGAGCATGAGAGAGGCGACAAAGAATTTTCCCCACCAAGAGGTTTTCCGACCCTCCCCCTTCCCCATCTACCCCACGAGTTGTACCAAATCCTATGGAGGCTTTGGTCAAGTCGATGATGGACATGATGACAATGTGGCACGAAGCAAGAATGGCAGCCATGGAGCGTGAGCGCGAGCAATTACGCTTGGAGGCCAAAGAATTTGATCGCAAGTACGCAGAAAGAAAAACAGAATTGGATCGCAAGAACGTTGTTCATTCTTCCTCTATCATTTCTAATGTGCAGGCGACGATTGAAGAGATTTGGGAAAAGGAGACTCTCTTAGTCTCTTCTTCTCCCAAGCATGACACAAGATTTGCATGATGATAAGCATGATGAATTGAATGATAATGATAAGCATGATGATTTGGATGATAAGGACAAGCATGATGATCAAGATGTGATTTCTCACAAGCATGATGATTTGCATGAAGATGATGTGATTGTTTAACATGGATGATGTGTTAGTTCATACTTTCTCTAGTGAAGCTAACCTCATTGCAGATTCGATCAATCACAAAGAACCGATCTTGGCTCTCGAGTCGAGGTCCACAGAACTCCCATAGGAAGATTGGATCAAACACGAAGAACCGATCTCGGCTCTCGAGCCTAGATCCGCAGAACCCCCACAGGAAGTACTATGTGTTCAAATGATTAGTCAGCACGCATTTGTCGAGTGTTTCATTCCTAATCGTTTCCTATATTTTAGTCAGCGTCTTTATGTGATCCCTTTTCCTAGGCATGCCATATTGTACGTTGAGCACGATTCACTCATGGATGAGCACGGATGTATGCGGATTTCTCATGAAAAGATGAAATGTTTGCATTCTAAGACGTCACATTCCGTGTCTCTTCCTTGGCATGACACATTCGTAGAAAGAGCACAAGAAGAATTGAGCACCCAGCATGGGCATTTCCATTGTGAATTGCCACAGTTGATTAACTTAGATCATAAACACAAGATTTGATCTCATGGTTTGCGTGTGTGTGGTGAACGAGTTGGCACGCCGTCTATTTGTTCATCTACATTGCTGCACAGCCTTTAGAAAAGGCAAGAGTTTTTCCAGTCACTTTACATGGAATAGGTATATTCATGGTTTTGTGTTGGAAGTGGTTTCAGGAATTTTCAGCCTTGGAGATTCTTGAAGAAGGTGGACCTACGTTCATAGACGAAGTTGAAGCATTGAAGGAGCTACAAAAGCCTTTGTGTTGTTTTCGGGGCGGCCAAAAGAAGCAAGCGTTGCAGACCTTTATGAAGTTCAAGTATCGCACGACCCACACATTCGAGTGGGCCGGCGAAGAGTCCTTTACAGGATTCCGGATGCTATTGGCGATCTCCCTCGACGCCATACAGTTCGGTACCAATACCTCACTTTGAAAAGGAGGGGATGTCACGTGACACATCCAACCCTATGTGTCCATGGACAAGCTACAGCATGACCAGGGTTCAGTTCAGTCAAGTCAGTCTAGAATAGGAAGTGATCTCGCACTTTTGTGAGTCTCTTCGTAGACCGTGCATGACCAGACACTTAAGAGTAGATGCATATCCTCTGGTTGCACACAACATGACCATCAGATTACAATCAGAACCCATCAAGAACACTTTTACAGTGTATAGACCTATTTTTCCTATTTTTGACATTTTTCACTTATTATTTTTAAGTGACTTTTGTTGGAAACTAGGTAGGGCAATTTTGCTAAGTTGTATAAATAGAAACCTAGAGCTAGCATTTTCTGGCAAAAGAGGCAGCAGGAGCACCTTGCTCAACAGGCACCTTCTCAACAAGACCCCCCAGCATGGCCTAGCGTTTTTGCAACACAGCATCAAAGCTAGCGTTTTTTGCAAGACAGATCAGCCTTGGCATTTTTGCATTGCAGAGCAGCTTCGGCATTAGCAGACACAGCAGAACCACTTCACGACATCAGATCAGCCCTAGCGTTAGTAGATTTTCCCCAGCAGCAGAATTCAGCCCTAGCGTTTTTGGAGCAGCAGGACATTCAGCACTTTGCAGTTCCATCGCGACAATACCAGCCCATAGACCAGCGTTTTCAGTTTTCAGCAGTCAGTACCCACAGTAGAACCCCCAAATGTTAGGTGCAACGAAATGAACGTTGTATTTTCTCAAGATTAGTGATCTTTATTGCTCAAGGTTCCTTTTAGTTCTTAGGGAAAGAGAGAGCTTTCCGTCTTGTAGAGTGCATGTTAGGTGCAGCGGAATGAATGTTGTATTTTCTCAAGATTAGTGATCTTTATTGCTCAAGGTTCCTTTTAGTTCTTAGGGAAAGAGAGAGCTTTCCGTCTTATGGAGAGTGCTACGATCACGAACAAAGTGAGTGGATATTGTGCATGCAAGTGAATGAGACTGAGAGAAGGAGAGAGAAGAGATACGACACCAGAGAGGTTGTAAAACCCTCCTCCGAAGGCCCCACTCTCGTTGGCGAGAGTGGTCTATTCTTTGATTGCACAAAGGTGTACAATGCGTATGCAATGGACTATGCAACTTGGTCTATGCCGATGACGACGACGGTGACGACGACGATGACGATGGCTGGAATCTGAGATCTTCTAATCACTGAATTTCGGGACTGTTTCGGTGGCTGAAAATGACTGTTTTGGCTGCGTTTTCTTGGCTGAAAAATGAGGTTTCTTAGGGCTGAAAACTGATGGTCTTTACGGGCTGAATCTGCTACACTTTAGGTGAATAATGCCGGTCTTAATTTGCTGCTGAAATCCAAAAACGCCAGGGGCTGAAATTGGTCCTTCTGTCGCCGGGGTTCTGCAAATGCAAAAACGCTAGGCTGATCTGCTGTGTCGTGATGACGCCGGGGCTGATCTACTGTGCACAAATCGCCAAGGCTGATCTGATGCAAAAACGCTAGGTCTTCTGTGGAGAAAACGCCAAAGTAGTCGCGGGGGTTGGTCTTGCTGAGAAGTTGCCTGTTGAGCAAGGTGCTCCTGCTGCCTCTTCTGCCATTTAGTGCTAACTTGGGTTTGCTTATATAGAAACTTAGCAAAATTGCCCTACCTACTTTTGTAGGAAAGTCACTTAAAAATCATAAGTGAAAATCCCAATAAATAGGAAAATAGCCTAAATGCACTGGAAAATTCCCCTAACTGATGCTAATGGATTCTGATGGGAATTCCGATGATCATGCTGTGTGCAACCAGAGGATATGCATCTATGCTAAGTGACTGGGCATGCACGGTCTACGAATAGACTCACAAAAGTGCCAGATCACTGCTAATCTAACTTGATCGGACTTACTGAACCCTACTGTGGTGTAGCTTGTCCACGGACACATAGGGTTGGGATGTGTCACGTGACACCAAACCTCCCCGATCTCAGCTTTCCGCAGCAGATCCTCGCCGCATGGTCAGATCCCGCGATGTTTGCAGATTCAGCCCGGAAAACGCAGATTTCAGCATTTGCGTTTTCAGTGCGTCGTCGTCATCGTACGGTCGTCATCGACATCGTCACCACATAGAGTCAGAATTCAGCAGATAAAGATTTGCAGATTTCAGCACGTCTCATCGTCGTCCTCATCGTCGTCAACATCGTCAGCAAGTCCAAGCATTGTAGAGATTTGTGCAATCAATAGCAGACCGCTCTCGCCATAGAGTGGGGCCTTCGGAGGAGGGTTTGACAACTTGTCTGGTGTCGTATTCTTCTCTCTCTCTCTCTCTCAATCTCAGCACCTTCTCGCACAGTGTCTATTCACTTTGTTTGTGATCACTTGCATGCTCAACAGAAGGCTCTCCCTTCCCTAAGAAAAAGGAACCTTGAGCACAATTCGGAGCACTCATCTTGAGCAAAGTTCATGATTCATTCCGCTGCACCTTACAGCTCGTGACCTCGTTGTTGCCTCGTTGTTGAAGCTGTACACACACTCTCTAGCAGCAAGTATACAACAGTTCTCTACATTGCTCTTGATGGCATCTTGTTGGAGCTTTCTTGGAGGCTGGAGTTCCCTATTCTGCTGCTACATTCTTGGAGTATTGTCCTCTTGAAGAAGAGACATCTTTATTTGAGGCCTCGCATCTTCGGCCTTTGTCGGTTGTTCAGCATCAAGTGTTGAGGGAGTGTTGAGTTACACCACTCTACTACTTCATCTAGGGTTAGGGCATGCTTGTATGGCTAGTGTGCTCCCAGGCTGGCCACATGTAGTGCCCTGCATTCTAGGGTACATGTCCAAGCTGGGCCACATTGGCCGGCCGTCGGACACTTCTTGTCCAGGCACCCTACTTAGTGATTTCCCCTATTTATTCCCACTTGGGTCGTGGAGTCTTATGAAGGGCTGGCCGACTTCTTCATGAGAACCTATATAGGCAGCCTCTGCCCTGCCATTCTCATTATGGACACGTATCTGCTACAGGGCGTCCCAAGTGGAGGAGTCACCCTCTATGGTCATGCACGGACAGCCTGCTCTTCCTTCAACGTTTTTGTTCTGGCTCTCTCTTTCGCATATCCATATGGCACTCAGTGTGTGGAGAACACAAAACTGCATACGCCTAATCGTGTGAGACTAGAAGAGATGTGCTATTACTACTTCAAACCCAAGGTAAGTCTAAGAAGCCTAGGGGATCTTGGTCTACCCCATTTTTGCCCATGTATGAAGGACATGCATGATCGGACAGATCCATTTGATACAAATCAATAGTTTTGCATATATGGTTGTACAAGGCATAGTTAAATGTTGCTACACAACTATGGGCCAACCAGGCTCCACCAGATACAAGATGTCGCACTCTTTGCCAGCCTAGGCAGCATCATAGACATCCTATTTTGGAAACCTTAAACAACAGAAAATCTCATTAGATCTGCCCAGACGGAGCCTCGTCTTTGAGAAATAGAAGTCTGTGGTGTAGATCTACAGTAGACTATCCATTGGAGATCGTCCTGCATATGCCATATACATCATTGATCTCTTCGTTTACGTAATACAAAGCAAATAACAATTTCGTGACTGAATGGGAGGCCCCTTGCTGAGACCCCAACGTGGTGCCACAGTCTCCTCCCTCTACCTTTCCCTATTCTCCCTCACTTTTTGTAAGACTCTTCTATCCTAATAAGGGTTAAAAACTTTCTGTAAGGAAAGAACTAAGGAGAGATTGTATTTCATATAAATGGGATCTTTGTCACCTCTATCATCTGCTATGAATGACAAGCTCAAGATGCTTCATTGTATAAATGCTTGTGCACGCTAGAGTAGACGAGATTTTCCAGCTTGAAGACCTAGTGGAAAGTTCGGGTTTACATGAGGTTTGAGTCTTGAACGTTGAGGATAGATTGAGCCCTTAAAACTTGAGCAAGAAATGGCTTACGTGAATAAGAAGCAAGCTTTCAGATTTAGCACAGATGGGCTATTTTATTCCCCTGAGTTTTTCCTATTATCAAGACCATAGAGATCATACTTATCCCTGTGATTTGTCAAGGAATTTCTACATGAAAGTTTTCCCACAGTCCCCCCAATTTCTTTAGCAGAGGTGAAGCTAGAGAGAGAGAGAGAGAGAGAGAGAGAGAGAGAGAGAGAGAGAGAGAGAGAGAGAGAGAGAGTCCGAACGAGTCCATGTCTTTTGCCTCACATCAAATGAATGCAGTACCCTAGTAAAAGGAGCCCTAAGGGGGAGGTGGAATAAATAACATTTAAAGATTTCAGGGCTGGAAGATGAAGTAAAGTTGTATACAGAGCAGACAAGAGAAAGCATTGATATAATGCCAAGTGAGCCATCTCAAATTTTGTTGCTCGATTTGCTAGTGTCGAGCAAAATGAGATTCCACAAGATTTTTTCAAGCAATGTTACATGGAGGTTCCTGCATATACACCTTAACAGTATCAAATGACTACGTAATATACAACTTAACATACACATTTGAACTTCAAACAACTCTCAAACAGAGTTAAACTTGTGTGTGAGCCCTATTCTGTCTTGCCCCAAGATCATTCTATGAGAATCACTACCAAGTTGGAACTTACTAACCTCCGATGAGCCCAAAGCCAATGCCGAATCCAAAGCCAGCCCCACATCCAAATCCAGGACCTAGCCTGCCCAGATCAGCGGAGTACATGCAGGGAAGCTTCCATAGGATCCAGACGAGATTGGACAGGGAAAACCAGGTGCTAAAATGCTTGCTCGGAGCATCCGTTCTGTAGAATTCCAGCTTGTCAATCGTGTCAGGCAATCCATCCCCCTTCTCCTCCTGCTCATGGGATGGATGCTCCATAAAGGCAAGAAGATCTGCTTCTACAGATGAATGCCTGTGGGTGAGAGAGAAGGGACCATGCAAAGACTGTGCATACTTGCCTCCGACGGATGAGTGGGCTGTCGTCCTTCGCCCTTGCACTTACTCCTCCCTTCCAAAATGTGATTGTAGTAGAGAGCCTGGAGCCACAAGTGTGCATGCATGCGTTGACTGGCAAACAACAAATTTCAGAGTCAAAATAATGTTTATTGCACAACGCATTTGCAATTTCTAATGGTGGGAATCTTCACAGATTCCCAAATCCTTGGCTCAGGATATATAGGACATTAAAACACTAAAAGCGAGCTCATGGATCAAGTATACAACTTCGCTAGCCAAGTTGCACACGTTTCACCTCGCCCCTTTAAAAAATTGTTTTTTCTCTCAACTCTCGTCCCAACTCCACACGACACTGCGCGGCTTGCCACATGGCTCCTTTGTCTCCTTCTATTAGCCATCTCGTCGCTTGCCACCTGCCTTTCCAACTTGATCTTCGTTCATTGCCTTTGCGAATTGATCAAACGGGGTATCGTTGTCGATGCCTCCTAATCAATTTCTTTTGCAAAATCGTAGGGACATATTAGAAGTGCATGGAAATTTGGAACTTGAAAGTTAAAGGGAAGCATTATGGGAGAGAGGAAGTAACTTCCGCTTGCCTCAACACTATAGCACACGGGGTTTTCAATGAAGGCTAAGCAGTGGGATCCAACGTTAAGAAGTGGGACGCGAGAGGAGAGAGGAGAGAGGATCGCGGCGGTCATACACATCATCATTAAAAAGTAAACTCGGCCAAAATAAGTATGGATGCTGATGTGGAGTGGTGGGTGAGGTGCTCGGCGCGCTGAAGTGGAGCTTGGGTATAATGCTAGCCATGCATTTTTTAATATTAGGGGCGTGGGAAGCGCGCTCAAGGTTGTCTAAGAAATGGCATTTGGAAAATCTGAGAAAGGAGGGTGGAATGAGGGCTTCTTACAATCCTCCAACCGCAAGGCAAGCTTGCACACATTGGAGTTGAGCGCCCATTGGAGTCATGCTCTTGTGCTTTCATTCTGCTCATCTGTTTTATTTTGCTTCAACTGCTGCTCTTGTGATTTCTTTTGTGTGTGATTCATATTAACAAATCTACATGTTTCATCAATTGTTTTCCCAATGTCAGTTATCAATGTCTCCATGCTTTATGTGTGATTAGCATTGCCAAGCTTGCATATAAGCATGGGGTTATACTCGACACCCTCGCATCAATTGTTTCCTCGATATCGCTAGCTATTTATGTCTCCATCTTTTGTTAGTGATCAACATGAGAAAGTCTAAGATGGAGAATAGAAAACTTAAGCAAGCTTACATGTAGGCGTGGGCTTATGATCAACAACTTGCATTGTCCTATTTTGTAGGTACAGCAGGCACACAATGCAATGAGTACCTAAGTTTTGCTACAACAACTGAGGGTGATACAAGTGATGATGACGTCATCCCATATGAGTTCTTTGAAGATGAAAATATTGGTGTTGAGGTAGATATTTCTAGGGATCCATTGCTTGATGTTGAGGAATTGGGAGATTCCTTGGATGCATTATGATACACATCAAAGACATTCTTCTTGTTTGATGAGATGATGTAATCTTTAATGGTGAAGGATTTACCTGGGACAATTACAATCTCACTTCTGGTCCTTAAAGCACATGATGCGAGAGGTATAATGGATATGAAGAGGTGGAAGAGAATCAGAGATAATATTTCCCTCTGTCTAGCTTCAAGCTCAAGACAACGCAGCTTGCAATTGAAATTGTCAAGACTGAAACTTCCGTATGTAGAAGTTCAGGTGCGCATTAAACGTGTAGCTCATTGTCCCTCAAGGCATGAAGTACACTTGGAAGTGGCTGCCACTATTAATGCAATCAATACAGAATGGTGCACTGACATGAGAAAGCATGGGATATCTCTCAACTACATTTAAAAATTTGGTCATTGCTTGTGGCTGTATATTGAAGGAGATGCCCATTGCCCGTGATGTCTCCTCCTAGCCTTCTTATATCTAGTCTAACGGTGCTCAACCAAGCACATTAATTGAAATAACAATGTCTCAGGTGGAGCAACAGCTCACAAACATTATCATAATGTATAAGACACAGCTTGTCTTGCTCAGATCAACAAAGACGCATGGAACAACCAAGTGCATGCAAGAATACTTGTGTCATCGATGGTGCAACATACAATGAAGAGGTACAAACAATGAGAAAGAAAATCTTAGAGGTGTGGATGTGGACTCAAGGTGATCTTCCAACGCTTTGGCGACCTTGATAAGGTGATTATCAAAGTCCAAGACACTCATGAAGGACATATACTTGGCTCTCTCGTAGAACTTTATCACTTGCCAGTGCATCCATTTGTGGCCTCAGGTTGCATGGATGACATGCTTGATATTGAAACTTGCAGCCATGTTGCAAAGATGTCAAAGTTGAAGGAAATCTTTTACATGCAACACGCATCTACACTTGATCATGTGATCAATCGATTCTTCATGATACCAAAAGAAGTGCAAATGTTGCTACACCAAATGCGCACAAAAGGTACTTTTCCTTGCTTAAAAACAGCTCATCGGCTAATTTGTATTGTCTCATGTGTAATTCCCAACCACTTGATTTGATCTTGCATCTCCTTTCATTGATTCAGGAGGATTTGTAGAGCTTGAATGGATACAATGCTTGCAGAAGCTATCCAGCTACAAGATTTGAAGAAGGTACCGCTGAGAGCTCAACATTTTGTACCATCTTGTATATGTTTTTCCATTCATGTATATGTGTTGGCTCTAGGTCATCTTTGTCCGACCTTACAACCTGAGGGAAAATGATGAATGCAAGTGACCTTTTGTTATTGTCATTCAAGATGAGGAGGTGCTAGAAATTGCTCTGCTTTTCTTGCATCAAAATGCATGGGAAGTGGATAGCACATTCAAAACAAACATTTTTGGTTTTGCACTCTATGTTGCAACCTTGTCGAGATGGAATGGGGTAGGGATTCCTAGATGGATAATGTTATTGTTGGAATTAGCGTTGCAGAGAAACACACACAGCTTGGAGAAGATGAAGGAAGCTCAAGGCACACAATGGAGAGTGTGTTACTTAGTGTGCAATGGAAAAATAGATAGCCCTACAGTGATGGGCGTATATACAATGCAATGGGGAAAAAACCTCCTAAAGAGGGAAAAAATGCCCCGGCGGTCCTAGTGTGTTCACACACATCACTACCACATGTATATGGTAACAAATCCTCCCTGGAGTGATGCGGTGAACGAGAGCTGGCACATGAGTAAAGGGAAGTGCCATGCCCTGAGGACAGGATCAGTCCACAAATGGGAGTAAGCCCAAAGATTTGCGGAAAGCTTCAAGCTTCTCACGAGACAATACCTTTGTGAAAAGATCTGCAAGGTTGTCCTGTGTTGGCACATAAGCCAAGCTGATCTCTCCTGCTGAGAGCCTCTCCCTGACATAGTGGTAATGCACCTCAATGTGCTTTGTGCGAGCATGAAAAACTGGGTTCCTCGCAACTGCCAATGCGCTCTGACTGTCAGTGTAGATAGTGTTGGCAATGTCCTGTCCAACACCCAAATCAGCCATAAGGGGTCTGAGCCATACACACTTAACCGTAGCTATGAAGACTGCCCTGTACTCAGCCTCACAACTCGAAGTGGCCACAGTAGGTTTCTTCTTGCTCAACCATGATATACATGAACTACCAAGCATGAAACAAAAACCACTTGTGGACACTAGCGTGACAACCAGCCCAATCTGAGTCCGAAAAAGTATGTAAGTCTGGCGGCAATGATCCCCCCTTGGGATAAAACAAGCCAAGATGTAAAGTGCCACTAAGGTAGCAGAAAATCCTCTTGACAGCCTGCCAATGCTTAGACCATGGGCTATGCATAAATCTACTGACCTGTGAGACTGCAAACTGAATATCCGGCCTCGTGTTGCATACATAAATGAGGCAGCCAACAGCAGTTTGGTAAAGAGTGACATCAGCAGGATCACCAGCATCATGTAGACTCAACTTCAAACCTGTTTCCATGGGAGTGGCAATAGGTTTGCAATCCTCAAGTCCAAACTTACATAGCAATGTCTCTATGTAACTTTTTTGACACAAGGCAATACCACCATCACACTGCTTAAACTGTATACCCAAATAATGATGCAACAGCCCCAAATCTTTCATCTTGAAAGTAGCATTCAAATCAGCCTTAAATTCAGTAATATGTCTCTCATTTGGTCCAGTGATCAGCAAGTCATCAACATAAAGAACCACAATGAGAAGTACATCACCCTCACGCTTTACATACAATGTGCTTTCTGTTGGACTGTTACGAAAGCCTTGTTTGACCAAATGAGTGTCAGCTTTCTCATACCAAGCACAAGGAGATTGCTTCAACCCATACAAAGCCTTGTTACATTTGCACACTTTGTCCTCTTGTCCTTTTATGACAAAACCGCGAGGCTGCATTACATAAACTTCCTCAAATATGTCACCATTCAAGAAAGCAGTAACAATGTCTGATTGATGTACATCCCAACCAAAATGAGCTACCAATGCACATAGAAAACGCACAGTAGTCATACGACAAGTGGGAGCAAAAGTCTCTTCATAATCTATGCCTTTTTGCTATGCATAACCCTTTGCAACAAGTCGAGCCTTATGGCGATCGATCTCACCATCCGGTTTGCGTTTCAACTTGTAAACCCACTTTGTACCAATGGCCTTTTTGCCAGGAGGCAAATCACATAAAGTCCATGTGTCATTTTCTATAAGCATCATATTCTGATTGCATGGCAGCCATCCAATTTTCTGAATTTTGTGCTTCATCAAAAGTCAGAGGCTCCTCAACATCATGTAAGCTAGACACAACCAAAGCATAACAATCTGATGCATAAGATGCATGGCGAGAGCCTGAACGAGTACGACTAGACAAAGGTGCATCCAATTTACTGTCACGCAAAGTGTGCACCAGCCATTTTGGCATACCTCTAGCCTGCTCATTTTCAGCCCTTTCCTCATCAAGTACATTATGTACATCTACATCAGTAATAGGCTGATCTAGAACATTTTCAGAAACCCCCATAGGCTGTACATTTGCCTCATTGGAACTTACATTCGTATTTCCACCACTGAAAAGAGGCAACAAAGTGTCATAAATGTCCTGTGAGCTTACATTACTGTCTCTAGTACATGACAGCAAGGGCTGAACAGAATCTTCCACAAACACTACATCCCGAGAAACCAGAATACGTTTTTTTTGTGGATGATACAACCTGTAACCTTTGCTTTCAGCACTATAACCAACAAAAATACATTTGACAGCCTTATCATCCAATTTTCTGCGCTGCACTTGTGGCACCAAAGCATATGCCAAACAACCAAAAACACGCATGTGCTCAATAGAAGGCTTTCTATCATGCCACGCTTCATATGGAGTAATAGACTGCAAAGCTTTCGTAGGACACCTGTTAAGTACATAAGTGGCACACATGATGGCCTCAAGCCAAAAAGAATGCGGTAAAGCTTGACTTTTGACCATACATCGTGCCATTTCCGTCAGTGACCTGTTTTTCCTCTCAGCAACACCATTTTGCTGAGGTGTATAAGGCACTGTACATTGGTGTTTTATCCCACGACTAGCCAGAAATGCATTAAATTCATGAGACATATACTCCCCCCCTCGATCGGAACGGAGGGTGCCCATAGTACATTTCGAGACATTTTCAGCCATAGCCAGAAATTGTTTGAAGCACATAAAAACTTCGGACTTCGCTTTAAGCGGAAATACCCATGCATGCCTGGAGTAATCATCAATGAAAGTCACGAAGTACAGGTAATTGCCCAAGGACGGAGTTTGCATGGGCCCACAAACATCACTATGCACAAGCTGCAACCTGCATGTGGCCCGAACTGAACCATCCTTTGGAAACTTAGAACGTTGCATCTTACCCAAAATACAGCCTTCACAAACATGTTTGATAGGTGCTTCAAGAGGCGGCAAAGAAGCAACCATATCAGATTTTTGCAAACGCAGCAAACTGGCAAAATTCAGATGACCAAAACATGCATGCCAAAGTTTTTCATCTGAAATAGCCCTTGAATTTGCAACAGCATTTGCAAAATTTTGTCCACACTTGTCATACAAAGTGATCTTATATAGCCCACGGCACAAAAGGCCATATGCAACAATTTCATCACCAAAACTGAGATCATGAACTGTACATCTGTCATCCACAAATTTGACTACAAGTCCAAGTCTAGCAAGTGCGGATACAGACAAGAGATTCTTCTTGATCCCAGGTACATAAAGTGCATCAACAAGTGTGAAGGAACTGCCATTAGCAGCAGTGAGCACAATCTTTCCAACTCCCTGAATTGGATAAGAGGCGTTGTTGGCACAAGTGACTGAATTCCCATGAGGGACAGACTCGAGAGAGGTAAACAATTCACAATGTGAGGTAATGTGCTTTGTAGCACCACTGTCAAAATACCACACATGTGAATCTGCAGCATCTGACAAGCATGCATCATGGACAGCAGGATTGTAAGTGCACTCTGCGCTAAAAGCCCATTCTGCATCAACATCAGCATTACAGTCTCCTTTCACAGAAGACTCAACAATGGCTGCATTTGTAGTGGAACCAGCATTTGCAGTGGAACCACCCTCTTTCTTCTTAGCCTCTTTGGCCTTCAACTTAGGACACGACTTGATCAAGTGATCATTGGCTTTACAATAATGGCAACGCATCTTCTTTTTGCCCTTATCATCAAAATTTCCAGACGAAGTACTGCCAGCAGAAGCATTAGGAACAGAATTTTGCCACTCGCAGCAGAACCATAAGAAGTGGCTGCATTATTGTTACCACCCTTTCTTTGAGAAGCAATAAAAGCCTGTTCAATTGCACACTGCCTAGTCCTGTTTTTTCTGGAAAGTGACTCTTGCAACAGCAATGTGCATAATGCATCAAACTTGACAACTTCAGGATTTCCTTGGGTCATAAGTCTCCAAGTACTAGCAAAAGTCTGGTAGGAATCTGGTAAGGCATCAAGAACAGTCTGCACAAAGCGAACTCTCTGAAATGACTTCACCTGCAGAAATAAGCTGCTCATTGATATCCTTGACACTAGCAAGGAAAGTGTCCATATCATCTTCCTCATGCATAATCTTCGACTCCAGCTCTTTACGCAGCAAAGCAATTTTAGCCTCATTGCGGCTTGCATAAAGACCTGCTAAAATATCCCAAGCCTGTTTTGCAGATTTTGCTGAACGGATGTGAGGAACAATGGTGCGCTTCACAGACAACGCAATCAATGCATGAGCCTGCGTATCCTTAACATCCCAACGAGCTTGTTCTGTCGTAGGCAAAACAACTCTAACAGCTGCAATCCTTGCAGCAAGACCTGCAACATCCTCAACATCGCCTACATCCTCAGAACCAGGACGTACATCAATGCCCTGCACAATGTTCCAGACACCCTTTGACACAAGAACATGTTGCATCATATAAGCCCACATAGGGTAGTTGTCCCCATCCAACCTGTCCTCAGCAGCAAACATCTTGAACACATCTGTGTTGTTGTTGTCAGCCATGGTAAATGCTGCACCTGATGTGAAAACTGCCCGAAAATAGGAGAAACGGAGCGGGAACAACCTGTGCTATATAGCACAAACCGTAGAAGACTATAAGGCACCTATTATACACAAAACGGCACTGACAGAAATTCTACACCAAATAACGAAATAGCCTGTGCAGTACTGCCTGTAGTGGAAACGGAGGCCGAAATGAGCCCAAATCAAAATTCTGAGCAGACCTAGCTCTTCGAGCTATCCCAAAATATTTTTCGACCTGCGAACGCTCGCCAAAGCTCACTGAAATCGGAGAAAGTGAGCAGGTGTGTGCTGGAGCAGCTGGCGACTAAGCCTGGGAGGGCGTGACCTGCTCTGATACCAATTGTTGGAATTAGGGTTGCAAAGAAACACACACAGCTTGGAGAAGACGAAGGAAGCTCAAGGCACACAATGGAGAGTGTGTTACTTAGTGTGCAATGGAAAAATAGATAGCCCTAGAGTGATGGGCGTATATACAATGCACGGGGGAAAAAACCTCCTAAAGAGGGAAAAAATGCCCCGGCGGTCCTAGTGTGTTCACACACATCACTACCACATGTATATGGTAACAGTTATGTACGAACGATGTAGGCACAAATCAAGAAAAAGTGGATTTGGCGCTAAAATTCAAAATGGTCTTTGCAAAGCTAGGCAATTAATGTTGGCTTGCAGCTATTATCATTGACAAGAACTAACAAGAGATGGAAGTGATCCTAAGGCTGGTCAATCAAGATCCTTATTGTTAAGGAGTAGATGATGCGAGCAATCTTGAGCATGTTGTATGTCATGTGCTACTGTGCTGGTTTCATGTTAAAAAGGCATGGGTGGAGAACCTATCATCACAAATATGCAATTGTTGGCATAGCTTTTTATTTCTTTTGGCATGAAAACACCTACCAATCCTTTTAATAATCAATGTTCCCAATTGAATTTATAGGTCCCTAAGGACAAGTGAGGTGATGTCTATAATTGTTTTTTAAATCTGATGCAAGCACCAATCAAAGAGATTTTTGATCTAGGACATAGAGAGCTGCTGCATGCATATTCAATGCATGTGAATATTGAGTGTTATGTGGCAAATGGTTGGTGCAGTAGCACATGCATGTGGCAAAGAAGGTGGCCAAAATTTGGGCATCTATCTGCACACAAAAATGTGGACGCTACAAACTTGATTGAACAACTATGGCAGTATATCAAGTATTCTTTACTAGATGCAAAGATAAAAAGGTCAATATTGGTCCTTTTGCATGCATTTGTGGGTGACTCATTGCATGGGACATACACTGGAGGAATGCTACTTGAGTTCTTTAAGCAAAAGCAAGAGATTGGTAAGAGCCTGTTGGTTTTGTTTTAGAGTTTGCAACAATTTTCATGCCCTTCATTGTACACTCCCTTCAAAGCTCATGGTGTTTCTTATGTTTACCCCTTTGCGAGTTGATTCTAGACATTTTAATGGTTACCATATACATGTGGTAGTGATGTGTCTGAACACACTTAGGACCGTTGGGGCATTTTTTCCCTCACTAGGAGGTTTTTTCCCACGTGCATTGTATATATGCCCGTCACTGTAGGCCTATCTTATCTTTCCATTGTGCAGTGAGCAATACTACTCTCTGTTGTGTGCCTTGAGATACCTTCATCTTCTCCAAGCTGTGTGCACTTCCCTGCAACCCTATTTCCAACAATTGGTATCAGATGTTGCATCCTCCTAGGCTTATTTGCCAGCATCGCCAGTAAATGCCTGCTCATTTTCTCAAAATTTTGCGAGCTTTGGTGAGTGTCAGTGAAAGGGCAAGGGAACTGGAACATGCTTATCACCACCCAGCCATGCCCTATATAGGCCCTTGGCCTTCTAAATATAGGGACCCCCTTGACTGCATGTCCGTCCTGGCCCTTGGCCGTGCCTAGTCCTACCATTGTCCTGACATTACTCCCCCCTTGGAGAAGCGTTTTCATCCGCGAAAACCCAAGTGATGGTATCTTCATAAGAACACTAATGTTTTCTACCGTAACATCCCTCATGGATCCAACGATTCATTTGAGCGGAACCCGATTCAGTAGGAGATTCAATGAAACCAAGAGTAACATCTTGATTTTCTACATTGTTGTCCATTTGTAACCATCTGATGGTACCTGTTCCTATCCAAACATAGTGTGTAGACTCCATTTAGAACGCTCATGAGCATGGTAAACGAGTTTATCACAACAAAGATGTACCAAAAAGAGTACCTCTTGTCACTTTCCATGAAAGTAACTTGTTGACACAACTCATCAGCCAAGTTTAAGTCCTTGACTTGTTTCCAATTTTTGTCATCAGTAAACAACCCCACCCTAATGAGTGTTCAAGGTTGAGAACCTGAGTTATACATGAAGAGATTACACCTAGTTGTAAACATGCGTTAACTTATAGTAATAAAACTCTAAGTAGAGCAATAAATGCTTACTGATTGGATCGCTTGGTGCTAACGTACGCACTTTGCATATCCTTCAACACCAGATTACACTTTGTAATCTGCCTATCCCCTTGGATAACTGACAGTATTGAGGTGTGTTCGCTCACACTTTGTAATCTTCCTATCCCCTTGGATAACTGACGGTACTGAGGTGTGTTCCCTCACGGTTTACAGACAGTCATCCCAAATGACTAGTAAATGGGAATCACAATATCGTGTAACACTGTTGAGGAATCAACAATGTCCGGAATAACCATCGTGGTAACTTGAGAAATCCACAAACACCCAAACCGAGCCATGACCTCTATTGGTGATTAGTAGACCCAAAAGTAATCTCATAGAGATACTGCAAAAAAATGCTTCATAAGCAACAACTTGATGAATACGCATGCCGTTTCAAATCAGCCTTTGCTAAACACTAGGGCCCATAGCACCTAGTGTGCATGCATTTAGCAAAAAACAGATCCGAACCTGTATTTCCATGGTGATTCTTGCCAATACTTATGGCAAATGTGATGCGCCTAGCACACATTAAAGAGGAATGTAAATAGTTCTGAAAAGAAAATAAATACTTCAGTTGCAATCTTTTGCAAGCCTTGCTGAAACGCCTGAACCATAATAGAAGGTGAAACAATGATCACTTCTAGGTACAAACAATGAAACTTTTTCATTAACAACTCATAGCCTTTCTATATATAAAACAACTATTTGTAGTGTTGTTTAGCAGCACTTGTATCTTAACAAGTCATTCTATGTATCCGACAATTTTTGGCCACTGAAATTGCTCCTGATACGTTGTGCTGAAAAATGGTCTAGAAAACAAATTAGACCAGCACCTAGGGACTTTGTCGTGACACATATTAGAAATAGGGGGCGCCAGTGTCTGTCCCAGAGACTCATATTCTCCACATGTGGAATATGTCTCAAATAAGGATGTCTGAAAAAAGAGCATCCTTCCAGTACAAGATGTACTTGTGTGTGGAGGTAACTCTAAACCACTCTGCGAGACAGGAGTGAGAGGGACCCTCATTCATTGCTCCACACTGGCTAAACCGAACTCCTTGAGTCCCTAGACCATGTTATATCCCATGTGACAACATGTGCCAAATCGAATCCTACAAATGGATTCATAACAACATAATGTACATTGGACACTACGGCCCAAAATATGCGTTTCGACATGCCCTTGGCATGGCCCTGGGGATTGAACTGAAAGTTCAGTTACCCGTATTCAAATGTACAGGAGTACGTCTCCCACCTATGAAAAACCAAGCAACATTGCACTAGAAACCCTGGGTGTTGCCTTCGCAATCCAAACCCATTGGGTAGAATGTACGTAGTCAACCCCTTGGTAAGACCCTTTGTAGAAGCTGCTCAACTAGCAGGTAATGGTAACTAACATAGTCAACTGTATACAAAATGATGAGAATCAACTTGAAAAGTTGAATTTTTTCGCTACCGCGTGGTAGATTGCGGAATTCTTTCCTTGAAAGTATAACGGGAATAGATCAAACTGTGATCCTCAATGCGTATGGGGTGATTTATTAAGCACCGCTGGGTCGTACCCCAAACCTGTGATGCCATAGACACTCGTAGTGCTATAGAGAGAGCAAGAAATCCACACAAGTGAGATGCCTAGCTCGTATCAAAAGTCATGCTATCTCAACTGTTTGCTGCCTCTAGACTCCATGGTATAGATCAACTGATGTAAGTGCAAGAGTATCAAAAACTCAGCTTGAGCATCGCACTAGAAACATATAGTGCAAAAATGACACCCTAATCCTCCGAAATGACAAGACTCTTGCTCGTCCATTAACGTCAATGTGTACTCCACTGGGCAGATCTATTCGATCATAAGAACAATCACCCAAGGAATGCCAATAGTTGGGTCCTACCCAAAATCTGATAATGGCTCTTAGCCAGCCTGTGTGTGGCTCCTAGCTCTTACGGCAATTAGTGTTCAATCGTAAACCGATGAAAACTAATGTGAATGGCATCTTGGCCAATTTCTAGTTGAGAGTTAGAGCACCTTGGCTCATGTTGACTCCCAAACAAAACATGTATCAAAAACTTCTTAGAAGATTTTCATTATTCCCTTAAAGAGGGGGACAGAAAGAGAACAAGAGCATGCTGGGTTGAGGAACTTTCCTTAAGGTTTTAGAGTGTGTACCCAAGCTATGTGCTCTTACGCATCTTATGCCTAAATTGCAGCTTATCGTATACACATTCCACAGTTTGCCGGTATGACGCTCTCATCGAGAGAGGTAACAGGAAAACACAAACTCATTCCAACCCCCCTACCTTGCAGGGGTTGTGATTGTATGAGGACAACTTAGCCTTGGCAATTTTCTCGTAAAATAAGTCCTAGATTTAGGTTCCTTTTAGTGTTGTTGTGTGTTGATAACAACCAATAATCATAGTAAACAATTCATTAGTTAGTCTGTCCTTGACAGAGTTGCGAGTGTGATAGCGGAAGCGTAATGCATGAAGTGGTAGTATTGAATCCACCTCATTAGCATGCCTTGCATGCAGAATTGTAAGCCCTTGCGGAGAGTGATGGCCTCAACCGTGAGAACCAAAACCATAAGTGCCTTGCACAGTTTAGACTGGTAGGGATTCTGTGAGCTGATATTCCCATTTTGGTAGTTCCCCAAACTTGTGTGCCACTGCCCGTGATACCAAGTCATTGGACAGTACCTTGGCACAAGGGAGAAGCCTTGCTTCATATAAAATTGCGGAAGCACTTTGCTTTGCACATGACAATAATTGCCAAGTAAAGTGTAAATATGGAAAAAACAAGAAAAACTTAAACTTGGCTAACCTGGTTGTTGTTGCTGCAACGAGTTGTCATGAAATATGGAAAGAGAAACTCACTCAAAACCGGCTCATAGCTAGATCTGTCGCGAGAGAGAGTCGTCGCATATCCATATACGCCTTCTTATGTCATATACATCCGTCGTGTACTGAATGAAATAACCTGTAAACTTTTTGCCATATCCGGCTCAAGTTGTATGCCCATAGCATATGCCAAACGTGGGAAGACTCAATGCAAAATGCAAAAATGGAAGCCTTGCTTCACATAATTACGTATGGAGTTCATGAGAGCTCATAGCTACTGGATATTCATGCTAACAGATGTATGTCATGTCAAAAGAAAGGCGACCTTGTTGATCATTCACAAACAATAGACCCTTGTCTACTTGTAGATCTCATTAAGTACTCCTCTCGACGAATCTTGCCACTAATTTCAAGGAACGGGGACAATTAGTTGGCCATGCCGATAGTCGAGGTACCAGCCGTGCTAATCTTCATGAGGTCCATGTACTTGTCTGGCCCTTGGCCTGCCATTACTTCCTTTAACCTTCGACATGTGTGTGCTATTGAGGTTTTTGTGTATCCAAGCCATGCTTGATACGGGGTTGCAATTAATCATTGACCTTTTGCCAATAGTATATGCAACAAAATTGTAATGCTGAAGATAATTGTCACAAGCCTTGCTTTTGCTTGCAGTGCCTAGAGTGCGCTCATCTCCGTTGCAAGATAAAACTATGCAGCATATTTTGAAACATTTGCCAAATAAACTGAAGGTTTAGACGTACCTTGAATGTTTTCGGGTGCACCTTGAAGCCTCTCTAATAGGCTAAACAACCCTCAATATCAGCAAAGTTGAAGGTTTCTGTTTTGAGTCGGCCATGTTGAGCATCTTTGCTACCAGCCAAGCTGCTGCAGTCATTGTAACGACCCTTTCTGTAGTTTTGAGGTCATATTCATGGATGACTCTCTTGTCGCCTGCTTATTGTAACCAAGAAGATGGCGTTGCATATTTGGTAATTGTACTGTTGAAAACTGTGCACTTTGGCCTTGCCGACTTCTTGCAAACCCCTCATCAATTCCTCGAGGTGTCGAATGTGGTGTTAACAATATGCATGTCTGTTGCGGCCCATGGTAAAGGAGCCCTTGCATGCCCTCCTTGCTACCTGTCATGGCTTACTTTGCATGAGATTCTCCAATGATATTACTCAAAACCTCTGCAATTTATGAGAAATAACGGAATTTTAATTTGATCAAATCCGTGGACCGCCTTGGCCGTCCCGCTCAAGGTTACCGGTGGCGAGGTCAAGAGGGTTGAATGGGGGGGCTGCCAATCGTGGGCACCCTCCCTTCCCCTTGTTGGATTAAACCTAAGCCTTGGGCCTTCTGTGGTATAAAACGAGCTCCATGTGTAGCGCTGCCGACTGCTGCGGTTGAAGACGAGCTCTTAGCTCTTGCCACAAGCGCCCAACGATGGCGCTGCAGGGTCGAGTTTACCCGTTTTCAGCCCTGCGAACCCAGCAAGCCCAAAAGCAGTTGATTTCAGGCAAGTCGACATCGATCCACCCCCGTCTAAGCTTGCTGTCCCATGGTCTTCTTCTCCAGCTTCGGTCCTGCAGGGGTGGTGTCCCATGACTTGTGATCCATGGACTCGATCTGCTCCCCTCCTTCCGCTTGCCCAAGGGCTTGTCCACGACGAGAGAGAGAGAGAGAGAGAGAGAGAGAGAGAGAGAGAGAGAGAGAGAGAGAGAGAGAGAGAGAGAGAGAGAGAGAGAGAGAGAGAGAGAGAGAGAGAGAGAGAGAGAGAGAGAGAGAGAGAGAGAGCCATGCATCCATGCAACGCCTTCCTCCCTCCTCCATAGCTCTCCCGTCCTCCAGCTCCGATACCAGTGAAAGGGCAAGGGAACTGGAACATGCTCATCACCACCCAGCCATGCCCTATATAGGCCCTTGGCCTTCTAAATATAGGGACCCCCTTGACTGCATGTCCGTCCTGGCCCTTGGTCGTGCCTGGTCCTACCATTGTCCTAACATTTCACCACCCAACCATGCCCTATATAGGCCCTTGGCCTTCTAAATATAGGGACCCCCTTGACTGCATGTCCGTCCTGGCCCTTGGCCATGCCTGGTCCTACCATAGTCCTGACAGTCAGCAGGTCAAAAAATACTTCCAGAGAGCTCAAAAATCCTGGTTTGCTCATATTTTTCATTTCGGCAATTTCATCATTTTATGCAAATTTTTTGTTAGTGCCGTTTTTTGCATGACAGGTCCCTTACAGTCTTCTACAGGTTGTGCTACATAGCACGTGTTGGACTCCCTTTGTTTCTCCTCTTTTTTGGTAGTTTTCACATCATGCTCAGGTATTCACCATGGCTGACAACAACACAGATGTGTTCAAGATGTTTGTTGTTGATGAGGATAAATTGGATAGGGACAATTAGCCAATGTGGGCTTAGGGACAATTAGCCAATGTGGGCTTACATGTTCTTGTGCCAAAGGGAGTTTGCAATGTTGTGCAGGGCATTGATATATGCCCTGGTTCTGAGGATACATGCGATGTTGAGGATGTTGTAGGTTTTGGTAGCAGGATTGTTGCTGCTAGACCTGTTTTGCCTACGCTTGAGCAAGTTCGTTGTTGGGAAGATTGTGCTGACTACAGCAAATGGCGGTTCTTTCACACTTGTTGATGCACTATATGTACTTGGGATAATTAAAAAAAAAACTTTTGCATGTATTTGCACTTGCTAGACTTGGTCTTGTTGTGAAATTTGTGGATGATAGATTTACAGTTCATGATCTCATTTTTTTTAATGAAATTGTTCCGTTTGGCATTTTATGTCGTGGGCTGTATAAGCTCACTTTGTATGACAAGTGTGGGTAGAATTTTGCAAATGCAATTGTGGATTCAAAGGTTGTTTTAGATGTAGAACTTTGGCATGCACGTTTAGGACATGTGAATTTTTTTAGTTTGCTGCATTTGTAGAAATCTGATATGGTTTCTTCTTTGCCACCTCTTGAAGCACCTATAAAGCATGTTTGTGAAGGTTGTATTTTGGGTAAGATGCAGCTTTTGAAGTTTCCAAAGGATGGTTCAGTTAGGGCTACATGCAGGTTGCAGCTTGTGCATAGTGATGTTTGCGGGCCCTTGCAAACTCTGTCGTTGGGCAATTACCTTTACTTTGTGACTTTCATTGATGATTACTCCAGGCATGCATGGGTGTATCCGCTTAAAGAAAAGTCCGAAGTGTTTACGTGCTTCTAGAAATTTCTTGCTATGGCTGAAAATGTCTCTAAATGTACTATGGACACCCTCCATTCCGATTGAGGGGAGGTATATGTCTCATGAATTTAATGCATTTCTAGATAGTCATGGGATAAAACACCAATGTACAGTGTTGTATACACCTCAGCAACATAGTGTTGCTGAGAGAAAAAATAGGTCACTTACGAAAATGGCAGGATGTTTGGTCAAAAGTCAAGCTTTTCCACATTTTTTGGCTTGAGTCTATCATATGTACCACTTATGCACTTAACAGATGTCCTACAAAATCTTTGTTGTCTATGACTCCATATGAAGCATGGCATGATAAAAAGCCTTCTATGGATCACATGCGCATTTTTGGTTGTTTGGCTTATGCTTTTTTGCCACAAATGCTGCACAAAAAATTGGATGATAAGGCTATCAAATGCATTTTTGTTGGTTATAGTACTAAAAGCAAAGGTTACAGGTTGTAGCATCCACAAACAAAGCATATCTTGGTTTCACTGTGGATGTTGTGTTTGTGGAAGATTCTATTCAACCCTTGTTGTCATGTACTAGAGACAATAATATAAGGTCACATTACATTTATGACAGTTTGTTGCCTCTTTTCAATGGTGTAAATTTGAATGTAAATTCAAATGAAGAAAATGTATAGTCTATTGGGGTTTCTAAAAATGTTACATATCAGTCTATTACTGATGCAGATGTACTTGATGTGAAAAGGTTTGAGAATGAGCAAGTTAGATGTGCCTAAATGGTTGGTGCATACTTTGCGTGACAGTAAATTGGATGCGCCTTTGTCTAGTCATACCTGTTCAGGTTCTTACCATGCACCTTATGCTTTGGTTACCTCCAATTATGTGATGTTGAGGAACCTCTATCTTTTGATGAAACACATAATTCAAAAAATTGGATGGTTGCCATGCAATCATGATATGATGCACTTATAGAAAATGACACATGGACTTTATG
Organism: Adiantum capillus-veneris; assembly: GCF_014529385.1. NCBI lineage: Eukaryota > Viridiplantae > Streptophyta > Polypodiopsida > Polypodiales > Pteridaceae > Adiantum > Adiantum capillus-veneris. The sequence goes on from NC_140936.1 coordinate 77,120,124, forward strand.
TGATTTGCCTCTTGACAAAAAGGTCATTGGTACAGTGGGTTTACAAGTTGAAACACAATCCGGATGGTGAGATTGATTGCTATAAGGCTCAACTTGTTGCAAAGGGTTATGCACAACAAAAAGGCATAGATTATGAAGAGACTTTTGTTCCCACTTTTCATATGACTACTATGCATTTTCTATGTGCATTAGCAGCTCATTTTGGAGGGATGTACATCAATCAGATATTGTTACTACTTTCTTGAATGGTGACATATTTCAAGAAGTCTGTAACACATCCTCGTGGTTTTTTCATTAAATGGCAAGAAGATAAAGTGTGAAAATGTAAGAAAGCTTTGTACGGGTTGAAGCAGTCTCTTCGTGCTTGGTATGAGAAAACTGACACTCATTTGGTCAAACGAGGCTTTCGTAATAGTCTAGCAAAAATCACTTTGTATGTAAAGCATGAGGACAATGTACTTCTCATTGTTGCTCTATATGTAAATGATTTGTTGATCATTGGTCCAAATTGGGTACATATTGTTGAATTTAAGGCTGATTTAAATGCTACTTTCAAGATGAAAAATTTGGGGTTGTTTCATCCTTACTTGGGCATACATTTTAAGTAGTGTGACGATGGTATTGCTTTGTGTCATACAAGTTACATAGAGACATTGCTATGTAAGTTTGGACTTGAGAATTGAAAACCTATTGCCACTCCCATGGAAATAGGTTTGACATTGAGTCTTCATGATGCTAGTGATCCTATCGATGTCATTCTTTACCAAAATGTTGTTGCCTGCCTTATTTATGTATGCAACGCGAGGCCGGATATTTAGTTTGCAATCTCATAGGTCAGTAGATTTATGCATAGCCTAGGGTCTAAGCATTGACAAGATATCAAGGGGATCTTTCACTAATTAAGTGGCATTTTATATCTTGGGCTACTTTATCCCAAGGGGGGATCATTGTCACCAGATTTACATGCTTTTATTGACTCAGATTGGGCTTCTTGTTATGACACGCAGTGTCCACGAGTGGTTTTTGTTTCATGCTCAACAATTCATGCATATCATGGTTGAGCAAGAAGAAACTTTTTGTGGCCACTTCTAGTTGTAGGCTGAGTACATGGCAGTCTTCACAACTATGGTTGAGTGTGTATGGCTCAGACGCCTTATGGCTGATTTGGGTGTTGGACAGAACACTGCCAACACTATCTACACTGACAATCAGAGCGCATTAATAGTTGCGAGAAACCGAATTTTTCATGCTCACACAAATCACATTGAGGTGCATTACCACTATGTTAGGGAGAGGCTTTCAACAGGAGAGGTCAGCTTGGCTTATGTGCCAACATAGGACAACCTTGTAGATCTTTTCACAAAGGCATTGTCTCATGAGAATTTCAAAGCTTTTTGCAAAGATTTGGGCTTACTTTCCTTTGTGGACCGATCATGTCCTCAGGGCATGGCACTTTCCTATACTCTATGTGCGAGCTCTCGTTCACCGCATCACTCTCGAGGGGGATTTGTTACCATATACATGTGGTAGTGATGTGTGTGAACACACTTGGGACCGCCATGGTATTTTTTCTATCACTAGGAGGTTTTTACCCCCCGTCCATTGTATATATGCCCATCACTCTAGGGCTATCTTATCTTTCCATGGTGCACTAAGCAATACTACTCTCTGTTGTGTTCCTTGATTTTCTTTTTCTTCTCCAAGCTATGTGCGCTTCCCTGCAACCCTATTTCCAAAATTAATCTAGTTGGTCTATGCAAGTGACACATATCTACATTAGCAATTGGTGAAGCAATTCTCAAAAGGTTTGAGGCTAGTTCTACTAGCCTTCAAGTGATAAATAAAATCACCTTTTTCTTAAAGATTAAAAAGCATGTTTTCCCCTTCCCAATGGTATTATATGTGAGCATGCAATCTAACTATTGTAATTTTCTAGATTGGAGATCTAAATGTAAGCATCAATGTGGAATTTGACTAATAATTGAAAAACACTTTCCTCAACTTCTATTTGTTTTCCTAGTTCTTGATAGCATACATGCTCTAAGCCATGTGTTTCCAGAAGCCAGTGCTCACGCAATGTGCAAGAGTCAATGGAGGACCAAGAGACGCCGAGCGAGCTACCCAGCTACCCACTATGAATGAAGAAAGTATGGAAACATTGATAATTAGATTCTTGAATGCGTTTTAGGTTTGAATGGGCTTCTACATAGCCTTGAAGCCCAATTGAGGGGATACAACTTAAAAGGGACCACAATGAGGGAATATTATTGTGCATTTGTGAGGGTGGAGTGTGTTGTGTTGGGAGCATATGTTAGTACCTAGTTCAACACCCACTATTGGTAACTAATGATGTTAGTGGGGATGTTGTAATTAGTTGATACTATGCATGATGAAGTTGATGGTTATATTCCTGTTATATTGTATTATGGATGACTACCATGAGTCTATAGATGCACTTTCCTTCATGGGTGAAACTGGGCTGTTATTGGGTTCATCCATGTATATTGTTTTAGTCATATTAATGGACATGCAGATTTCACAGTTTAAAGTTTATTTTTTTTAGTTTCCACTAGTTGACATTGTGGACCATGTTCCTATTCTTAGTGGTGCATTTTCCCTATCAGCTTCCTTTTTTGTTGCATTAATTATTTCTAGTTAAACCCTAGTTTCTAGTGCGAAGATTCATCATGGCTGAGTCCCCCCTTGATCTTCAAAGTCATGAAAGAAACTCTGCAGGCTAAACTTTGTGTTGATGTATGCTCTTGTGTGTGTTGTGTTGGGAGCATACGTCAGTACCTTGTTCTACACCCCACTATTGGGCATTGATGTTGCTATGTGGGGATAGTATTTAGTTGATACTATGCGCATGATGAAAATGATGGTTATATTCTCTTACAAATGACTACCATGAGTCTATGGATGCACTTTTCTTCATAGGTGAATTGAGGCTATTTGTGGATTCATCTAGGTATATATCGTTGTTGTGCATTTGTGGTTGACAAGTTGTGCCTTATAATAAGCAGTAAGCTACATGTGTGTATTTCTTGCTACAACATGTATCAGAGTCTTTTTGTGAATTTTCTACACTCCTCAAAGGAGAAAAGGCTACAAATTGTATTGAAATCTGAGACAGTACATAGATTTCATGCTAAGTGTTATACATCCAAAGAAGAAAAATATCTCTTCTATGGTTGATGTGAGCAATTAGTTTCAATTGATGTTCTTGCAAGTAAGGCAATTGTGGTGGGCCTAGCTATGGCTTCATTGACATGCAAGTGAAGAAGCTTTGCTCCTCTATTAACATAAAGAACAAAAAGAAACTAGTGACGCTTGAAACAAGAAGAATACATGTGTGAGTAAGGGGATTAGTTAAAAAGAAAGACAAATTTCTTTCTTGGATTCTATTGATACTTGCAAACCACCAGCCAAAAGCAAAATATTATCTTTGAAAAGTCAACACCATCAAATTGCACGAGAAGAAATTCTTTGAGTATTTGGCCAGATATCGTATACCAAATAGTGCTCACAAAGAAAACAGTCTTAAGAAGAGAAGGTGGAAAAATATGTTCCATCCACCTGCAATGAGCCTAGAGATTAGACAAAAGAATGCTTCACTTGGATGAACCGATTGGTAACAAAGGCATAGAAGATATTGGCCAAGAAAGCTCAAGGTTTGAGTACTATCATGTCCATACAATATTGCATTGACTAGATGTAAGTCAATGCCAATTGATAGCTTGAATCTTGATGAATCTAATGTAATCTCAGTGTTCAAAGCAAGCCTAAAACATCCACATGTAGCTTAGTATAATCTGAACACAAAACACTCTTGAAGATCCAAAGGATGGATACAATCACTTGGTAGTCATGATAGCTCCCCATGTTGTAGCCACCCTCCCACCCCCTTCTTCATCACCTATTACCAGCCCATTCTGTATGGTAAATTTGAGAGTCACATGGGTCTCATTATTTGCAGGTGGTGGTGTTGAAACATCAATAACTATGGTTGTCTTTGTAGCTGATCAGACTTGCAACTTTTGTCGACGCTTCATTATCACTCCCTACACATGAGAGTGCCAGGAACAAGAAGCCAAAACTCAAAAACTCAGCCAAAAATAGGCAAAAAAGTCCAGCCTTGAAAGAAATCATGCAATGAATAGAAAACCAACAAGAAACAAAAAGAATATGCTTTATCTCATCCTAAAGCAGCTGGACATATGATGTCACAGAAGCAAATCTATCAAATGTGTTGATGGCACGCTCATTGCATTGATTGCATGGGAGACCCTCAACCACCATGAGTGTGAGATCCTTGGCCTCACTCTAGGCGGCATCTCATACCATGGCATATCTCCATCAATGCCAATGGAGGAGCTAGAGTTCTTTGACTCGCTATACTGCTTCCCATCTCATCTTCCTTTGGCAATGACCTTTCTCTCTTAGACTCGCCTCCATCCCTTGTTCTGCTTGCAAAGTCATCATTCTCTTCCTTGAAATCAATTTTATCCTCTTTTTGGAGGTTCTCCACCTCTTCTTGGACATCCTCATGTTTCCCTCCTTGACAATCCTACTCATCTCTTGATTGTAGCTCTCAACATCGCATGGCTCAACTTCCCAAGGCATGTCCTCACTATTCTTTTCTTCTTCAATATTGTTGAGCCAGCAGAGGATCACACCCGCATTTTTGCTCACGCCCATCATTTTGTAACCATTGATTGTAATAAATGTCTTTCCGACATTAATTTTGATTTGAGCCATTCATTAAGTAACGGGACTCAATTGAGTTTCCAGCTTGTAATCCCGACGTAATTTCACCTGCTGATGTAAATAATTAGAGATGTTCTCACCTCCAAGGCTGAGGTATATAAGCCAAAGTTTTGTAACCTAAAGGGAGATTCAATTATCAATCAAAGTGAGTTTTGGAGCGCCGTGACTGTGTCTGAGAGAGAGAGAGAGAGAGAGAGAGAGAGAGAGAGAGAGAGAGAGAGAGAGAGAGAGAGAGAGAGAGAGTCTTATCTCCTTGCTACGCGAGCTACGGAGCCGCCATTGGAGAAGCGACACCGCCATTGTGTTAGCAACGGCGAGAGCTACGCACAGATACCAAGAGTGCGCGCTATCGGCTTCTATGTGTGGTAAGTTCCTACGAGCTTCGGTGTGAGTTTTCTTCCAACTCGTGTGTCGGAATAGAGCGTGCAGCATATCTATAGAACCACAACGAGTAGAGCTACACATTGGTACCATCGGGGTCAAGTTTCGGTCACCTGTAATTTTCGGCCTGTCTTCATACGCGTTTACCGCACGGAGTGGTTATAGGTTGATTTTGCAGTTCAAGTCTTTAGGGTGTTGTTCTTACCTAGTGTATAGACGTCCCCTTGAGTTTGAGATCGATTCGATGATTCTAGATCCTGTTTCGTATAGCATTCGTTCGTAGTACGGATTTCAGTCACCTGCGTATTTTAGAACTTAGATTTGATTTCCTTAGTAGTGATTGTCATTAGAAGGTCGAGTAGGTGATTTGACACCCACCTAGTTGTTTCCATGCGCCTGCGGGTCCAGCTCCGTCCTCGTCTGACAAATTCTGTTGTTGGTTGAGTTCTCGCTATTTAGCTTCCGCTAGCGGCGTAACCGCCATAACAAATATCATGCCCCTTATTGTTATGCATAACATTGTCTTCCTCAATGTCATCTATCATCACATTCAACTAAGATGGCAACGACTCCACTCAGCTTTATATGAAGACCAAACAAGGAATGCATGAAGTCAACATATAAAACCAAAATACTTTCAAGAAACATAGATACATGAAATTAACATAGAAGCCCGGGGCACTCACTAGGAAATATGTAAGATAGCACGTGCGAACAAAATAAGGATTTATAATTAGGTACATTTACAAAAAAATGTACTTACATAAAGGGTTTTTTAATTGAGAAAGTAAAAATTTTCATACATAGGGGCTAGTTTTTTTTACAAAAATGCATACATAAGGGGTACATATATTATTTGAAAATATACAGGTAAGGGAAAAAATTTATATGGACTCCTCGGGCATAGAAGCAACATGCATACTTTTTTTGTCTGGCACACATGTAAAGTCCCCAACATACAACTTTGTATCAAGAACAAACATAAAACCATAGAGTTAAGGAATACAAGTGCATGAAATAGTGCATCAAAACCAAATGCGTACACAAAGCTTTGTTGTAGCAGCATACTGATTTGTCTTTATGTGCATGGTGCCTACAAAATACTTATCACAAACCTCCACATCAAAACCAAACATAACCAAATGAAACATACTTTTTTTAGTAAACTTAGACAAGGAGTACAGGAAATTACGGACAATGGTCTTGAAAGCACACAATATCAAAATTTAGGTAATCTAAAACTGTGCGAAAACTAGAGACCACATTGACAAAAAATGAAAATACAAACCAGTTAACCAAAACAACAGGGTAGGGTCGTTCATCCATAGAATGGATAGTTGAGATCTTTGTTAGGGGCTCGTACAAGAAACATGTGGTGCATGAGAAAGAGAAGATAGTAGACTGCACATTAAGTCACAAAATTGCAAAGCAGATGAATAATAAACACCATGATTGAGAGAAAGAAGGTACTACTTTGTTGTATATTCATCATCAACAACATATTATAGACCCAAAAATAGTAGTACGATTGCAGAAAGCCCAACTGCAAACTGTCCGTTGGTTACATCAAAAATTGCTACAAGCCATAAGACAATTCGGGTATTTCAAACTACCTAAGCATTAGGCACTTGTGTAAACATGCCCCTAAGGGTTAAAACTAAGACCTTAGTTACAATCCAAAAATATAAGTACCCTGACACATCAAGCACTAACACTTGGCATATCCGGTGGGCAATGCTTATCAAACATTGTGAGAACCCATCCCTTGATCAGAAATATCAACATCAACATGATCTTTAACTTCAGTCTGCTTTGCACTTTCTTCTTCAATCATAGTTGTCTTTCCATCTCCACCAAGTCCTACATCCACTTCAACTTCAGTTCCTTCCATTTTCACATCAGTATTCTTCTTACTGAGTATATCCTCAACAATAATCTGTACTGAATCTTTAAGTTGTTGTTGTCCACTTGCATCATCTACCTCTTCATCTGCAACCTTAACTGTAATTTCATCTTTAGTTGATTGTACATGAAGTTCAGTTTCAATTTTATCCAATATTGCAGTATCACTCTGAGTATGTAGTTGTTCAATTTGATGATGTTTCTGCTGGTCCATCTGCAATTGCTCATACTGATGCTTCAATTCATCATATTGCCTCTGTACTAACAAGTTCTGCTCCTTTGCTTCTTCTATTGCAAATATTTGATATGGCTTATTGACCACATACATTTTGATTTTGATTTTCTCCCAAACACCTTTCATATACTCCCTCATTTTAGTCTTCATTTTCTTCACACTCCCTGAAGCCAGATACTAGCTCTCCACATCTAGCTCTTCCTCTGACATTAGTCTAATCTTCTCTTCCACTTTTCTACATGCTGTAAGTCTGCTCAACAAAACCCCATTACTGCTTTTCAGAGTAGCATTCAAAGTAGTCATTTCAGTTAATTGACCCCACAAGACATTAAGCCACTCATCTCTCCATTGAGCAATTCTAGATGAACTTTTCTCTTGTATACTATCAATTGCTTATAGGAGGCTAACTTCTATTGCATTAGTTCAATCAACTCCTTTTTTCCTACAAAAATTCTTCTGTAGCCCGTGTTTTCTTTTCCTCTTCAATTAACTGGCCTGGTTTAGAAAATGCTTTCTCTACAAAATACTCTTGTTGTTTACATACTAAAAAACTACTGCCAAATATGGTCCCTTTTTTGTCGTTTTATCCTTTCCTTTTTACTTGGTGTAGTTTTCAAACTTCATCCTATCAAATAGGATATTCATTGCCCATCCAATCTTCATGTCAGTCTTAATTGCTAAAAATATACTATAATTTTCCCTGCTTATATACTTGGACTTGACCAACAAAAATATCCTCTCAATAAACCATTTTACCTACTGTTGTCTCACATGATTCTTCATTCTTGAAAATCAAAAGTAGTGCCTCCCACCCTGAGACTGTCCAAATGCCTTTTTCATGTCCTTCTTAATTGCTTTACTGAGAGGGACCTCATTATCTTCTGCAGTAGGTACATCAAACACCTGTGCAATCATTTCTTCAGTCAAATAGTCCTTTGCAAAGATAGTCCATCATTTGCCTACAAATACTTTAAGTATACATTGGCATTTAATTCTGCCTCCAACTCATCCAAAGGAACCTTGCAAAATTCAATAACCCTATTTTCTTCAACCATGGAATATTCTCCTCATTTGCCACCAAATTATACATGAAGTCTAGGAGGTGTACTCTAGGATCACTTCCTCCTTGGAAGGTGGTAATGCTTTGATAGGTGTAAGCATTTTCGGCTCATCCTTTGAACCAGAATCATCTATCACTGCTCTTTGATATTGAGTTTTGTGCAAAGGTCGCAGCGTGACAAATACATAGTGGAGGAAGAAAAACACAGTGAAGTGAAATTCTCAGCACTTCTCAAAATGATCTCCTCTGCCACTGCCTTGCATGCATAAGACATCTCTATCCCACTAGCATCATTAATTTGATGCTCTACTCGAGTACCCTTTATTTCTCCAAAAAAAAGTTTAAGTCGGAAACCATTCATTGGTTTGGCAATTACCTGTCTTGACTCATTGGCAAAAAAAAAAGTATTAGGCCCCACAGACTTGACTATCTGGAATGGTCCAACAAACCTCAGTTTCAAATTTTCAGGTCTTGGTCCCAATTTACTGTTGTAAACCATCACCCAATCTCCTGCATTAAAAATCTTGAACTTTATATTCTTGTTGATCCAAGATTGCCTTCTTTGTTGGATAACCTCTACAATATACATTCTTTGAATTCTATCCTCTTCCAATTTCAGTAATGATTCCTTTCTACAATTGATTGACTCTTTAGGAGATAATTTCTATTGAACTACAACCCTGAGGCTTGGTACTAGAAACTCCATAGGAACTATAACTTCCAATCCATACACCGACTTGAATGGTGCCATGCCTGTAGTCACCTTAAATGATGTCCTAAAAGCCCAGAGTGCTGAATCCAACTTCTCATCCCGATCCATCCTGTTCTGATTCACCAACTTCCTGATTATCGTCATCAAGGTCTTATTGGTACTCTATGCTTGTCCATTTTTTTGAGAATAATACACAGTTGATTTCTTGTGCAGTATCATGTGTAGTTCAATCAGTTTATTGATCACTTTTTTAATTAAATGACCAGTATATATACAAAAAATTGGCCACACTCCTTGCTTTGGCATTCTTTGCCAGATCTATGGCACTCTGGCTATCACAACCAAGCATAGGTGCCTTGTCAGGCAAACCAAACTCACTGCATAGACGTGCTAACCAAATGGCTTCTTTGGAAGCCTCAGTGGCTGAAATATATTCAGCCTCTGTCGTAGACAATGCAACAATCTTTTGCAATCTAGAACACCATGAAACAACACCTCTTGTAAGAGTAAACACATAGCCACTTGTGGATTTCCGTGTGTCCACATCACCAGCCATGTCAAAGTCACAAAATATCAAAACCACAGCTTCCATCCATTTTGTGCAGTAATTAGTTGCAACCAAGATGTACCTGTTTTATGTAAACCTTGTAGGTCGCTTGATGGGACCAAAAAAATCTAATCCCCACTTTTAAAATGGTTCCAAAGGTAATATAGGTTGCAAGGGAATCCTGTCTACATTCGATTGTCTACCCTCCCTTTGGCACAACAAACACTTCTTACTGAATTCCTAAGCATCCTTTATAACAATTGGCCACCAAAGTCCAACTTGAAATATTTTTGTTGCAACAACAACTCCTGAAAAATGTCCTCCTGAATTACCTGCATGAGCCTTTGCTAGTACTTATCTTTGTTCAAACTTAGGAACACATCTCCTGATCACCTTATCAATTCCTCTTTTGTACAAAACTCCTGTAAAAGCTTTACTTCTTAATGCTAGTCTTTTCCTTTGATTCTTAGTCATTGCTTCAAGTAACACCCTTCAGTCAAGAATTGAAGCATATCGTCATACCAGTCCCCTAACTGGTAAGTCACATGACTAGAAACAGCTCTGCATCAAGCAACTAATTAGGCACTCCTTCAGAATCTTCCTCTCATGTTTCCAATCTACTCAAATAATCAACTAATACATGAATTCTACCTGGATTATGTATCACCACATAATCAAATTCTTGCAAAAACAATATCCACATGGACAACCTCACTGAAAGGTGGGGTTTATTTACCAAGTAGATCAATGCCTGGTGATCCACATGAAAAATTACCCTATTTGCCAATAGGTAATGTATGAACTTTTGCAGTGCATAAACCATTCCCAAGCACTCCCTCTCAGTAACTGTGTAATTCTTCTATGTAGGTGTCAGTACACTACTTGCATAGTAAATAGGTATGAACCAACCTCTACTGGTTTCTTACATTAATATTTCACCCACTGCTACATGAGATGCATCCACAACGGTGTGAAATGGTAACTTCCAATTAGGAACAATTAAAATTGATGCTATAGTGAGCATCTTCTTCAAAGTTGTGAATGCCTTGCTCTGCTCTTCTCCCCATTTAAATACATCATCCTTCTTTGTAAGCTTTGTTAATGGTGTGCATACATTAGCCAAATACCTCAAGAGTCTGTTATGCCACTTGATTTGGCCCAAAAATTTGCTCAATTTTTTAATTGTTCTTGGTTCTAGTGCCTTACTGATAGCCTCCACCTTTTTCGGGTTTAATGACAATATGAAATCCTTGCATTTTTGAAAATAAAACCTCAAGTGTTCAAGATGCTCCTTCTTCTTTCCAAAGACACTAAAATTATCCAAGAAAACCCTCCTCATAAATGTTGTAAACAATTCAGCACACACATGCTGTACTGCTTTATGAAATGTTGGTGGAGCATTTTTCAAGCCAAATGTCATCACATTGCTAGCATAAACTCCCCATTCAATCAACAAAAGTTGTTTTTCTCTGTCTTCAAGTGCCATTGAAATTTGGTTGTAACCACTAAAACCATCCAGGAAACCATAAATCTCATATCCAGCTACTACATCCAGTGATAGCCGTTTTTCGGCTCTTTGTAATTGCCACAATGAGTTACCTCACCCTACCAAAATCACCCAAACACTGTGGCTATCCCTACCATTTCACTGTACATAGGCGTGCGTGAGTCACGGGACTTTTCCCATATCTTCTTCAAAAACCCTCAATTAGCTAGTCATTGGGCTAGTTGAGCCAAAAAAAAAAAAAAAAAAAAAAATAAAATAAAAAATAAGTATATTATGGCCCATGCATATGTAAATATTTCTTTGTATATAGGGCCTAAATAAAAGATTTTTTCATAATTATTTTGGTATTTATTTAAATATTTCTACCTAGGTGTGTGTTATTTATGCTCTGTACATTGCCTCACCATTACCACAATTTTTTCTTACCATTTTTCATACTTTTTATTCCATATAGAAATATTTTCATGTAAGCTTCTTTTATATTTTGTGTAACTCCATCCCAACAAAAATCCAAAAAAACTAGTTCTATTTATGTGTATATTTTTTTCACTATTGTGATTTTTTCCTTCCTACATATATTCTCTATTACTCTCATAAATTAGACCACTAAAAATATTCATCTTTTTATGGTAGACTTATAATGAGAGAGATTTATTTTGACCCCTTTATATTTTTCCACCTATATTATTTATATTTGACATGTACATATTTTTTAGACCCCTCAATATTTGATTTTCTTAGTTGTACTATTCACTTATATCCTAATCTCAACAATATCTTCAATTATAGACCTACCAAATAAGGTCAAGGGTAGGTGGCATGCATACATGCACTATGGAGGGCTCACTCTTGGAGGTATTCAAAAGAATCATCCAAAGAAGGACCCCACAAAGACCTTGTGCAGTGGAAAAAAACGGTCGGTTTTGCTGAATTTTTAAAGTTCACTTGCTCTCCGAATTTGAAAAGGTGATACAAACAAAAGTTGTAGCTCGTGGGCTGAACTTTTGCCTCAAAGTTTTTCATATTTCACTACAAGAGGTTGTGTGCTCTTGTGACGCTGTTAGCGACGGAAATACATTGGATTTTTATAACCCCCGGTGTCGCTAAAAGCGTCGCTACGAGCGTCGCTACGAGAGCGTCGCTATATGCGTCGCTATATGCGTCGCTATGAGCGTCTCTATATAGCGACGCATATAGCGACGCCTATAGCGACGTTTACACAGAAGACTATAGCGACGCTCATAGCGACGCTACAGAGCCATAAATAGCGACGCTTATAGCGACGCCCGAGAGAATTTTTTTTTGGTGGCAGGGCATTGAATGCCCTGCCACCCATCAACCATATTGTACTTGATTCACTTTTTAAAAAAAATGCAAAGGTAGATAATAGACCCAAAATAGTCACCCACAAGACGCATTGTTTGCAAAATTGACAATTGTACACATCATAGGCAAAATGAATTGATTGGCAAATGTAATAATGACAATTGTACAACATCATAGGCATAAAGAATTGATTGGCAAAAGAAACTGCGGTGACAAATGTAATAATATACATGGTTCAAAAAGACGTATAAAATCCGTCTCATGATACATAAGCTATGAGAAACCCTAAACTAATGCGATCTAGCTACGGCTAAACTGACGTCGTCTAGTCAGACGTCTCATCGCGTCCAAGCGGCGTATCTGTCGGATTCTGCAAAAAAAGACAATAAGACAGCTTTCAGTAAGTATAAACATATAACGACATTTATAAAACAATACAAAAAATAAAAAAGAGTAAACCCTAATACTAACCATGCCGCCGCGAGAACTGAGAATGTCCATCAGGGCGTTTAAGCCCTTCCTGCCTGCGTACTCGCGCTCGTACGGTGTGGGATCACGTCCTGTCATTGACCACTGTCAAAACATACAAAGATCTCATTATGTTAGAACTAAAAAACTCATAAACCCTAAACTATCGAACATGCATAAAGAGCAATGTGAAAAGACTTACAAAATCGGCCTCAAATGATGCCCATCCACCGCTCCCCAAGTGGTGCGAGCTCCCTGCCTCTACTCGCGCTCTGGCTGCATCCTTTTGTTGCTTCCACTTGTCGGGATTCTCGCACGCTGCTTTCTTCGCATTCTTCCAATCTTCTTTGGCCAGCCAATCTGGCCTATTCCACCCATTCTTGATTGCTTTTTGCACTTCGGAACGCTTGTGTTTGCAGTATTCGCGCATTCGAATCTTCATCAGGTCTTCATTGAAGCGCTGATCCCGTGTTGGAACGGGAAACTCATCATGAAGTATGCTGATGACTCTGTTTTTTAAATCACTTGGTACTTCACTCCATTTGTTTAGTATATAGTGTCTAAACAGCTGAGAGCAAAGACCACGCATGCGCGAGATCACCTTCTTGCCGTCATCATCCATGATGATGCCGCCGCTGATGTCGACGGAGTAAGGCAAGCCCTCTGGCCGGTGACGCGTGAACCTGGGTGTCCCGGCAGGGGTCTCTAGCGGCGTGTCGATGGGGGTACGGACGTCAGGTGTCTCCACCGGCGTCTGGGCCCCGAAGCGAGGAGTGTTGAGTGGGGTGGCTCCTGGCGGAGTAGGTAGAGGTGTGTAGCTTCTAGGAACAGTCAGCCGTGCAAAACCTGGCGTAGATGGCGATGCTGTGGCTGGTGTGGGGGCGGGCAAAGAAGGGGAGGGTAAAGAGCCTCGTCGAACACGAGGCGGTGTGGAGGCATCGGTGGCAGAATCCCCACAACAACCGCCACCGCCACCACTAGAGCGCCGATGTCTAGACGAGTGTGAAGCTCGTCTCGTCGACGCCGAAGCTTCGGAGCGCGCCGAATGCTCCGAAAGAGAGGGAGATGCGGATGGTGTAGGAACGCGCGATGATGCGCCAGAGCGATGACGCTCCACGTACCACTGTCTCTGCTGCGGTGACAAAGAAGAAAGAAACTCCTCATCATCCATACCTGCATTAAACACACGAATATTTAAACTTAATATTGAATGAATAGAGTAGACAATGACGCAAAGACCATTAAATACAATGACGTAATGACGCATATAAATACAATGACGCAATGAATCGAGTGATAGAAGAGGCAAGTCGAAAACTCAGAATTTTCAATCAAAAGATGTGAGCGCGAGTAGAAAAGAGCGTTATACACCATGGAAGGTACTTAGAGAGCCAGAGCTTTTACAACACGGATCAAAATTGTTCAAATACAATATTTGTGGCTTTAAGAGATCTCTCTCTCATCCTCGCATAACTCAGCATAACTTCCTATATCTATATAGAGCTCTCCGTTTAAACACATATCCTCTGTTTCATTTTGTAGCTCCTCTGCATGCACCCCATATAGAGTAGTAGCATCTTGATGCTCGTCTGGCACCACCGCAGCGGCTTCTGATTGAGCATCTTCTCTGATCTCCTCCATTGATGTCGTTGTGATTGGCACATGGTAGCCTTCATACGTCCTTGCACTACGAGGGGCTACCTCTATGACGTACCACCAGTTTGATGTAGACTTTGTAGGATGAAATACTACCTGCCAGAGCCACATAACTTACATGAGAGCTTTCAAGCACATAACTTGTAAAAGGGGGATGTTAACTATTTACATACTTACTTGTTCACAATGCTCGGGTAGTACGAAAGTGTCTCTTAGGTCAGTCCATTTCTTAGTAGAATCCACCTCAAGAAAACCAGACTCTCCTCTACGCACAGTAGCGTTGCGACCCTCCATGATTATCTTGAACCATTGCACGTCGAACAAGTCGACAAAAAATCCTCTGTAATCGATCCTCAAAATCTCTTGCAGCGTGCCGAAGTAAGTGAGTTCCGCCACCACAGGATCTGCATCAGAGGAACGTCGTCGACTAGACTGTTCAAATTTTGCCATGATTCCACAATCTTGAGTAAAACGCTTTTTGTCGATTCGTTCCACCCTAAAATGTCGACCTTTACACCATGCTGCTGTGTATGACTTATACTACAACGAACAAAGATTATGAGTGGCCGTTCAAACGTTTATAAATAAAGTCACTTGCTAGTCGTACATTGCAAACTTACCTTGGTCGCGCAACCCCGAGAGTACTCCCACTCTTCTTCAGTCACTTCGTCACCGCATTGTTGTGCGCTTTTCAATTGGTTGTGCAACCATCTTAAGCTCATGAAGGTTGGTAGGCTCTCCAGAACCGCTGGATAGTGCATCGGTGGTCGTCTTCCCCGTCTCCACTCGATTCGTGCCCTTTGTCGCTCTTGCTTTGCATCCTCATATTGTGAAATCCACTTTTGCATCACTGGATTGTGAAGCATGCAAAATCGGTTGATTTTAGCCTCTAGATCTTCCGTCATCTTCTTCTCAACACCGAGATTGCACATGACAATCCCAGATATGCGCTCATCATCTATGGTTCGCCATAGCGTGTCCCGGGATTTATCAAATCCGTCTAGCCACTCTCCAATGTACACTAGGGACTCTGATACCAACCAACCTTCTGCCATGCTACCCTCCGGACGTGCCTTTTGACGCACATATCCCTTAAGCGTTTTCATGAAACGCTCTAAGAAGAACATCCATCTGGAATGAACTGTGCCAGCTATTTCCACCTCATCAACTATGTGAACAAGAAGATGCACCTGAATGGTTAGCATTGTAGTAGGAAAATGTTTCTCAAACATGCACACAAGCTCCGCAGCATTTAGTTTGGCGAATGGTATGGAATCTACGTTGATCTCCTTTTGTGAGATCCATTGCACCAGCTTTGCAAGTTTGTAGATTGTGTTACGGATGTCGAGAGACAAACATCCCTCAATGGCAACCGGTAAAATAAACTGTAAAGTATGTGCAGCAATGATATTAAAGTCCACATTTTATGCAATGATATTAAAGTCCACTATGAACGTACCTGACACATTTTATGCCAATCGTGTGACTTCAAACCGGTAAGCTTTCCTTCTTTAGTGAAACACGTTCGGAGCGAGTGCATTACGCCAGTGGGGGTCCGCAAAGATCGAATGGCCTCTTTTACTTTGCGTTCTTGGGCTCCTGTGAAAATCCATGGTGCTTTAGGGAGTTTTATCGATCCATCAGACGCTGTTTGCGGCCAATATTGCTCCATACGATCCACATTTCTAAGGTCAACTCTGGCTCCCAAAGTATCTTTCTTGCCGGTCAAATGGTCCCATAGTAGATTACCCACATTCTTGAATATGTGCATTGGATCGAGCAAGTGATTGATCATGAGTCGGGGCCAGTATGGTAACTCGTACCATAGAGATAGTCTCTTCATCCCTGGAGGCAATCCGTCATCGCACATCTCCTTCTGCTCTAACCATGCTTGTGCAGACATCCTTGGTGGCTCTCTTCCCAAAAAGCCGTCGCGTAACACATGATTCTCTGGAAGATACGCTTGATGACCTTCGTAGATTTGCTTCTTCAGTGAGGGTGCCCTACGTGCATTCAGTCTAGGTCCACATGTGACACATGCTCTATATCCGCTTGTTTGAAGCCCTGCATGTATACACATGATAATAGATCAACTATGGGAAAAAACAATATTTACAGTGTCTGAGTGAGGAGTGTCAATAGATCACCTGAGCATTCTGTTAGCCCGGGATAGTCATGCATGGTCCACATTAGAATGCCTCTGATCAAAGCATTCCGTCGTCCTGTGTGTCGGCTCATATCCACCACCTCTATGCCAATCCACAATTGTTGTAGCTCTTCCAATAGTGGACGAAGATACACATCCATATTCCCCACTTTATATCGCCCTGGCACAATCAAGCTTAGCCATAGGTGCCCCTTCTTCGTAGTCAACCACGGGGGAATGTTGTAGTTGACGATGACAATGGGCCATACACTGTAAGATGTTGATCTTTGACCAAATGGATTTACGCCATCCATAGCCAGGCCTAAGCGCAAATTTCGAGCTTCCCTGGCAAAATCCGACCATGTTCCATCTATATGTTTCCAGGCTGCGCAATCTGCAGGAATTCGTAGCACACCATCCGAAGATTTATTCTCCTCATGCCATGATGCTAGGGCGGCCATGGACTTACATTCGAAGAAATGCTTGATGCGAGGAAGCAAAGGAAAATGTCGCAAAACCTTTTGTGGAATTTTTGTCCCATGGAGATCTACTCGATATCTTTCGGAATCACATTTCGGACACTTCTCCATGTCTGTGTATTCCCCTCTGAAAAGAATGCAGTCATTAGGACAAGCGTGGATAGAATTGTAATCCATTCCCAAGTTTCGCAAAATCTTTCTTGCTTCATCTCGGGAATCTGGCATCACATTGTCAGCTGGTAGTATGTGCTCTTTTAGCAATCTACACAACATAAAAATATGATACAGTCGTGTAAAAATCTATCAGATCAGTATACATTTAGAGTTCTATTAAAGTAAACTAACTGTAATAGATCACCTGAAAAGCGTTGTGACGCTAGTGTCACTCCATCCAAACTTTGCCTGCATGTTGAGAAGAACCAGGAGTGCTTTCAATCTAGACATACGTGCTCCATTATACAATGACGTATCGGCTTCACTTTTCATATCATCATAGATAAGCCTTTCTGAATCCATGATCGTCTCGATCATTTCATCAATCTCGGGCTCAAACATTGCCTCGTTGGGAATGTGCTCTGCATGATCATCCCCCGAGCTGTCAGAGGCTACATCTTGTGGCCTCACATATGCTGCTTGTTGACCAAAGCGCCTGCGAACACGTCTATTGGGTTGCAAGATTGCTGCTTGTTGGCCAGCGTCAGAGTCCGACGAGTTATAATTGGCAACAACTCGATCTATAATAGATGGATCGAACTCGCCAAACTCGCGAACGTGCTGCAAAGAAACACGTCTTGTCCGTCGCACAGCATGCTTGCATTGATTACAAGGACATAAGACCCTCGTTGAGAGATAGGTGTTTCGGTTGGACGGTCCCACATCCTCGTCGCTACTCATAATGAGGATAAAAAACTTATAACCTGGACAACAAATTTAATATTCTATTGGCATTCTTCGTCTTATCTCTCTCTCTCTCTCTCTCTCTCTCTCTCTCTCTCTCTCTTTACCTCACATTCTCTAGTCATGTCCAATCCCCGCACACCTCGGTCTAGAGGTGCACGGAGATCAGAACCACCGGGTTATAATCTCGTCTTTATTGGTCAATACCTATATTTGTGGGTACAAGAAATCTACACACCCACGTACGTCTACATGATACTGCATGTAGTGGACAAAATCCCTTTGCCTCTTCTCTAGCTGTAGCACTTCACTTCATCTTAACATCTTTTCACAGTAGATCTTTTCACTGTTCGTCTAACTCTAAACCCTAAACCGTAAGTAATTCTTGCGTGGACTCGATCTAACGTAAATAAGCGTAAATCTAAATAAACGTAAATCTAACTAAAAATAAAGCTAAATCTAATTTAACGTAAGTCTAATGACTAGAGGTTGTCTAGATGGTCATTGTGTCGGGGATGTAGTGACTCTTGCCGCCCTGAAGATCCACCTTCTTCCCTATCTTCAGAAGACATTTCACCAGTACTTTTGGATCGACGGAGCCCACCATGAGTGAAGGCAGCAATACCCTATATTCCATTGAGGGCTTTCTTCACCCGCTTCATGCAGGCATCGCAGTCTATGGAGACCTAAATCTAATCTCATATAACGTAAATCTAAATCTAACTTAAATAAATGTAAATCTAGTTAAAAATAAACCTAAATCTAATTTAATGTAAGTCTACATATAACCTAATCTTTAACGTCTTTTAAGATAGTTTCCTACGACGTTATAACTCTCTTCTTCTTGTGTGTGTGCGCGTGTGTGGATGTATGTGCCAATAAAAAGAGATAAATGGTATAACCTTTCTATCACCCATGCCAAGTATGATAGATTGATTATGCCATTTCCCTCTTGAATAATAGGTCTTCAGTTCAACTCCTCGTCGGCTAGATCTTTAGGTCTTTTAATTTTAATTAGTTTCCTACGACGTTAAATTAGTTTCTCTCTCTTTCTCTCTCAATGTGTGTGCGTTTTTTTGGATCGTATGCATGTTTTCTCTCTCTTTTCCTCTCTCAATGTGTGCGTTTTTTGTTTATGCATGTTCTCTCTCTCTTTTCCTCTCTCAATGCGTGCGTTTTTTGTTTATGCATGCTCTCTCTCTCTTTTTCTCTCTCAATGTGTGTGTGCATTCTTTGTTTATGTATGTGAGTGTGCGTTTTTGTTTTTGTTTGTACTCTCTCTCTCTCTCTCTCTCAAAAACACTATGTGTGTGTGTGTATGTGTGTGTGTGAGAGAGGGAGAGAGAAAGAGGGGAAGGGAACATGAGAATGAGGAGAGGGAAGGAGCATACCTGGCTCTCCTTCCTCTCCTCGTGTGTGTGTGTGTGTGTGTGTGGAGAAGAAAAAGAGAGAGAGAGAGAGAGAGAGAGAGAGAGAGAGAGAGAGAGAGAGAGTGAGGGAGAGCGTTACCTGCTCCTTGCTTGAGGGCGTCGAAAAACTCAGATCTGAGATCTGAGTTTTTGGGCGCGCTCGGTTATTTTTTTACACCAGTCGGCGTCGCTATGAGCGTCGCTATAAGCGTCGCTAATATGAAGAGCCTCTTGTAGTGTTTTTTTGAGCTACGAGCTGTAAGCTATGATTTTTTTAGTGGACCCCAATTTTTCCATGTTATGCAGCCACACTCTCTCTTCCACTTTATCATTTTCCTCTTTCACACACACTTCTCCACTCATCATCCCCATCTTTCTCACCACTCCTCTCTGCACACTACTCACCTTCTCCCCAACCTTGAAGAATAAGAGAAACCATGGTGAACTCATACCTCCCACACACAATTCCATTCCAAAATTGACCACCTAGTCTCATTTTTCCTCCTCCAATTTACCCATATCTATAAAAAAACCACAAAATTCAGCCTCTTCTCTTAAAAGACAGCATCATGGTGGTTGATTACTCAGCTTCAATTACCTTGTCGCTCCAAGAAGGTCAAGAGTGGAGAAAAAATGTACCGTCAAAGCTAGTGGACCGTCAACAAGCGTCAAAATTGGCCCTACTCAAGACACTTGGAGCATCAACCTTGTAAGAAATCCACCTTTTCTTACCTCTTAAGAGTTTTTTTCTTCCTTATTTGTATCCTACATGGATACTCCCATTGTAAATATCCAATTCCATTTGTAAATTAATACTAACTCTACTAACACTAACTCACTATGAAAAGTCCTATCACCTCCATTTCTCTCCTCTCTCTTTTCCCCACCAACTTCTTGATAATTCCAAGCAAAAGAAATTAGATAAATTGCTGAAAATCTAACCCAACCATGGTTAGAGGAGTAACCCTAGCCTTCAAAATTGCTATAAAAGGAGGGTGTAGCTAGCACAAAAAGGGGGAGCCATAAGCAAGAGCACTATGCTATAGCTTGAGAAGCCAAGCTCAACCTCTCTAGAAGGAGCTCTTGAGTGGAAGCTCATTGTCTTAGGCATGTGCATGTGTTGTAATAGGGGATTAGCAAGGGAACTCTATGCCATTGTAAGAGAGAGAGTGATCATTCAATTGAGAGTAGGAAATCTATCATTTCTCCTACTAGTGTAAGCCCAACATTTGCTGAATCAAGGAGGGTGGATTTGGACTAAGCTTGGATATTTTGTCTCCCTTCCAACGTGAAGTAATGGACAACAATGATGCGTAAGTGTCTTGGTGTTTTTTGTTAAGTTCTTGATAGCTTGTTCTCTGGTGTTGTCATCAACCTAGCCATAAATCCCACATACTGTAAGAGGGCGACAGGGTGGAGAGGACTCCCCTGGCTTTAAGACAGTGATTGGGGTGGCTTTTCTTGTGATGTGTTGTGGTGAAATTTACGCAAGCTATGTTGAACAAATACTAATTTCACTTTGATTTGTCATGACAGATTTGTAAGAAGGTATTAATGCAACAAGCACCCCCTCCCCCTTTCTCTCTCTTTCTTAAATATATAGTTGTGTTTGCTTGATCATTGCCGATACGTTTCAAAGCAGCCCGAGCACTATCTCTCTCTCTCTCTCTCTCTCTCTCTCTCTCTCTCTCTCTCTCTCTCTCTCGTGTTTTAGGGTGTGAGAGTATTCCATTGGTGTTAGGGTTAGTGTAAATTCCTTGCTTGTTTGTGGGTTGCTCTAACGATTCTCCTCTTTTGCGTCCTAGTTCGCTCTTAAACTAGGTGGTGCCCCTTGTGTAGTTGGGATTTGGCTGTGGGTTTGTTGTTTTGGTTTGTGTTGTGTTGTGCCCCAGCCCCATTGAGCAGCACGGGAGCCTTGAAGGGTGTCTAGAGGCCACTCTTCTTGTTGCCCGCCCCGGACCGCCTCAAATTGGTGCCCCCACTGAGGACGGCTTGTGTATTTTTGTGTTTAATCAACCTTTAGCATAGTCAAGTAGTTTGCATGAATCACGAAAATTTGTATGATCCCTTCATTCCCATTGCAAGGCAAAAGGTACACATAATTGTTAGTACTAAGTTGCAATTTCAACGTGTCATTCGTAGAATTTTAGGTCCTCTTAGGTTGGCCGAGATAAACGCTTCAGTAAATCCTTTTATTTTGCCTCTCATTAGGTACGACCTTAGTTTGGACGTCTATATTTTTGTTTTGTTTTAAGCATTAGGTCATGCATAGACCATGGATAATGGCCCAGGAATAGAGGTTTTCCCCTTCCATTTCACTCCACACATTAGAATAAACATTGCAATTAGTAGGAAAATCCATTTTCAACAACGTATGGTGTTCATGTTTGGTGCCCAAAGAGTAGGAGAAATTCTCGCATCACCAAACCCTGTCATCCTACCTCTTATTGATTATCATAGGTCGTTTGATGTGAATATCTTTATTTTGTTGTAGAATAGATTGCAAGCTAGAAAACATTATTGTGTAAATCTTTTTAAGAAAGAAAAACAAAACGGGTGTCACTTTGAAATCAATTCAATGGAAAGCCAACGCCAAATGTCTGGGTATCCTCTTTTCTTTGGAGAGCCTGGAGAGGATGCAGAATTATTTTTAGCAAATTTCAAGATGTCTTGCCGTATCAAGAGGATAATAACTGATCAAGAACGTGTAGAAATGTTTGAGGTGGTCCTTAGGAAAGATGCTAGTACTTGGTTTGACTCTTTGCCTGAGGAAGTTAAGGGGAATTACACAGAAGTTTTGAATCGTTTTAAGAGATACTTCTTTGATCCCCAAAACACTCAAAAACTATGGCAAGACATTGTTTCTCATAAGCAAAAAGACTTAGATGACTACTACTTGTACAAGCAAGAGTTTCTACGTCTTTGGGCTCTATGGATACGAAATGTTGCTAACCCTGGTGATGGTGCAGAATTTTTAAAGAAGGAGAGGTTCATAGCCGGACTCTTTCCTGACCTTAAGGTAAAAGTTGAGGCGGGTGCACCTGCTACTTTTGATGCAGCGGAAACTAGGGCTGCTGAGAAGTATAGGAAACTCAAGTGCTTAAGGGGAGAGGTTCCAATAGAAGTTCTTAGACCCAAAGGTAAGTCACAAGCATCAACATCTAAGGAGCTTCCTGAGGTAACGGTTGAAGTGATTGAGAAGTTAAATGAATCCTTAAGCAGCCTGTCAATTCACCTTGCACAAGCCGTAGGTCCAAAGGGACAAGCAAAGAAGTCTGAAGAGCGAGACCCACGACCTAGGAGAGTCTTGCAATGTTGGAATTGCGGAGAGTCTGGACATGGGATGTATAATTGTCCTTGGCCCCGTGGAGAGCCAGGGAGACCTAACTTGAATTACCCAGTGATGAATGCAGGAGAAGGAGCTGGTCAACAACCAAGGCTTCTACAAAGGCCAAATGGACCAAGACCACCTCCACAAGGGGTAGAAGGAGTTCCATCTTTGCCAGATCCAAATGTGCATGTGGTAGAGGTGACAAACTCAAATGAGGTTGAGATGGAAGCAAATGGCATTAAGCGTGGCCGAGGAAAAGGTAAAGAGAAAGAGGGTGTCCCATCACAGAGTGACCATGGACAAGGCAAGAAGGCAAAGGAGACCAAGGAAGCTAAGAGGACTCGACGTCGTATCAATCTCCAAGACTTCCCTCTTGGACATGGTATGGCTCCATACAACCTGTTGGAAGACATGCGAGGTAAGGGTCCTGATATCTCATGGCCTCAGTTTCTTGCATTATGCCCACAAGTTAGGAGGGATTTAACAAAGGCAGTTAGCACTAGGAGAAAGGTAAAAGAGAGTTTTCCTGTTGTAAAAATTGCACATGCTGAAATGAACGAGGATATTACACCTGTGCTAGATTGTTACATAAAAGGAAGATTGGTTAGGAAAGGTCTAGTGGATGGGGGTGCACAAATTTGCATCATGACAGAAGGGCTCATGCAAAGACTAGGCATGCACATCCATGAGACACCTGAAATCAAAGTGAAAATGGCAAACAATAGCAAGGCTAGGTGCGTAGGCATTTGTAAAAATGTTTTTGTGGAGGCCTTTGGCATTAAGAAAGCGGTGGATTTTTATGTTATGTCGACCAAGGGAAGTGGTTATCCATTTATCCTAGGAAGACCATGGCTAATGAAAATGCGAGCTTTGCAGGATTGGGAGAGTGGGAAATTAATTTGCAGGAATGACAATCATAAGAAGGTTGTCTTTGACATGAAGGAGCAACGCCAAGAGGAGCTCCATGAAGAATCATCTCAAAGTGAGACGGAAGAAGGTTGGACCGATAGCACTTCAGAAGAAGAAAGTAGCGGCAGCATTACTGAAGAGGAGTCTTCCATCGAAGTCATGGGGGTAAGGTTTAAGCCAAGCAACCAAGAGACCTCTTGTCAAGGCTTGGAGGAGGTAGGTCCTCAAGAGAACGAAGGTGTTCAAGATGAAGGGATGCTGGAAGGTATGCTATCAACAACACTTACAAAGGATGAAAGAGAGGAGTTCAAATGTGTGCTAAGGAAGTTTCCTAGGCTTTTTGCTAAAGACTACACCGATGTGCGTGGAGTAGATACTGTTCAACACAAAATTGAGTTGAAGCCAGAGGCCACACCTAAGGCTCAGAAGCTACGAAGGCTAGGAGTCATCAAGGAGCAGGCTTTACTCAAGGAGGTAAGAAAGCTTCTAGCAGCAGGTTTCATTTATCCAGTGGAGAATTCAGAGTGGGTCTCTCCCGTTGTTGTCACTCCTAAGAAAAACGGCAAGTGGAGGGTGTGTGTGGATTATCGTCCACTTAATGAGGCAACAAAAAGAGATCACTTTCCCCTCCCATTTCAGGATGAGATACTAAATGAAGTAGCTGGTCATGAGAAGTACACTGTGTGTGATGGCTACTCAGGTTACTTTCAAATAGGGATTGCATTGGAGGATCAATTGAAAACAACCTTTATCACTCCTTGGGGTTGTTATGCTTTTAGAGTCATGCCATTTGGCCTGACAAATGCTCCTGCAACTTTCCAACGCTTCATGAACATGGTGTTTCAAGCATTCTTTGGAAAGTCCATTAGGGTTTTTATTGATGATTTTTGCATTTATAGCTCAAAATCATTGCATCTACAAAGGGTAGAAGAAGGTTTAAAGAAGCTCTATGACATGGGAGGTCAACTCAACCCCGACAAGTGTCACATAGCTGAGGATGAAGTGATCTTGCTTGGTCACAAGGTTTCCTATAAAGGCATTGAGGTGGATCCTTCAAAGGCAAAGGCTCTTATTGAGCTACCATCACCCAAGAGTCTTAAGGAGGTCATCTCTTTCATTCAGAAGGTGAAGTATATGTCACGCTTCATTCACTTAGCCTCGGAGTTGCTTCATCCTTTGCAAAAGTTAACACAACAAGTAGAATTTGCATGGTCTGATGAGATTGAAGAGTATTTTTGTAACATTAAAGTCATTTTGTCAGAGCTACCAACACTCATGCCTCCTTGTTGGGAGTACACATTCTTTGTTAGCTCTAGTGCTGGGAAAGAAACAATTGGTGCTGTGTTGCTACAACAAGATCCCCACAGTACAAGGATGCGACCCATCTACTTTGCTAGTAGGGTCATGAATGCTTTGGAGAGAGACTACATAGAAGCAGAACTCATGATGCTTTCTCTCATGTTTGCGGTGAGAAAGTTTAGATCCTACCTGCTACCAAAACCTTTTGTAATTCTCACTGCAGAGAATTTGTTCCCTTGGGTGTCATCTCAAATGAATCTTAGTACTAGGATCTCAAAGTGGATTATGGAGTTGCAAGAGTTTCAATACTCCTTCAAGGTAGAAGATAGTGTGCGTGCACAGTTGGCAGGGATTCTCACTTATAGGGTGCATGAAAAGGAGATTAAGGTGCCTGAAGTAAAGACCCTACCATTACCACCACCAAAAAGTATTCCTAATGCTTTTACCTTGTTCTTTGACGGAGCTTTTCGTCGAGCCACAGGAAAAGCAGGGGGAGGGCTAGTGTTGCTCAACCCAAGTGGAGAGGTGGTCATGAAAGAGAAGGTCAATCTACCAGGTTCAACTAGCAACAATGAAGCAAAATACGACACACTAATTCATGGTTTGAAGATGTGCATTGGCCAAGGGATACAACGCCTCATGGTAAAGGGAGTTGCACTTCTCATTGTTAAACAGATTTTAGGCATTTGGGCATGCAAGAATGAAAGCTTACGAACAAAAGTTCATGCCATTCGTAGATTGTTTAATCAATTTGAAGAAGTGCAACTATATCATATTCCTAGGAAACAGAATGAAGATGCCGATTTACTTGCACAGCAAGTAGTTACATGTGTTGAGAAAGAAGTGCAGGTCATCATGGTGGCAACAACTGTCAAGCAACCGAGGTACCAGGGATTGGAGTCATTGGCTCCCATCATTGGCTACATTTTGGAGGGTGAGTTTCCACCAGACTTCACAAAAGCTCAGAAGAGGAGACTCATGAAGAAGGCAAGCGTATATCTCTTCCTAGAAGGCTCCCTCTATCAAAGAGGGAAGGATCAAGTGTGCAGAAGAGTACCAACTATCGAGGAAATTCTAGCCATTCTAAAAGGTTTGCATGAAGAGGCATGTGGTGGTCATTTTGCCCAAGAATCAACTGTGAAGAAGATTTTGCTTGCGGGGTATGTTTGGCCAAGCTTGCATGTGGATGTTCAACATTGGTGTAAAAGCTGTCACAATTGTCAGATAAATGGAAATAGAAGGTTGGTGCATGGCCCGAGGCAAATAGTGCTTGCAAATGGACCCTTTGAAAAGTGGGGCATTGATGCTATGGGTCCTCTGCCTAGGACAAAAAATGGTAAACTCTACATCCTAGTGGCTGTAGACTATATGACTAGGTGGGTGGAAGCTCAAAGTGTGGCAAGAGTGAATGAGAGGACAGTGAGCAAATTCGTCTACACTCACATTTGTTGTAGATTTGGCACACCTTTGGAGATTGTTTCTGATAATGGTCCAGGGTTTAGAAAGGGATTGCTCACAGAAGTCTGTGAAGAACTTCACATTCTACATCGTCACAGTACACCCTACTATCCCCAATCAAATGGTTTGGTAGAAAAAGCTAATGGTGTCATTGCAGGCATCATTAGAAAGATGGTGAAAAACAAAACAAAGTTGTGGGATGACTTCTTGGATGGTGCCTTGTGGGCGTATCGAACCACATATAGGGAAGCCATGGAGTTCACACCATTTCACTTGGTCTATGGTCAAGAGGCTTTACAGCCAATTGAACTAAACATTCCAACAATGCGACTTCATGACAAAGCAGCACAAGATGATCAAGAAGCACGGATGGATCGACTTCTTACCTTAGCTGAGCTTGAGTGGAAAAGAGAAGCAGCATACGAGTGCTACAAGAGGAAAGCTACGTAGGCGAAGGAGAAGCTTGACAAGAAACTAAAGGACAAAGGCATCAATGAAGGAGATCTGGTGCTAAGGTATGACAATCGACTCGATAATCGTTTTGATGCCAAGTTTGAAACTAGATGGCAAGGGCCATACATAGTCAAGAAGGCTTTCAATTCAAGTTACTATCAGCTTATGGACTTGAATGGTAAAGAGCACTCCAGGAAAGTAAACGGGTATCGCTTGAAGCCCTATTTGAGTCGCCTTCTACCAAAGGATCTACCAAAGATCTGTCCAAAGGCCGCTGTCTCATGTAAGTATTGCTACATGAAGCATGAGTGTAACTCCAGCCAAAATTCTGAGGGGCCAAACAATAAAGATCTCGTCAAGGACTCTGAAGCACTCTCTTTGGAAAAGATGCTCTATGATGGTACATGAATATACCATCATCCAGGGGGAGGGCTAATGATAGCCGTTTTTCGGCTCTTTGTAATTGCCACAATGAGTTACCTCACCCTACCAAAATCACCCAAACACTGTGGCTATCCCTACCATTTCACTGTACATAGGCGTGCGTGAGTCACGGGACTTTTCCCATATCTTCTTCAAAAACCCTCAATTAGCTAGTCATTGGGCTAGTTGAGCCAAAAAAATAAAAAAAAATAAAAAAAATAAAAAATATAAGTATATTATGGCCCATGCATATGTAAATATTTCTTTGTATATAGGGCCTAAATAAAAGATTTTTTCATAATTATTTTGGTATTTATTTAAATATTTCTACCTAGGTGTGTGTTATTTATGCTCTGTACATTGCCTCACCATTACCACAATTTTTTCTTACCATTTTTCATACTCTTTATTCCATATAGAAATATTTTCATGTAAGCTTCTCTTATATTTTGTGTAACTCCATCCCAACAAAAATCCAAAAAAACTAGTTCTATTTATGTGTATATTTTTTTCACTATTGTGATTTTTTCCTTCCTACATATATTCTCTATTACTCTCATAAATTAGACCACTAAAAATATTCATCTTTTTATGGTAGACTTATAATGAGAGAGATTTATTTTGACCCCTTTATATTTTTCCACCTATATTATTTATATTTGACATGTACATATTTTTTAGACCCCTCAATATTTGATTTTCTTAGTTGTACTATTCACTTATATCCTAATCTCAACAATATCTTCAATTATAGACCTACCAAATAAGGTCAAGGGTAGGTGGCATGCATACATGCACTATGGAGGGCTCACTCTTGGAGGTATTCAAAAGAATCATCCAAAGAAGGACCCCACAAAGACCTTGTGCAGTGGAAAAAAACGGTCGGTTTTGCTGAATTTTTAAAGTTCACTTGCTCTCCGAATTTGAAAAGGTGATACAAACAAAAGTTGTAGCTCGTGAGCTGAACTTTTGCCTCAAATGTTTTCATATTTTTTTGAGCTACGAGCTGTGAGCTATGATTTTTTTAGTGGACCCCAATTTTCCCATGTTATGCAGCCACACTCTCTCTTCCACTTTATCATTTTCCTCTTTCACACACACTTCTCCACTCATCATCCCCATCTTTCTCACCACTCCTCTCTGCACACTACTCACCTTCTCCCCAACCTTGAAGAATAAGAGAAACCATGGTGAACTCATACCTCCCACACACAATTCCATTCCAAAATTGACCACCTAGTCTCATTTTTCCTCCTCCAATTTACCCATATCTATAAAAAAACCACAAAATTCAGCCTCTTCTCTTAAAAGACAGCATCATGGTGGTTGATTACTCAGCTTCAATTACCTTGTCGCTCCAAGAAGGTCAAGAGTGGAGAAAAAATGTACCGTCAAAGCTAGTGGACCGTCAACAAGCGTCAAAATTGGCCCTACTCAAGACACTTGGAGCATCAACCTTGTAAGAAATCCACCTTTTCTTACCTCTTAAGAGTTTTTTTCTTCCTTATTTGTATCCTACATGGATACTCCCATTGTAAATATCCAATTCCATTTGTAAATTAATACTAACTCTACTAACACTAACTCACTATGAAAAGTCCTATCACCTCCATTTCTCTCCTCTCTCTTTTCCCCACCAACTTCTTGATAATTCCAAGCAAAAGAAATTAGATAAATTGCTGAAAATCTAACCCAACCATGGTTAGAGGAGTAACCCTAGCCTTCAAAATTGCTATAAAAGGAGGGTGTAGCTAGCACAAAAAGGGGGAGCCATAAGCAAGAGCACTATGCTATAGCTTGAGAAGCCAAGCTCAACCTCTCTAGAAGGAGCTCTTGAGTGGAAGCTCATTGTCTTAGGCATGTGCATGTGTTGTAATAGGGGATTAGCAAGGGAACTCTATGCCATTGTAAGAGAGAGAGTGATCATTCAATTGAGAGTAGGAAATCTATCATTTCTCCTACTAGTGTAAGCCCAACATTTGCTGAATCAAGGAGGGTGGATTTGGACTAAGCTTGGATATTTTGTCTCCCTTCCAACGTGAAGTAATGGACAACAATGATGCGTAAGTGTCTTGGTGTTTTTTGTTAAGTTCTTGATAGCTTGTTCTCTGGTGTTGTCATCAACCTAGCCATAAATCCCACATACTGTAAGAGGGCGACAGGGTGGAGAGGACTCCCCTGGCTTTAAGACAGTGATTGGGGTGGCTTTTCTTGTGATGTGTTGTGGTGAAATTTACGCAAGCTATGTTGAACAAATACTAATTTCACTTTGATTTGTCATGACAGATTTGTAAGAAGGTATTAATGCAACAAGCACCCCCTCCCCCTTTCTCTCTCTTTCTTAAATATATAGTTGTGTTTGCTTGATCATTGCCGATACGTTTCAAAGCAGCCCGAGCACTATCTCTCTCTCTCTCTCTCTCTCTCGTGTTTTAGGGTGTGAGAGTATTCCATTGGTGTTAGGGTTAGTGTAAATTCCTTGCTTGTTTGTG
This sequence comes from Adiantum capillus-veneris, assembly GCF_014529385.1. Classification (NCBI taxonomy): domain Eukaryota; kingdom Viridiplantae; phylum Streptophyta; class Polypodiopsida; order Polypodiales; family Pteridaceae; genus Adiantum; species Adiantum capillus-veneris. Next base: position 77,149,981 of record NC_140936.1, read on the forward strand.
GGTTGCTCGAACGATTCTCCTCTTTTGCGTCCTAGTTCGCTCTTAAACTAGGTGGTGCCCCTTGTGTAGTTGGGATTTGGCTGTGGGTTTGTTGTTTTGGTTTGTGTTGTGTTGTGCCCCAGCCCCATTGAGCAGCACGGGAGCCTTGAAGGGTGTCTAGAGGCCACTCTTCTTGTTGCCCGCCCCGGACCGCCTCACCAATAGTTTATCGTGAAAAGGTAAAGGAATTGGATCAGTTATTACTGTGGTAGCATTCAATTTCTTGTAGTCCACACACACCTTGATCTTTCCATTCTTTTTTGGAACTACAAAATTTGGTGACAACCAAGTAACTTCATCCAAAATATAAATGAAACCTACAGCCAACAGTTTGTCAATCTGTTCTTTAACCTATTTGGCATAATTAAGATTCATCCTGTACCTTTGTTGTACAACTGGAATTCCATCCTTTCAAATTAATTTTGTATTGACAAAAGCTAGCATCTACTCCTTTCATATCTGTGTATTTCCATGCAAAAACATCTTTGAATTCTAACAACAATTCCTTAAGTTTCAGTTTAAATTCCTCATCCATATCTACTGATACCTTCACTGTTTGTGGTTCCTCCTGAGCGTTCAAGTTTAGTTCTTGCAATTCATCCTAAGTCACCCTAGCAGTTCTTGCCATATGATGTTCAAAGGCTCTCTCTACTCTTGCTTCACTGCCTCAATGGAATCCACCTCCTCTTTAGTTTTAATATGTATATTCTTGAACAACTCATTACCCATCTTGTTAGTTGACTGCTTACTGCCCTTAGCAATCACTAATTTCTGAGTTATTGACTGTATCACATCATCTTCTGGCTGTAACACATACTTGATTGCTATTTTTTGCACATCAACTTCAAAAACTCCCATTTTTTAGGTGGTATATTCCCTCCTTGGGACTCTCATACTTCCTTGAGTGCTTCTGTTCTCATTGCTTTCTACTCCTTCCAATTTAGAGTACCTTTATCTTCTTTTTCCTGCACAATTTCCTTTCCTAGCTTCGATTTTTAGCTTGTTACAACCATGACTTTTGTGCATCCACTGCTCTCAGGAATATTCTCAATTTGGACACATGCTGCACAACCACAATTGTAATGCTAACCCATTCCCTGAGTGGATTGACACTCTTGTACTTTTTGATCAGGTTTGTGTTCCTCTTGATGAAACTTTACTATATCCTGAATCCATTCTTCTTTAGTTCATTCTTCTTCAATCCATTCCTACAACATCACTAAATTAGCTTAACCTGGAGGTCTTTGTTGCTGCTGGGGTGGAGGTTGTTGATTCTGTTCCTGATGCCTATTATTATTGTTATTGTTGTACGTGATGGTAGAAATGTCTCTATCATTTTTGTGTCTACACCACAATTCATTTTGTGTCTACTAGCATTTTGTGGTAGAAATGTCTCTATCATTTTTGTGTCTACACCACAATTCACAATCAGGTCCGTGTCTATGTTTCACTACTCCACAGTAATTGCATCGCAATTGTTGTATATTATTCTGACCTCTGTTTTGATATCCCCAATTATTTGGGTTCTAAAACCTTCTTTGAGTGCAGGTCCCTTATATCTTCTATTAGCACCTTGAGGAGATACTACAGTTGCAACTACCTCCCTCATTTTTTGAGTAATATACTCAGGTCTTCTTCCCCTAAAGTCTCGATTATAATAACAGTTTTCATACTCATGACCAAATATTTGACAAACCTGACAATATGGTTTTCCTAACATTCCAAACTAGCTCATTCCAATTGTCTGCAGTTTTTCCTCAATAATTTTGTTGACTGCATCCATAATTACTACTTCCTTTCCTTGCTTCTTTTCCTTCTTTTGCTTACACTTATCCTTCTTCTTCTGCTTTTCCTGCTTCTTCTTCTTTTTCTTCTTCTTTTTCAACCAATCTTCATCATCAATATCAGTTTCCTCTTTAGTATCCTGATCTGAATCTTCATCTTCTAATCTGGATCATCCGATTCTAAATTTGAATCCTCAACTCTCCTTTTTCTTCTTTTCCTTTAGTTCTACCAAACCTCCATATCTTCTTTCAACTCTTGCAGCTGCTCCAACCAAATCAATAAAATCTTGTGCATTTGCTAACGGGGGTCTCCCTGCTACTACAATTATGAACTCTTTTTTGAGTCCCTTACAAAAGTAGTCTCTCAATTGCTCCATAGAAGGGTGATGTGCTACCTCCTGTCTATTGTTCAAATTTCTAAATTTTTGTGCATTATCTTCAACCAACAAGTCCTTTTGCTTCACTTTCCTCAATCTCTTCTAAATGTCTTCAGGTGTTTTATCTTCCTTGAACCTTAATAAAAACCTATGCTTCAAATCATTATAATCAGCAAAGTCTACCATACCATACTAGAAGAGCCAATCCATGGCCTTACCCTGTAGTGTTGCTACAAAATGCTCTTTCTTCACTACGTTCGGATGTAATGCCTCATATCCACTTGCGGACCACCATGTTTGAAACTGAAAAGTGTGGTTGTCATCATCTTGGGGATTTTTTCTACTGAAATTTGTCACAGCCACTTTGGGATTTGGTGCAGCCATTGGAGGTATTGGAAGTTCTCTGAGTACTCTTATTGGGAGTGGATTGAAATGTAAGGTAGGTGCTCGTGATGGTACAAACTGAAACTATCTTCTTGCCCTTAAGAATGTCTAAGATTGCAATACATTAACCAATTGTCCCAAAAGCAGGCCTAATGTGGGAGGAGTTGTTTGTTGGCCTCCTTGGTTTGTAAGTGGGGTCTCCTGCAACTTGTGTTCATGTTATTGTAGTTCAATCCCCGCCCCAACAATTCCTACTTTTGCAGCAATCCCCCTTATTGGTTCTTCCTGGTCATCACTACCAGACTCTTCTTCATGTCTTCCCCTTGCAAAGAATTATCTCCTCAGTCTAAACCTTGTGCCATATGAGTGTTGTGGTACATTTGGACCCCTGTCGTGACCCACTCATGCAATGCTTCTTCTCTTCTATCTTAAGTACTATACCAACACTTTCTTTAAATACATGTTGTAACATGAAGGCGAATTGCAGGCATCAAAAGGTAAAAATGATGTAACTACCTTGTCAGCTATTGAAATTTTGATTTCTCCTAGCAGCTTTGGGAAGAACTCCTCCAAGAACTTTGCTGCATATTCCTCATACTCTTCCTGCGGGGTTACCCAATTTGAGAATTCCCTCAGGTGGTCTATGTCAACCAACATGTCAATATCCTGCAATACTCCTAAATTCCATATGGTTTAGGCTAAATTTGATACAATAGCAGGATTGCCAAAGTGTTAGGGGCTCACAGTCCTAACATGTATTCAGTACGAGAAACATGCAGTGCAGGAGAAAGAGAAGACAATAGATTGCACATTAAGTCACAAAACTGCAAAGCATATGAATAATAAAAACCATGATTGAGAGAAAGAAGATACTTCTTTATTGTATATTCATCATCAACAATAGACTACAAACCCAAAAATAGCAGTATGACTGTAGGAAGCCAACTGCAAACTGCCCTGGTTACATCAAAAACTGCTACACGCCATAAGACAATCTGGGTATTTCGAACTACCTAAGCATGATTAGGCACTTGTGTAAACATGCCCCTAAGGTTTAAAACTAAGACCTTAGTTACACTCCAAAAAGATAAGTACCCTGCCACATGAGGCACTAAAAATCTTGGACCAGCACTCTATCAAAGGACACGTAAACTTTGACCATGGCGGTAGCTATGCCTTGGACCACCTCTAACAAGGAATAAAAAAGAGTAAAGTAGGACAATGTAACCCTAAACAATGATACTATTAGTACATAAACAAGTAAGCATAATGAACAAATGATGACAATGACCTAAACAAAGAAGTGCTACATAAACCTAGCCCATGTCAACATGAGTAAACTAGACTAAACAATGAATAGTACTGTGTAAACTTGGACAATCTGAGTAAACTTGGGCCATGGCTACAAGCCAAGATGGGGGCCACCTAGAGGCAAATAAACAATGGCAACGGTATTGCAGAAGGACTACATACAAAGATGCCACACAAAAACAAGTAACCCTAAACAATGAACACCCGAAACCCTAAACTTGAACAACTTCAATAGGTAAACAATCAAGAACAATGGGGTAGGGTATTTCATCCACAAAATGCATAATTTGAAATATCCCTTTAGGATGAGTAAACTAGGACCATGCCAAACAAGGTCAATTGGAGTAAACTTGGACAATGGCACAATGGCTACACACAAAGATATACATGGGCAACCAATGTGGATACCCACTGGTTTTTGAGAGTGTACTAGCACTGCATGTGTAAATTGAAACCTAAACCAGGACCATGCTAGGTAAGCTGGACCATGATTGCACACTATATAAACTGGAACCATGTTGTCAAGAGATGGCCACTTTTTTTCTAAACTCTGATGGTTAGACAATCCTCCTACCACTTAACTAACAATCAACTAACTGTATAGAAATAGCAAGGATATCAACTCATGCCCTAAGAAGGGTAAGTGCACCCTAAAACTAGACCATGGTGGCACCAACACATGAACTAGAACCAAAACTAGGGTAATGCTAGCTAACCTCCATAGACCATGGTGATATGTGTAAATTGGAACCGTGCTGAATCAAGGATAGCATTATGTAAACTTGGACCATGGTGGGCACATGTAAACTAGAGCTTAAACTAGAACAACACCTCGTAAGCTTGGACTTGGACCATTGGTGGAACACTGTGTAAACTAGAAACAAAACTAGAATAATGCTAAGTAAACTTGGACCGTGCTGGTACATTGTATAAACTAGAGCCATGTTGTCACAAAGATGATAAAAATTTATTAAACTCACTATGACACATTAGAAGTGCTCATATCGGATGATCAAACACTCCTTTAGGTAAACCTAGACCATGCTGATACACATGAACTAGAACCAAAACAAGGATAGTGTACCCTAAACCTAGACCATGGTGGCACACATAAACTAGAACCATGCCCATACAAGGACAGCACTAGGTAGACTTGGACCATGGTGAGCACTCGTAAATTGGAACTCTAAACTAAGGTAAACCTTGACCATGCTTTGCACACGTAAACTGGAACCATCCTCAAACTAGGACATCACGAGGTAAACATGGATCATGGTGGAAAGTTGAAACCTAGAACCATGCTATAACAAAGATGGTCACGTTTTTTAAAGTCACTATGACACATTATAAGTGCCCATATCGGATGATCAAACACTCCTTCAGATAAACCTAGGCCATGGTGGCACACATGAACTAGAACCAAAACTAAGACAACCTTATTTAAACCTAGACCATGGTGGCACACATAAACTAGAGCCATGTCCAAACTAGGATAGCACCAAGTAAACCTAGACCATGGTGAGCACAAGTAAACTAGACCCCTAAACTAGGACAGTGCCAGGTAAACCTAAACCATGGTGTGCACACGTAAACTTGAACCATGGCAAAACTAGGACATTGCACGAGGTAAACCTAGACCATGGTGGCAAATTGCATAAAATGGAACCATGTTGTCACAAAGATGTTCAATTTTTTAAAACCCACTTATGGCACATTAGAAATGCCCATATTAGATGATCAGACACTCCTTCAGGTAAACCCAAAATACGGTGGCACACATGAGCTAGAACCAAAACTAGAACATTGTACCCTAAACCTAACACATGCCAGGTGGCACACATGAGCTAGAGCCAAAACTAGAACAGTGTACCCTAAACCTAGCACATGTCAATTGGAACCATGCCCAAACTAAGAGAATACTAAGTTAAATTAGAACATAGTGAGCACACGTAAATTGCAACCCTAAACTAGGACAACACCAGAAAAACCTGGACCATGGTGCACATGCAGTGGGAGTTGGGAGTAGGTTCATGGAGAATCCAAGTAAAGAACATGGTAGAGCTGTGAAATGGATACTTAGGTATCTAAAAGGGACAACCACAAATGCTTTACATTTTGGAGGCAATGAAATTTGTTTCCAAGGATATGTTCATGCAGATATGGCAGGTGACAAAGATATGCATAGAAGCATCACAAGCTATGTCTTCACCATTGGAGGCACAATAGTAAGTTGGGCTTCAAGGTTGTAGAAAGTGGTCTTACTATCTACCACGGAAGCAAAATGTGCAAATATTACAAAGGCTAGAAAAGAGATTCTGTGCCCTCACATATTTTTGGAGAAGCTTGGATGCAAGCAAGACAATTATGTCTTGAAGCACCATTCACCTGTTATTTTGTTGTTGTGCTTGGTGGTTGCCTCTTCCTCGGCCTCGTCCACATGACTTGTACCACGTCCTCTTCCTCTTCCTTATTGTTGAAAAGGACCTATTCAAAATTGTTTTTACCTTGTGTAGAGGAGTCTTCCTCAAGTTCCTTCTCTTCCAAAATCAATAAAGACACCAAATCTGTAAGCAAGGGAATGTTCTCTCGAAGATGGATGCCAGTTTTAAACAATTTGTACTCAGGACCCAAACCTCATAGAAAAACCTATACTTTATCATAATCATTGTCTATAACACCAATCGATGCAAGTGAGTGACATATGTTCTTTATCTTTAGCAAATAGTCATTGATGGATAGGTTTTTATTTTGCACAGTATTCAGCTTAGTCTTCAATTGCAACTTCCTTACCTTTGTGTTGTCACATCCAATGACAAAAAAGTGTCGCAAGCCTCCTTAGGAGTCTGAGAATATTCTATATGTCCACCAATCATAGTGTCATGCACACTCATAGAAAGCCATTACATGATCTTCCAAGCTCTCGGGTTCCAGTCTCTATACATCTTTGTATGTGCAACACTTCCACCTTCCTCTGACAATGGTGGTCCTGTCTCATGCTCCCCATCAATGTAGTCCCAATAACATTTTTCCATAAGGAAATTGGTCATTCTAAACTTCCACGCATTGAAGTTGTTCTTGTCCAGCTTCGCACTAAAAATCTTGTTAAGCCCATCATTGTTGGATGACATATTTCCAACTCTTCACCAAATCTCTGAGCAACCTACTAAAAATACTCGATTACCACTTGTAATCACAATCCGCATATATACACCTATTTCATGTGCCAAATAGTATCTCTACACAATGTAGCAAAACCAAAGCTTTTTGCACCACCAATGTGCAAATCCGCAGAATCTCCATCCTTAGTGTTTCTGCATATGAACGCCCTCTAACTCCAAAACGAAGGTCAAAATGTGGCCATAATGGAAATTTGGCTGCACACTCTCAATCCAAATTCGAAAAGACTGTATAGAACCTTGGGATGCACACTCTTCAAGAGGAATCACCTCAATCGGAGATCGTTGATGATGGCTCTCGAGAATACCAAAGCCGCTTCCTAGGCTGCTCTTGCATGTTGCTCCAAGCTCCTCAAAACAACGAGGCTCTGATACCATGTCAGAGATAGAAAAGGAGAGAGCTTGAGCTCTTTCCAAGCACGAACGCGCGTGTGCGCGTGCGCACGCACACACACACACACACACACACACACACACACCATCAAGTACATATAAAAGAAAAAGTCCCATTCCCTCATTCCCTCCACTAAGGATGTACATAGTAAAAAATTATGTGCAATCAAAATTCCCTTGTAAAGGTTTTGTTATGGTTTATCTTTCAAAATAAGACGGCATCCTCCAAACATACAACAGGGTGAAAGATGTATACCACAAAGTAATCCAGTGGTAGGCCATATGGCACTGAAGACACTACAATACAAATGGTTTTGGAATGACAGGCTGATCAGAAGGCAATGTTGTTATGAGTCTTATCAGTTGTAATAAAGGTTTTTATGAATAAATGAGTTCATTTTTTTGTCTCCATAAGGGTAAACAGATACCGAAATCCGAGTCATGGCATTGAGTGGAAATAGGGAACCTCTCTATAAAATAGTACAAGTATGAACTGGTCAAATACAATATTCAAGAGTGTGTACAAAATGTTTGAGGGGTACTACCGTACGGTGCAGAAACGAAGGCTAAAGAACCTACTAAGGTAGCTGGCAGATAAGTATAATGCATCTCACCACCGGATAACATGGCAGCTGGAGACTTCACATGCTAAAAATTTAACAGCCACACGGCTGGCAAAACGGCCATGCTTATAAAAGCGTCATTGCACAAACGCTAAAAATGCAAAACTGTGCAGCGTGAGTCATTTTTTTGGGCATCTTCTGTCATTGCCCCATTGTTGGCATAGCATCTCTGTCATCGGCCCATCTCCACACACACACACACACACACACACACACACACACACACACACACACACACACACACACACACACACACACACACACACACACACACACACACACACACACACACACACACAAAACCAGGAGCTGGTGAGAGTGTCAATATGCTTGCATAGTGGCTGGGATACCAACAAAACGGATGCCATATCCTGTGTCTCTGCGCATACACACACACACACACGTTGGCTGCCCCTTGGTTGTATCAGCCTCACCATTTGTGCGTAGATAAACCGTACAGTCTGCCATTCTATCAGTTGCAAGGAGTAAAGCCCTTCCCTCTATTGGTGGTCAAAATAAGATGAAACTACACAGTGGAACCTGTTCGGAAGCAAATAAAGGCTTACAAGATGACGCCCACCTCAAACACACAGGTAGGCTCAGATGCCTACTGAGATACATGCTATTTTGGGTTTTTAATATGATACATTCTGATATGGGTTTAAACATATACAAGGAAGTAATACACAACATAACACATAATCATCAGGCTAAACATTGGTAACATCATCCGCATAGGTAAAATGATAATATGTTTCCATATTTTGATAATTTCTTACGGTCTCTTAAATTAATTTAAATGTAATGTAATGTGGTTTTTTGGCATATGATTGGAATGTGAAGGCAGACATGGATTATAGGACTTGGGGTTAAATGATACAATATGCAGGTCATATGGTTAAGAATGATGGTTTTTTTGTCAATATAGTAACAGGTACGACATTGGAAATTATGGTTTTTTTAATAAAAAAGACACAACATACAAAGGAAACTCTTGAAAAACTTTTCCAGACCAAAACATGTCGCCTAACTCCGACATAAGACACTTGATACGGCTGTTGTTTCGTTAGTTGTTAAAGACTTGTTTGGGTTTGTTTTACTACACATGTATAGATGGAATAGATAAAGTGGTATGCAAGGCATTTGCAAATGATGTAGTCAAACATAATACATGCATATAAAGTTGATGAGTAAAAGTTGAGTTGAAAGTATACACAAAATAGAAACACTTATATAGGGTCAAACAATGATTGTTTTTTTGGAAAAAAATGCATGAATCCGTTGTGAGTGGGATGGAAATTACACACAACGCCTCTATAATGACCCAACACACACTCTTGGGATGATACACACACACACACACACACACACACACACACACACACACACACACACACACACACACACACACACACACTATGGGACACCACTCGGCTTACACAACCCACCTGGCCGAGACAGGGAACACACCGATGGAGTGACAGGAGAGAGACTATCCATTTGCCCACTCCACACAGAGAGACACAAACACACACACACACACCCAAAAAACTCAGCTCAAAAGAGGAGAATTTATGATGTTTAGATACAATTGAGCTTGGGCAAACACCAATGGGGAAAATAGCTCACACAATATGGGTAAAATATGCCAGATACAATCATAACTTGGAGCAGAAGCTTTGCTCCTCACAGGAGAAACTTACACAGCCAAAACAACAGAAAAACAGTGAATAATTTGGCAAAATAGACAGCACCATCGCGTCTGGAACGGCCCAAAACCCCAGTCTACAATGTCAAAGTGCTCAAATTCGACCTCGGATAAGCAGTTTATGGCCATAACAGGCTCCAAAAACTGCAAAAACCCAGTTGCGGCCGTTCCTCCTCTTCTCTTCATGTTTTTTCTGGTCTTCTCTCAGGTTTTTTAGTTCCCACACTTAGCTTTATTACTTGGGCACCTTTGGCCTTTTAGTTGACCTCAAACGGACCCCGAACAGGCCGAAAAGTGGCCTCGTAGTGCATAGTCATCACCTTGCTGCATCCATTCACACACCTGGCACTCGACTTTTTCCAATAATGCATCCTGCAACCACATGAAGTGTCCCCCAAATATAGTTCTCATGATGACCTTTTTGCATAATTATCACAAGAAAACACCCACGTTGTGTTCGTACTTATCCACGTGCAAATCTTGACCCCATTCGACCTCCTGACGCCACTAGATGCCATTTGATGCACTTGCTTACCTCATGTCGTCCGGCCGTGGATAGCTTCCTCGAGAATTTTTACGCGCTACCAAATCCTCATTATTATAAAAAAAAAACACTGGTACTGGTGATGGTGAAAATTGATGCACTATGTACATGTTGTCCTACTTGTACACATGTGGGCCCCACGTAACCACCTAGATCTGGAAAATGGGCAATTCTTTATTTGATGCACCATGCTTGTGTATGTACATATGTGCAATCACTTCTTCCAAAAAAATCCTAACATAATTTGCCCATCCCCTAGCCTGCTAGATCAGTCATGATCAGCAGCAGCAAAAAGAGATATGAGACTCACCGCGTCACACGTCTCCTCATCCCTCACATACATTACTTGTTCTACAGACAGCTCATCTTGCTCCACCATCATTAACCTGGCATGATATAGTTTAAGACGCAATCCATTTACCCTTGACTTATGTAAAATCCCATCCAGGTTAGCCAGCTGATATGTACCATTCGAAAAACACTCGACAACCTTGAAAGGGCCTTCCCACTTAATTTGAAACTTCTTTTGGAAGGTGTTGTCCAGCTTACTATTGTAGCGCAAAACCAAATCATGTTTCTTGATACCCTTACTTTTGACCTTTTCATTTGTCTTTGCCAAAGCCTTATCCTGCATCTACCCATAATGTTCCAATGTACTCATCCTATCCAGCTGAACCTCTTGTAACTGTAAGAGCCTCTCTTTGAATGCATCATCGGAATGCCCAAGCAACTTTTCTAACATCTTGATTGCATGCAACTCTACTTCCACAGGCAATAGTGCTTCCTTTCCATATACCAAATGAAACGGAGTAAACCCTGTACCTGTCTTCACCAAAGTACGGTAAGCCCATAATGCACTAGGCAATTCCAAATCCCTATTCTTTCCTTGGTGCTCTATCACTTTCGAAAGGATTTGTACCAAATCACCATTAAATCTTTCATTTAAGCCATTGCATTGGGGATAATAAGGAGTGGTATGCTGGTCATCTTTGTGCATAAAAAATCTAGCAGTTTAGCTCTAAATCCTGGCCAATCCTGGCCCCTTATCCGAAAGTAGCTCTAGTGGCACCCCAAACTTGCAATATATTTCATCATACACAAATTTTGCCACATCCTTTGCAGTGATTTTATAATTTCTATAGCCTCTACCCATCTAGAGAGATAGTCCACTACAGTCAAAATATAGCTTTTGCCCCTGCTTGTGATAGGTAATGGGCCTATTGCATCAATCCCCCACTTTTCAAACACATCAAACACCATAATGATTTTTCGTAGCTCGGGCTTCAACACTCTCTTCACAAATGCTTGACACCTATTGCAAGACCTACACCAATGGTGAACATCCTTGCGCAAACTAGGCCATACATAACCCTCTTGCAAGATTTTATGCAAGGTGATCTTTAAAGAAAAATTTCCGCCACATGCGCCTTCATGATTGTCTTCCAACGCTCTATAAAGCTCCTCCCCCGAAGGTACACGTCTCAACACAAGATCATCCCCTTTCATGTACAAGACATCACCAATCAATTTGTACCTGTATGCTCTACACACAAAACCATACTTCTTAGACTTCTGAATGTCTTTCGGAATGATTCCTGTTAGCAAAAAATCCTCTCCTTGAGCCAAACTTTCCCGGCCATGATAAAGAGGTAAATTGGTCCTCAACACAAATAGCTCCCCAATCATGCTTTGAGCTGCTTCATGTGCCTCTGCATTTAGAGCACGTTCTATGTGTTTGATGCTCCATACTTTGAACTTTTTTAACAGGCCTTTAATTCTGACACACATTTTCTTCAATGAGGTGTTCTTTCTCTTCCACACACACAACACTTGCTTCACAACCAACAAGGCATCACCTTTAATGCTCAACCTTCTAATCCCATGCTTCAAACAAATGTGTAATCCGGCTTCCAAAGTTGCATATTCAGCCCCATTGTTACTATGCGCATCCAACTTGAACCCTCTCTTGCATACTAGCTTTCCCTCTGGATCATAAAGTGCTATACCCCCTGAAGCCGCATCATAGCTCTTTCTGTATGAGCCATTAAAGAACAAAACATGTGCATTGCTGATCTGTGGCACTTCTTCAACTACCTTTCTCACCACCTCTTCCTTAACAAGAAGGGGATTCTCCCTATAAGTCAACAAATCAGCTAGGGTAGCTCTTGTACTGTCTTCCACTAAAAAAGAGAACTCAAACTCTTGCAGCTCAATTACCCATTTCTTGACCACATTTGACATGTTAGTGCCATTAATTAACTGTGGCAAAAACGTGTAACTTGTCAAGAAAACAAAAGGTCGTGGTAGTAAGTAATGAGTAATGAGTAATGATGAAATTGTTGACAAGCAAATATTACTCTGGCCATTACTAGCTCTACTTCCAAGAATTTTCTCTCTGCTACCAACTTCACTCGACTTGCACAATACATTCACCTCATATAATGGCTGCCCTTCCCCTTTTGCAATAGCATAGCTCCAATGGCATCATCCCTACTGATGGATTTACATAAAACACTTGCTCCCAATCAGGAGCCTGCATGGCTGACAACCCCCCTAAAACCTCTTTCACCTCTTAAAACAATTCTTCACAGTTGTCATCCCATTGCAATGTATCATGCTTTGCCACTTGTTGTAATGAATAAAGGAGCTGTGAAGACAATGGAATAAACCGCACCATCTACTTCACTTTGTGTATAAAGGTTGCCAATTGCTTTGTACTCGTAGGTGATGGAAGAAGAATGATAGACTTAACCTTGTCTGGATTAGCCTCAATGCCATTTTTTGACACCATATGGCCCAATAACTTCACCCTTGGATGTGCTAGATGACATTTATTTGGATTTAGTTGTCCTCCACATTCATCATATCGAGCCAATACCATCTGTAGCTTCTCATGGTGTTCAACCCTACTGCTGTAGACACAGAAGTCATCCATAAAAGCTTTAACACAATTGCCAATGAATGATTCCAATACCCAATTTTCTCTTTCTTGATAGAAAGATGGTCATTTGTCAACCGAAATGGGAATACCGTGTAACAATAACAACCCCATGGAGTAATGAAAGCTGTCTTTGTTCGGTCTTTAAGAGCAATCTTCAATTGAAATAGCCTGAAAAACCATCACACACACTATACCTCTCATCACACACTATACCTCTCATAACCTGCCACGGAATCCAAGATCTGATCAATGAATGGAAGAGGATATGGGTTCTTTTTAGTGGCTGCATTTAAGGGTTTAAAATCTACACAAATCCTCCACTTCCCATCCTTCTTTGGATTGACTACTATTGGACTCACCCATTATGTGGTCTCCACTAGGACTATGAACCCTGCCTTCAATAACTTGTCCACCTCTTCCCGCAAGGCTTCCATTTTCTCTTGAACCATCCTTCTTAGCCTTTGCAGCACTGTCTTAGCACCTTTCTTCAGCTCTATATGCATCTCTTCTCCTTTGAACCCTCTAATCTCTTCATATGAAGTAATGAACAAGTCAGGAAAACTAGCCAGGATATGCAAATATATCTCCTTCTCCATAGTTGAGAGGTCTCCCCTGATCATTTGTGTCATCAATTCTTGCTTCTTTGACAATTCAATGTTGGTTTGCATTAGCCCTTCAATCACTTCATAAGGCCCTTCACTTTCATCTGCAATCTCATTTGCAAATGTGACTAAACCAGATTCTTGGATTTCTTTGTCCATCAAAAGAAATGTAACATCAACATCCTCATCACTGCTGGTAGTACTATCAGTGTCCTCATCAATCACTGTGGAATAGTCTTCATCACTAGACTCATCTTCATCTTCATAAAGCTCTTCCAATTGTTTCCTTGTGTCCATATTATATAGCTTCTTGGAACCTGTCTTTCCATAGAGGCTAATTGTACCACGTCTCCAATCTTGAGAAGCTCCCACTGCACGTAACCATGGTCTACCCAATATAATAGGATATGCTCCTAACCCCGCTGGCATCACACGAAAATCAACCACCACCTTTGGATCATACACCTCCACTTCTAAGATCTATACAACACCCAAACATTTTACTTTTTGATGGTTAGCCAATCTAATCTCGAAGCCTGACACCCCAGTCACTGTAAGACCCATCTTCTCTACGCATGAGTGTGTTATGACACATATTTGGGCTCCACCATCCACATAACCTTGTCTCAGATTTTTTCTTTAGTGCCACACATCTACTATTGGACAAATGTCTGGTAGCTCATCCATCGCAAACACCTTCACTGAAACTCTCTCTAGTTCTTTCTCCATTGGGTTAACCATCCTCTTCCACTGTCTATTTAGCTTAGGCACCATTTCTATAAGCTGCCCAAAAGTAACATATGGCTTCCTGCTTGTCAGATCCTCCTTCAAGTCATAGCTTAATTGCCCATCCCCTAGTGGAAAATCTGAAACATGAAACTTGCGACGAGCCCTTCTTTTCCTCTTGGCCTTGACATATTCGCCTTCATGGCTCTTTCCCTTCTTCTTACTAGGACATGGGGCACTTCTTCCTTCCTTGTCCTCTATGGTCCTCTTCCCAGTAGGCATCACTAATGTGTCCTCCAGCTTTGCTGCCATCTCCAAGGTGACTACACTTATCACTTTTTTCTTTCCCTTTCCCTCCTGGGTTAATCCACTGGTTCCTTCTTCTCCCTTAATTTTGATTCCATAATCATTTGACCTAGTTAGCACCTGTCTTGGCAATGGATACATGTCTCCCCCCATCCTTGGTGGGTTATCACATTGTGGGCTGATGTGTCCCAACTCTCCACAATTATAACATGTGGGAGTCTGCCTCCAGAACCTACCATTGCTTTGTCCAACACCATTCCTGGGCCTTTCTTCACCTCCTGGTTGATTTGCAAACCTCCTTCGACCTCGATTTTTTTCCACATTACCTACCATGTTTAGGTTGATATTCTTCATTAAATCTACCACTTGCCTCATGTCTTGCCTTAGCCCATCATCTTGCACTGCTATAGTGACCACCGCTGGCATAACTTGAGGAGTAATAGAAACCACTGGTTCATGATGAACCGCTGGCATGTGACCTTGTAAAAAAGCCAATCGCTGAAACTTAGACCTCTTGGGCGAAGACTCCACCCCTAGCTGGCTCATTTTCCTCAGCTTCCACTCTTTGTTCCTTGCCACCTCCAATGCATCTTCATATGTTCTAGGCTTCTTTAGCTCCACTCTCCAATGTATATTCTCCCAAAGGCCAGCCAAGAATTTGTCCTTCTTCCTCATGTCAGGTGGGGGTACTTGTGGTGCTAAGGCCTTGCACATCCACTCCCATTCCAATGAAAACTTACGTATGTACGCCTACTGGCTCACCTTCCTTTTGCACCAAACCTTGTACTTCTTGCCACAATTTGTCAGGATCTTCTGTCTTCACATACTCCACTTCCAATCCATGCCTTAGATTGTCCCAACTCAATCTTACAGGTGGATCAACCATACGCAACTCCTCTTCAAATGCTTTGGACCAAACTCGTGCGTCACTCTTTAGACAAATCTGGAGAAGACATAACATCTGTGCAAGATCGTGCATCTGATTGCTAATGCAGGCAACCTCCATCTTTTCCAAAAATTCTTTCACATCTTCATCACTTCTTCCATGAAATTCCGAATAAGAGAAAGCCATGGCTACCCAAGTTTCAATGCTTTGAGAACTCCTTCGAACACACGTGCAAGAACCCAAAACTTTTGCTGACCCAATCCCCAAAAACTTCAATGGAGCTCAACTTTAGATAAGGACAAACACATGCACATCAAATGAGTTTTCATAGTTAATCATCATAATTACAACAGGCAAAGGGCATTCCAGTATCTCTCTTAATCTTCTTGGTCCGAGCATAAAGACTATGCGCTGCTGGAAAAAAATCTTCCTCGACACATGAACATTTATCTGGATTCTTTGTGTTAAATAAAAAGGAGTAAATTGAGGTCCGTTTTGATCATCCATTAAAGCTAACCATGCAGCTCCAAGAAGGCACATCTGACTTATCCTCTGATTTTGCCAGAATTTCAGCAGCATAACAGCATAAATAGCTAAAAAACAAAAACCAGCCATCACAACTTGGAAAAATTTTGGCAGAGTTTCCCCAGAAGTAGAGCAGTACGAACCCAAAATATAGACTGTATATGTATGCATAACCTGCCAACAATAGAACCCGAGCATCAAGTAGGAATCACTAGTACATAGCCTATGGCAAGGTCATGAAAAGGGTGCTCTAGCCACCTGCATCACCGAAAGGATCTCACATTCGAGAATCCCCCAGCTCAATAAAACCTCACGCTATCGACCCTCTCATGAAAGCTTATGCAAATCTCGTATAGTCAAGTCTCAGAAATGACTATCTTCCAGACCAAGTCTCAGAAATGGCTGGGATTGCCAAATAAAACCAAGTATGGCTCCACAAAAACTCTTTCAAACACATATTCTGAATATGGCAAGGGGTAATGGTCTCTCCTAGTGGCAACATTGACCTTCTTGAGATCCACACATACTCTAAGTTTCCTATTCTTTTTTGGCACAATCATTATCAGATAAACATATTCTGAGTGCTCAATAGGGTATATGAATCCACATTTCACAAGCTTTTCAATCTCTTCTTGAACGATCTTTGCATATTTAGGATTCATTGTGTAGGGTCATTGTTGAATTGGTTTAGCCATGCTATTCATGGGGATTGTGTGTTGCACCATGGAAGGTGGAACACCTTTCATATCATGATATATCCAAGCAAATATATCCTTGAATTCCTTGAGAAGTTTTTTAAGTACACACTCCTCAGTCTCTGTCAGATCTTGGGCAATGAAAACACATTTGGACTCTTCTCCTGCTTCTGCTTACTCTATTTCCTTAACTATCACTGGACCGTCATAAACTCCATTGCTTCCATCGATAGGTTTTCTTAGAGCCTTTGTATACACAACCTTACGTTTCTCTGTGGTGTAGGATTTGAAATGTTCAGATGTAGGGTGTAAGTCTGTGGGCTCATGTTGCTATATGGACTGTGATTTCACTTACGATTCCTTTTGTTGTGGAGCTAACTCTCGATTTTGTCGTCTCCTTATGGTAAAACTCAACTTTGGCTTCTCTGTAGCCTCTAGTTGTGCGATGTCAATGGGTTGTGGACTACACCACATAACACTTTGAAGGTATTCACCCTAGTTATCTACCAACTTCCGATGAGCATCACATGCCCCTATATAATTAAGCCATTTTGCGGTCGATTGCTTTTCATTTATTCTAGCACGCACATTTGCTGGATATCGTGGACTCTTATATCTCTTATGCTTCTTGTCTAATTTTTGATTATAGCCGATCTAGATGAATCGCTACTTGTGTCTTCTGCTCCCTTGGATAGATTGTCATCTAGGGTACCACTAGGCCCTAAATGGTTTGTCCCCACATTTGCACTAAGATTTAACTCAGATTATTCATCCTCAAAGTCAATTTCAATTGATGATTCTAACCACAAATCGTGTGGGCTATAGTCTTGTGAGACGCTACTGGTTCCAATGCCAGTCAAACCTTCATCTTGTAGGTCATCAGAAGCTATATGCATTGCTTCTAGCATATTTAAGGGTACGAGTTGTGTCATTTCATCCCCCTCAAGTGTTACCCAGGTTGTCCCCCTTTTCCCCAAGTGTCTATGGTTGCTGCTAAGTGGACCCAATCCACATTGTCTGACTCAGTCATCTCAGGTAGTACATCCATATAAAGAGAATCTTCCACAACATCAGTGTCCACTTTACATGTGTAACAATACTGCAATGGGGCTGAGTGAACTGTGGTGTCAGATCTGTGATCAATTATAAACCTGTTTCCTAGAGGATGTGCTTGACCAGTTTTACAAGATCTATTCGAATGACAGAATCTTGGAACTGCAAGTAGACGTGGTTTTTAGAACATTCATGCACCATTTTTGCTTCCCTCATGAAAGGACGTCCTAAGATCATCTCAGATGCCATAGTGTGCTTGGAGGAATCCATAACAATGAAGGTATTTATTATTTTATATCCAAAGACCTTGATTTTGAGATCTTCTAGCATCCCAATAGGTTTAACAATAGACCCATTGGCCATCTTTACTACTACGGTTGTGGTCCCAAGGTGAGGTCTTCCCATGATCTTGATCCACCCTTTTAAACTTTTTTTTTGTTTTTTTGGATAAGGTCACCGCAGTCGTGCCGCGCGTGCGAGCACACACACACCTAACCTACCTACTTGCAACTAACAGAGCTACGGTTACACACTAACATAATATTACAACAACTGATTAACTAATGGATCGAATTACTGTACCTTACATATCTAACATTATAGATCTAATACCTTAAAATTAACACCTTATCAATAGAAAACATTACCTTACAACAAAAAATCGAACACCATATTAACAAAACAGTACACTGCAACAAAAACAAAGTTCACAAATCCTTCTCAACAAGCCACACACCTTCTTTCTCTACCTTTCCTACATTTCATATTTCACCACAAAGCAGCATAGAGTGCTATTCGAGCTTAGTGCAGGGCATATCCCTGGCAACCATGCAAAAAATGTGCACTTTTGTTGCATGTGTCAAAGCAAGGGACTTGCCGTACACTGTGTGTGAGCCACAAATGGCTGTAAACACACAATCAGACTAATCTAGCAAGCTCAAGAGAGCAAGGCTGTGTCACTCATCGCCCTACGTTCACCTTCATGGAGGATTCCTTGCCACGAAGAAGAGGGAGCTACCGTCATGCCACGCTCAACCGCCTCGCTATCATCGTGCCGTTGGAATGCTCGATCACTCTCTCTCTCTCTCTCTCTCTCTCTCATGCATATACACACACACAAGGAGATGAAGAAGAAGATGGAGATGGAGCAAGAGCACTCTTCAATTGCACAAATGAGAGAATAAGTGATCTTTAGGTTTAGGTGACTTTTATATGAGCTCGCCCATTCACACTTGGGTGCCCATGCTTAGCCAACTAACCCTTGAATGTTCTAGTTAGAGTGCACCTCTCATCGACGATCAATGTTACCCTTTTCCTATTGGACTGACAAACCTGGACCTTGACTCAAAACAATGTAATGTCCATGGATGTTTACTGGACCAACGCCTATATAAATCTGTTCCAGCATTAATTTAATTGTTTATCTTTTCTTCGTTGCTCAAATTAAGCTCCTCTAAAACTGAATCCGCTACTTCTAGCTCAACATTTTCTTTGGCTTTACTTCTTGCAGAAATATGCTCCCAGAATTCATGATAGTTGAGGATCTGCATTTGATCCCCTTCACCTTTACTGAAGACAACCTTACTTCGTTAAGTAATCTCCTTTATTTCCCGATCTAGAATCCTTGAGATTTCATAAATAAATTCCTCTGCAAAATACTCCCACCGTGTGGGATATACTTCTGCTAGTTCTCGAACCTGCTTTTTAAAATCCGAGTTTACAACCTCCTCAAAAGCTGCAATCATCCGATCTTTTGGAACATTTTGGCTCTTCATCTCAGCTTCGCAACATGCAATAAAACCTTCTGGATCATATCCTTGAAAAATATAATACTGCTCCCGAACAACATCAAGTGCTAGCTCTACAGCATCATCAATCTGCTTTTTTAACTGCACGGCTTTCGCTTCCTGCAGCAGCAGACATCCCTGAACTAATTCCAACATTTTTGGCAAATCCGTAACTGTTAGATTTTTATCAAATCCATTGGCACTGAAATCTTCAATAAACTGCTTTAACTGTTCTGGCATCTCCATCTTTACCTCCCACCTCGGCTCGTTTCGCGTGGGGTTCACCAAAGATGCCGGGGATATGTATTCGAAACGTGAGCCGGGCAGGCACCGGGCCTCTGGCTGTGGGAGGTGTCGAGAGAACAAGAACAACAGGTGAAAAAGGCTTTGTCAATCACCGTAACCTTCAATTAACCAATTTAAGCTCTGAGTACATTCTGCGGGCAATAGCCAAGCCGCGGGCTGTTAACAACACCGACACTTATGTTCACTGAAATCAAGGAGTTTAGGCTTCCGTTACAATTACCCGAGCCGTTAACGGCTCCGCGATTCATCAAAAGAAATAACTAATTTAAGTTGCCGGTGACGAACAAAATCTTACTCTGCCGGTTTTCTTAGATCGGTTGTTTTACTGCTTGATATGTCTTCAATTA
Source organism: Adiantum capillus-veneris (assembly GCF_014529385.1). Classification (NCBI taxonomy): domain Eukaryota; kingdom Viridiplantae; phylum Streptophyta; class Polypodiopsida; order Polypodiales; family Pteridaceae; genus Adiantum; species Adiantum capillus-veneris. The sequence continues at coordinate 77,170,494 of NC_140936.1, forward strand.
CTGTCTTCGAATCCCTTCTTGCCCCTTCTTTAGCTCAAGAACAAGAGAGAGATTCCCTTGTCCAAGCTCGGAAGAGAGAGAGAGAGAGAGAGAGAGAGAGAGAGAGAGAGAGAGAGAGAGAGCTTCACCTTTGTTAGCCCTTCTTTCCTCCGTTCATGCCCTTGCTTTCATGCCTTTCCTCTTCCAAGCTCTTCTCCTTGAGCAAACGAGAGAGAGAGAGAGAGAGAGAGAGAGAGAGAGAACATGATTCCCGTGCTAGCTCGAGAGCTAGCCAAAGAGAGATTTGCTCGCCTCTTCTGTTGCTAGCCAAGAGCTCCTTGATCATTCGAGCCTCCTTTTCTTAACCCCTTGCGTTGGTTGGAGTTCGAGAGAGGGAGAGCTTCTCTCCCTTGCTTGCTTGCCGAAAACGAGAGCGAAAGAGAGTCCTTGCTTCATGATGTTCGTAGCCGAAGACGAAAATGAGCTTGCCCTACGAAACCCCTCCTTCTTCTTTTCTTTCTCTTCTTCTCTTCTCCTTCTTTTCTTTCTTTCTTTCTTCTTCTCTTCTCCTTCTTTTTCTTCTTCCTCTCCACGGCGCACCCTTTCCATTCCTCTTCTTTTTCTTTCTCCTCTTCTCTTCTCTTCTCCTTCTTTTCTTTCTTTCTTCTTCTCTTCTCCTTCTTTTTCTTCCTCTCCACAGCGCACCCTTTCCCTTCCTCTTCGTTTTCTTTCTCTTTTCAAAAAAAACTTATTGAGGCCTCCTTTTGAAGAGCGCCGTCGTTGCCCTCTCTCATTTTTTCCCTCCTTTTCACACAATGTCTTCATTTGCTTTAATGGGTGTCCATTGGCCATGCGCTTTCAACCTTGGGCAGCCATTTAATTCAAGAGCACCACATTTGGACATACATATCAACCAAGGCAATGCAGTGGGCACAAAATTTGGCGTACATATCGATTAAAGCATCTCCAAGCACCACATCTTTATTCATCTGCCCTCGACTGACAATATCATCGTGAATTTTGATGTCCGTAAAAGTCTTGAATAGTGCCACATGTCTGCAAGATGAAAGTATAAGTGATTGCATTTGACGTAAGGCCTTCCCATCACATTCGGTTAAAGAGTGTCAGACTAGCTAGGTATTGCCAATCACGACTACCATCGGCCAAGCACTACATGGGATGGCATCCCGTACATGAGACTCCTCAAGCAATTACTGCTTCCGCATTCCAAAACCTTGGCTGAAGCTCAAAAACTCCCAGCTGAGACACCAACTGAGCCGACCGAACCGGTACAAAACCGACCCCGGTGAATCTTTAACGGTCAATATCTTGGCGATCGGAACTCCAATCACTGGTTTGAAAAGATCGACGCGCTCCACAAAGTGAGCATTTCAAGCCCATGCATTCATTTCATTTATGTCCCCTTAGTTGCAGTTGCCCAATCTGGTACGGATCTGCAATCGACTTAAACTTCAAACTGCCATAACTTTTGCACCGTAGCTCCAATCGACGAGCCGTAAAGACAGGTCGATAGAGCACTTCAAGTACTCTAGTTTTAGATCATAATATCCCATATGTGCTCACTTCAAGCATAGTCCTTTTTAGCATCATAAAGACATGTTTTGGCCCTTTTAAGCCGCATCTGGCATACATTAACCATTAAGCTTGGCCTGTTAACAAGCCCTTATCACTGCTCACTAAATTTGTAGGCTTTAAAGAATCTTATCTTGCATTTCTTTGCTCTTTTTCTCTTCATATAAGCGGAGCCGCATGACACCGTAAGGTCATTTTTGCAATGTAGGCAGGTCTAGGCTCTTTCCTGGTTTGGCCAGATCTATCTTTTTTGCGTTTTCAAGTCCTTCGTAGGACTTGCCATGTTTTTGTAGCTCCATGACAGGTTGTCAGACTATGATTTTTTGATCTTGGAGAGTATATTTCTTATAATGGGATGGAAAACTCATTACATCTTTACCATCGTCCTCAGTGGTTTTCATTTCAGGTGTATATATCTCCTTTAGAGCTTTTTTCAACTCTTGATATTTCTTTTTTCGACTCGTGTCATCGTTGAATCCTTGTCGTGTTATTTAGGTTTTGCTTGAGTTTCCTTTTTATTTTTCTCAAATTTTTTGATGTTTTTTGCTCTCCGTTTAAAGGATATCTACCAGTGATTTTGTCCTTGACACAATCATGTGCATCTATCTGCATCAGGAACTGTGTTCTACTGGAGACGGATGGCATAGGTCTAGATTTCTAGTTTCTTGTGTCTCTTTTTAATCTATACCATTTCTATCTTCTCGATTTCTAGTTTGGAAAGTAAAAAAACCTTTCCTCCCCTCTTTTCATGAGTAGTTTAGCTCTCACATGTTCTTTTTCCGACCCCGCATCATCTGAGGTAGTTGAGTGTTCTTTTAACTCATCTGTTGCATCATAGTAGAGGTATAAAAAGACTTGTTGAACTTTCATCAAGTCTTTGGATTCGTGAATATCATCTTCAATGTGAAGTGTTGAGATCATTTGTATGGAAATTATGCCATTGTCGTCCTCATTGCAAAATTGAGTAGGCATAGACATATTTACACATACATCCATTGTTGCTAAAATTTGAGTCCACTCAAATGGCTTATATAAATGCTCTGGAAAGGGTTCAGGTAAATAGACTTCATCTGTGCAATCCCTTTCTAAGATACATTCCTCTCGTTTTAAGCTCCCAATTTTTTGAAGCTCCACACATCCAAATAGGTGTGTCTTTGTTCAACCAAGATGGAAGCTTAGTGTCAGCCGAAGAGACTAAATTGAGTTCTTGTATGGGCGTTTTCATGACATCTCTATAAGTGTGATCTTTCAGATTAACCCTTGTTATTGATTTCGTTTGCTTCAAGTACAGATAACTATTTTTCCAGTCCTGGATGAGTTGTACTTGTCGCATGAAAGGTCTTCCCAAGATGATTTCAAAATTGAGTTTCTTTTCAAAGTCTACTATGGCAAAAGTGTGATGATATTCAATCCCACAGGAATTTACTATCACCTTTTCAAGCTGTCATAAGGGTCTTTCGATGTGTCTATCAGCCAATTGCAATTTTATTTGAGTTTGTCTAATGGCTGGTTATTCCCAAGATTCCCATACTGTTTTTGTGGCTATGGCTATGCCTGCCCACCATCCAGTATTGACACGGTTTCTATATCATTAAATCTCACTGGAAGGGTTGTGTTTCCTTCTTCCCCTTCGTAGTATTCTTTGACTTTGTTCATTGGAACATATGTAATCTCTTCGTTATCCAACTTGTGTTTCAATTTTCCTAATTTTTTTGCGATTAGCTCTGTTATTCCCATCTTCTCCAGAGTTTTCTGTAGATCATTCCATAAATATGGTCTGATTTTTAACAGTCCTCCTAAAGTAAGAGTGCATTGGATGGGTGTAGACATGATTGAATGGATGTTTTCTACTTCTAGGGTTTGTTCCGCTCTTTTTATCTAAGTGGTTTTACACACTATGGAGTCATCTTCGTTATCTCCTAAGTAAGAGGGTAGTGTCTTGAAAGTCAATGGTTTAGAAATACCTGAAGCTTCAGAGCCGCAATCCCTATACAAGGATTGTACATCCATGCCCATATCAGGAGGTAGATTGTCTAGCCAAACTTCCTCTATAGGAACTGACTTCAGAGTTAGGCTCCCATCGTTAATCTCTCTAACAAGTGTCCTGACCAGTCTTCTTCTAAATGGAATTCCGTCTAAGGCATCTTCGCTGTTAGGCACAATGAGTTCTGGCTCTTTTGTTTCAAGTTGGGGTTTTACCACCACTTCGGATTTCTCTTTACTGGTTCCTACCACAAGCTCCTCAAGTTTTGCCATACTCTCAAGCTTGGGTTTCTATTTTTCTAGCATCTCTTGCATGATTCTTACCAGATTTTGATAAGCTTCAAGCTTAGCTGCTTCCATATCTGGAGAAGGATAGTTTTTCCATTTGTTTTCCATGTTTTGGCCCGCTCTAAGTCCCACTTGGTAAGCTCCCACGGCTGCATTAATAGGCTCAAATATTTTGTCAACCAAAATTGATCCTCCAGATTTCACGGTGGTTTCCTTGAATTCGCTTCGAATTTCTTTCATCTTTTTCTGGAATAGTCTCTTTCCTTTCTTCTTGATTTCAGCCCGTTGTTTCCGTTTCCTCATCTCATACCTTTTGCTTCTGCTTCTTTTGGTCCTTTGAGAGGAAATTTTTGTATTCTCCGAATCATCATAGGAGTTATGTTTCTTTTTCTTAGCTTGTGATTTAGTGATTACCTTGATTGGAACAATTGGTTCACTCTCAGATGAGCTACTAGGTATCACTTAGACTACGTTTACTATTGTTTTACCCTTGTTCAAAGGACTTTTTGGAAAATATTTAGGAAAGTGTCCCCCCTTTTTGCAACATTGTTTGCAATAAACTTCAATTGTCTTGAGGTTATTGTCAGGCTCTGGGCATTCATTTTTCCAATGATCATCTGCACCAAAGTTATGATAGTTCCCAGTTCTTGGCTTAATCATGGGTCTTACCATTGGAGGTATAACACCTTGATTAGCTACATAGTACATCAATGCAAGCTCTGGTGTAGTATAAGTCATAGGTTCTTCCATTGGTGGTGGATGTGAATTATACCAATCTCCTTCTACCATTACTATAGATGGACTCAGCTCAACATAGGGTGTAACATGCACTAGTGCATTGGAGAGGGGGAATAGGGAACACACCCAACAACAAAATATCTGCCTCTCTATAGCCCAAGGATTCCACAACACCCCTAACCTCTCAATCAACACCTTCAAATTGGCAAATTTGCACTAACAACTCCACTTTAGCACACCGAACAACTATCTCACACCTTGCAAAAAAACACCTTACAACACAAATGCACCCACACTACTCAACTCACCCTTTCCGACGCATAAAACACCCCAATTTTGCCCCCTTGGTAGCACCCTTCACGCTGCAAGTAAGCCATCTGCAAGCACCGGTCAATACACAAAGAGCGAGAGAAAAGGAGGGGAATGGGGAGAAGCAACACGAGAGATAGGGGCCAAAATGTGGTATTATTGCATAGGGGAATAGTACAACCAAGTATGCAGCCTCAATGGCAAGCTTTGCACTACACAGGCTTGCAACTTTCAATCACACACTCAGGCAAAAAAGCCCTCCAATTTTCGCAATTAGATCCTTTTATAGGGGTGCCTCTAGGAGGTTCAAAAAAGAAATGATGGGTGTGCTTCTCCTCCCGTGCACTTAGTTCATTTTTAATAACAATTACATGGTGTGCACATCCTCCTAATGTCCCTTCAATTTGGCCGACCGGCTTGCCCTTTTTGGGCCTTTGAGTTTGCTCTCTTGCTTTGGCTTGATCTCCCTTGCTTGCTCTTTGGACGTCCTTGGCCTCACTCTCCATCCACTATGGGACTACCCTTTTCCATGAGGGGGGGAGGCAATAGCGAGGTCGCTATTGCCCTCCCTCTTGCCTTCAAAAATTTGGGGGCCTTAATGGCCGCGGGAACCACTGCTAGGACGGATGCCACATCATCATCACCTCCACACTGGCGCGAGCGCCTCTGCACCACCGCCACGGGCCAAAACCGCCGCCAAACCGCCTCCAGGCGCCACGCGCAGTGCCCGGCAGGGCCACCACACACGCCATCGCCAACGGGAGGGAGCTCCCCTCTCTCTCTCCCTTCTTGTGTCAGTAGAGAGCTCATGCTCCTATATATATACCACAACCCTCCTGGGCGACTCTGCGCATGTGGGATAATGCCTGCCACGTGGCAGCACCAGCACAAGGACCTCAAAGGCTCCAAAAAAAAAAACCCATGTTATCTTTTAAAAAAAACTCTGTTTGGCCTTTTTACCTGGCCCTCTTCCACTGCTCCAATGTCACACTGCCAACCCTCAAGGCCCGGATGAAAGCTTGCATTTCCGGCTTGCTTCAACATAATCCTCGTTGCTTCTCGACTTTTCCAGGCCCGCGATCCGAGGCAACCAAAATTTGAAAAAACATCTGCAAACACTTCATCTTCAACCGCCCAAAGTTTTCCTAGGCCATAACTTGGTGCGCGAGAATCGGAATCACGTGCCGTGACTTCGTGCTAACTCGACATGATGTACACTATCATCAGGAACTTTGGCAAGGCCCCAAAGATGCCAGATGGCACGCCCTTCAATGCAGCCAAGTGGGCTCAGAGTCGGTCCCCGAAAAAAACTCAATTGACTGTATCTTGCTAACTAGAGCTCCGATTCACAATCTGAAAAGATGGGTATGCTCCATGAACTGAGCTCTACACACCTGTACCTTGACTTCCACTTGGACCACCTGTCTCCAGCTGCCCTGTCCGGCAAGAATCTGCAATCCATTAAAACTTCAACCTTCAATAACTTGGGCTCCGTAGCTCGGTTTGATGAGCCGTCTGGACCTGCTCCTTCATACACTTCAAGCTCTTCATTCCTGGACCAAAAAGCTGCAGTTTGCAGCTCCTTCATCTATTCACCAAACTAGCCCCTAGCTGCTCTACTCCCTTGCCATGCTTCTGCTAGCCTGCATACATCTGTCCATGCCACCTTCTAGAGTCGACACACTTTGGATGCACCATCATTGCCCATCCCCCCTGTTGAGCATTAATGCTCAACCACAAAAGAGATTTTTTTCACTACTAACTGCAAAACTTGGCACACACTATGAGAAAATGAAAACCATATGTACATTGTTTTATTGCATCCTACTGCCAAACCTTCAAGAGGGTTGCCCCACCCCCTGCATAAGAATCTGATGCACTACTGGCACCAACTCCCTTTCAAAATAGAGCTTGAGATGCAGACCATTAACCGTGTGTTTAAGAAACCGACCATCCATCCTTATGAGTGCATAAGTACCATTGGGAAAAACTTGATGAACCTTGTAAGGTCCCGTCCACTTTTTCTTGAACTTCTTCTGAAAGGTGAAGTCAAGATAACTCTCATACTTCATCACTAGATCGCCCTTCTCAATCCGCTTGGCTGGAAAATGTTGGTTGAACTTTGCTACCCTTCTTTCTCGCTGCTTCACATAAAAATTTGCCGCTGCTTCATGATCCATCTTCAAAGTTTCAAGACTTGTAATCCTATCCCGCAAAACATCTTGATGAGTCTTATTGATTCGCCACAAACCTTTGAGAACCCCTAGTTGCACATGCATAGACAGGACCGCTTCCTTGCCATATACCAACTCATAGGGAGTAAAGTTGGTTGCCACCTTATATGAAGTCCTGTAAGCCCACAAACATTTATCAAGGTTAGATTCCCACTCTTCAACCTGCTGGTATATATACTTCGTAAGCATCTTGACTATCTACCCATTGGCACTCTCCACCAAACCATTGCACTGCGGGTGGTATGGAGATGAAAATCGGTGTTGAATCCCCAATTTGTCCACTAAGGCACGCACCAACTTACTTCTGAACACTTGTCCCCGATCTGATATAAGCACCCAAGGCACTCCAAAGCGACAACGTATGCAATCAAATACAAACTGAGCAACATTATGCGCATTTACCTCTTTGACCGCTTTAGCCTCGACCCATCGTGTAAGGTAGTCTATGGCCACTACCACATATTTCTTACGACTCGCTGACTTGGCCAATGGACCAATTGCATCCAAACCCCACTTTTCAAAGGCATCATGTGCGATGATGGCCCCTTGCTTCTCGGCTACCAGTCGTCTTTCACCCATCGCTTGGCACTGATGACACGTCTTGCACCAATAATTCACATCTTGCACAACAAAAGGCCACCAGAACCCACTTCTTAAGATACGAAACAAAACTTGACTCTTACCCTGATGACCGCTTTCCTCGTGGCATTGCTCCAATACCATACCGATCTCTTCCTTGTAAAGGACACGACGTAGCACCCCATCTCTACCGTGCATCATAAGATCTTCTCTAACCAGAGTGAACCTTTTAGCCTTTTGAACAACTCTCCTTTTTTGTAGCTTGGACAGCCCGTTAGAACATTGACTTGTACTCAAGAAATCATCAATATCCTTCAAAGTCTCTCTACCTGCATAAGTGGTCGGCCCCACATACAAACTCGACACTTGAGTCTGAACACGACTACTAGCCGACCGATTGGCTTCCTAGTTTTGTTCTCTCCTCCCATGTTTGAACTGCACTGCTTCAAAAAACTTCAACAACTTCTTTATGGAAAAAAACCAATTCTTGAGGGAATCCCTCTTTACCTGCCATTGGCCCAAAAGTTGTTTGACAACCAGTAGAGCATCACCTTTTACGACTAACCTTGATATGCCAAATTTAATGCATTGCTTGAGTCCCAGGTGTAAAGTAAGATATTCTGCTTCATTGTTGGTATGCACCTCCTCCAAGTCGTAAGTTTTGGAAAAGATAACTGTGCCATGCGGATCTTGAATGACTACACCTCCACCTGCTTTCTGTGTTACTCGTCTGTAAGCGCCATCAAACCACATCGTGAAGGCCCCTTCCAAGTCAGGTTCCTCCTTATCCACCTCTAGTACCACCCTTGGATAAATTGGTAACTCAACCTCCTTGTTGACTAGGATATCCGCCAAATGAGACCGCCATGTGAGATCCACTTTGAATTCAAACTCAAATTCTTGAAGCTCGATTACCCACTTCATGATTCGTTTCCCTGGCTTTAAGTGTAGCACCACTTCAGGCAAAAGATTGTTAGTTGTCAATACATAAAACTTCCAAACGACCAAATATACTTTGAACTTTCTGCACTTCTTTGGATTCAATCGACCTCCTTCTTCATCTAGCCTTTGAAAACAAAGCCTTAACTTGGACAAATGTTCTGCCCTGGAACTAAGCAACCAATATCATCCATAAACACTCTGATGGACTTACCCAAGTATGACCCGAACACCTTGTTCATCCAATCTTGAAATGTCGCATACGCATTCACCAGTCCAAAAGGCATCCTGCATTAGGCAAAGCAGCCCCATGGAGAAATGAAGGTAGTCTTTAACTGGTCCTCCAAAGCAATACCAATCTGAAAATACCCTGAAAACCCATCCATAACGGAATAGCGTTCATGTCCGGCAACTTGGTTTAAAATCTCATCTTGAAATGGCAGGGGGTAATGATTCCGCTTGGTTGCAGCATTCAAAGGCTTATAATCTACACATACTCACCATTTTCCATTTTTCTTGAGGGTAATGACAACAGGAGAGACCCACTCAGACTCGTTTTACTGGATATATAATACCTGCCTCGAGTAGCTTATTAATCTCCTACCATAGAGCTTCCTTTTGAATATCTCCCAATCTCCTGAGCTTCTGTGCTTTTGGCTTGTATCCTTCTTTAAGTAATCTGATGCTCCACTCCTTTAGCTCCCCTCAGATCCTTATACTCTATTGCAAATAGCTCAGGGTAGGATGCACATAGGTCCATATAGCCTTCCTTCTCCTGCTTTGTTAGATATGTACCTAGCATATCTTCCACCTCTTTAGCCTGTAAACTAAAAACAGGGACTTGCATACCTCTCCTTGCAGTGGTAGAGTCTATTGTGACTCCGAACAAATCTGTATCCAGCTTTAATAAATCCTCATCACTCTCTTCCTCTTTGACACTGTTCAACCTTTCATCATACGTAGACTCCGTTTCATACTCATAACTGGTACTAAAATCTCGATTATCTCCACCTGCTGAGGGATGAAAACGACTTTCCTTGGTCTTTAGATCTAACACAATCTGTCCTCCATTTTCCCGATCCGGCAAGGTAAACACCCCGGTCTCCCAATCTTGCTTGGCTCCAATTGCCAGCAACCATGGCCTCCCCAATATGATTGGATAAGCATTTACTCATGCTTTCATGACCAAAGCATTCAGTTCCCATAACCTTTACCTTCACATCTTGTGCCACTCCTAAACAATGAGCTTTGGCATGAATAGCCATCCTCATTCACACATTGGACCTGACAACAACTTTAATGCCAATATCCCTCATAGCAAATTCCGTAATAACACAGACTTGGGCACCACCATTGATGTAGGCTTGAACCTGTTTCTTCTTCTCCAGCAAAACATCCACCACCAGAAGCACATCGATAGGACTCCCCACCTTTAAGGCTAGATTCTGTATTGCATGCACATCTCCTCCCACTCGAGGAAGCCTCGTACTGAGACTGGTTGACCATTGCCTTCTTAACTTAGGGTTTAATGCAAGCAGCTTCCAAAAGTGATGTTAGCCTTTTGATTTTGAACATCTCTTACCAAATCATACTCCGGATTATCGCATCCCAACTGAAAATCTTTTTGGGTAATTCTTCGTCTTCGCCTTCTTCTACTTTGCTATGGCTGCTCTCTACCTTCATTTACCTTTACTTTCCCCTTCTTTGATCTAGTTTCATGCTCCGTCTCAGTCTCCCTTTCACCTCATGCTCTCTTGTTGGTCATAATGTCCACTCCTGCCACCAATAATGTTAACCCTTGGTATTTCATCATTACCTGATGGAGCCGCATGTGCTTGGTTTTCAACCTCTTGCTGCCCTCTTTGGCCATTAAACTGTGCCTGCTGACCCCAGTCTTGACCAAATAGAGGATACATGCTTCCCCTTTCCCTTGGTGGGTGAGGGAAATCTGGAGCATAGTGGTCCTCCTCTCAGCAATTGTAACACCTGCCAGGCAATTGCCTAGCTCTGCCTCTTCCTATCCTTGCTTGACCTCTATCCATAACACTTAAACTCAACTCTCGCATTTTCTCAGACAAATCTTGAACTGTACGTACACATTGTTAAGGAACGGTTGCTACTCCTTGATTGGGCCAATTCTCCGCTTGGACTTCTTCTCTCGGACTTGAAGTTGGGTTGGGAACCATTTCCTCATACCCCAACGCACCTTGCTCAATCTTCTTCCTTATTTTACGGCTCTTAGACCGCACAATAGCAACAGCCCCATTGTAAGTCTCTGGGCCCTCGAAATCCACCTTTTCACAAACTTTGGGATGTAAACAAGACATAAAATTTTCCAATTTAAAGTACTCACCACCATTAACCAACTACATGGCCACTGCAAAATCCCTCCAGCATTCTTCAAAGCGGGCGAGGAAGACGCTAAATTCCTCGTTCACGTCCTGCTTCAAATTTTTCAATTTTGCATCCAAGTCGACAGGAGATGCCTCTTTTCGAAAATCTTGCAGAAAACGGGCCCGCAACACCGACCATAGAATTCTTGGCTCTCCCTCCAACGCATAGAACCATGTCTTGGCTTTTCCCCGCATCAACAACGGGATCGTTTGCATCTTGCTATCTTCATCGGCATATGTAGTGACAGCATATACAAATTGAAATCCGCCATCCACTCTTCCGGATCTCCTTCTCCGGTGAAAATTGGTCCATAACTATGTGTTTCCATCTCTCCTTGATGGAAATAACCGTCTTCGATCAACACCGACGACCAATCAGCGGGGGGCTCCTCAGTTGGGGCACCAGAAGATGGAGAGGGGGAATAGGGAACACACCTAGCACACAAAATAGATGCCTCTCTATAGCCCAAGGATTCCACGGCACCCCTAACCTCTCAAACAACACCTTCAAATTGGCTAATTTGCACTAACAACTCCACTTTAGCACACCAAACAACTATCTCACACCTTGCAAAAAAACAGCTTACAGCACAAATGCACCCACACTGCTCAACTCACCCTTTCCGACTCACAAAACACCCCAATTCTGCCCTCTTGGTAGCACCCTTCACGTTGTAGGTAAGCCCTTTGCAAGCACCGGTCAATACACAAAGAGCGAGAGAAAAGGAGGGGAATCGGGAGAAGCAACACTAGAGATAGGGGCAAAAATGTGGTATTATTACATAGGGGAATAGTACAACCAAGTATGCAGCCTCAATGGCAAGCTTTGCATTACACAGGATTGCAACTTTCAATCACACACTCAGGCAAAAAAGCCCTCCAATTTTCGCATTTACATGCTTTTATAGGGGTGCCTCTAGGAGGTTGAAAAAAGAAATGATGGGTGTGCTTCTCCTCCCATGCACTTCACTTGTAGCTTCAATTAGAATTTCCTTACATTGCCACCACTTGGCATAGTTCATTTTTGGAAACAATTACATGGTGTGCACATCCTCCTAATGTCCCTTCAATTTGGCCGCTCGGCTTGCCATTTTTCGGCCTTTGAGTTTGCTCTCTTGCTTTGGCTTGATCTCCCTTGCTTGCTCTTTGGACGTCCTTGGCCTTGCTCTCCATCCACTGTGGGACGACCCTTTTCCATGAGGGGGGGAGGCAATAGCAAGGTCGCTATTGCCCTCCCTCTTGCCTTCAAAAATTTGGGGGCCTTAACGGCCACGGGAACCACCGCTAGGGCGGATGCCACATCATCATCACCTCCACGCTGGCGCGAGCGCCTCTGCACCGCCGCCACAGGCCAAAACCGCCGCCAAACCGCCTCCATGCGCCACTCGCGCAGCGCCCGGCAGGGCTACCACACGCGCCATCGCCAACGAGAGGGAGCTCCCCTCTGTCTCCCTTCTTGTGTCAATAGAGAGCTCACACTCCTATATATATACCACAACCCTCCTGGGCGACTCTGCGCATGTGGGCTAATGCCTGGCACGTGGCAGCACTAGCACAAGGGCCTCAAAGGCTCCAAAAAAAAAACCCATTTTATCTTTTTAAAAAAAACTCTTTTTGGCCTTCCTTTACTTGGCTCTCTTCCACTGCTCCAATGTCACACTGCCAAGCCGCAAAGCCCGGATGAAAGCTTGCATTGCTAGCTTGCTTCAACATAATCCTCGTTGCTTCTCGACTTTTCCAGGTCCGCGATCCGAGGCAACCAAAGTTTGAAAAAACATATGCAAACACTTCATCTTCAACCGCCCAAAGTTTTCCCAGGCCATAACTCGATGCTCGAGAATCGGAATCACGTGTTGTGACTTCATGCTAACTCCACATGATGTACACATCATTGGGAACTTTGGTAAGGCCCCAAAGATGCCAGATGGCACGCCCTTCAATACAGTCAAGTGGGCTCAGACCCGGCCCCTGGAAAAAATTCAATTGACTGTATCTTGCTAACCAGAGCTCCGATTTGCAATCTGAAAAGATGGGTAGGCTCCATGAATTGAGCTCTACACACCTATAGCTCGACTTCCACTTGGACCACCTGTTTCCAGCTACCCTGTCCGGCAAGAATCTACAATCCACTGAAACTTCAACCTTCAATAACTTGGGCTCCGTAGCTCGGTTTGATGAGTCATCTGGACGTGCTCCTTCAGCACTTCAAGATCTTCATTCCTGGACCCAAAAGCTGCATTTTGCATCTCCTTCATCTGTTCACCAAACTAGCCCCTCATAGAGCCTTCCTTGGCTTATAAGACGCATCAAGCATACAATTCTACTGCTACCTGTCATCCCCTGACTTTCCTAGCTGCTCCAGTCCCTTGCCATGCTTCTGCTAGCCTACATACATCTGTCCCTTCCACCTTCTAGAGTCGACACACTTTGGTTACACCAGCGTGTTCATCTATGACTCCCTCTGAATGCATGTACTTTACAGGCACTACATTATGTCCCAGATATGGAGGTTGTTGACCCAACACGGGTTGAGGTCTTTCCATACCCATGGTGGCCTTTGAGATGGGGCCATATTAGGTTGATATTTGTAGATGGGTTGTCCTTGTGGCCTCATAGACACGTATTGAACATTCTCATCATACTTTGGTTAGTAATAGCACTCATTGGTCTCATGGTTGATCCATTTATCCTTAATTGCACACCATTTCTGTGGCCTCATTGGTTGTCCCTATTGAGGTATCCCTTGCTCTGGTCCCCTCGTAGGTGCTTTTTGCATGTTATTCATCATGTATTTCATCCTTTTGAGCATGTATTCTATGGTTGAAAGCAGTGCTGCAGTAGCCGTTCCCACTTGTGCTGGTTTGGAGGATGATGTTTTCTCACTTTGGTTATCCTTAGGGATATCTTCTTTGTTGAAAATATCACAATTGTCTCTTAAGTCAATATCATCTGACACACACTCTTCTAGGGTCGTATGCTTCTTGCTATACAATATAGCATGAAGCTCTACTTGGTTCAACTCTTGGTCTCCTGGAAATTGATCCTGTTTCGAGTCCTTCAAACCAGTCTGTTGGAAATAGTGACTCATGTAGCCTTGGATTGGCTTTAGTGTCACCCGGTTTTCTTCGTGATGATGTGGTTTCTGGTTTTTTAACATTACTCTCAAAAGATCTCTCGCGGTGTTCGTCCCTTGAAATAGTTTTTGGTCCTTGGCCCAATATCCAATCCCTTGTGGAGTACCCTTGATATTTGGTTTGTTCCACCTCCTCAGGAGTCATCATAACAAAGTTATTGTTATAACAATCCCTAAATAGGTAGGTTGGTAGATCTGCTGAATCTTTATCTTTGATTTTGAAGATATAATGAACTTCATGGGTGTTAGTTGTCCTGATTTGGCATGAGAAGTCCATAGAAGATCTTTGATGTTTTTGTCCTCCCAACAATAGACTCGGATCCTAGGATTATCCGTACTAAGCCGTTTCAAAGGCTTCAAATCAACTTGATCGTATTCCTCGAATTCTAAAGTTGGTGGTCCTTCTTTTGCTGCCATATCCAAAATTATGGTATTTACTTCTAGTCCCCATTTGTCTATCACGTTAGGGCTTTCCACTTGTAAATACTGATTCCCGTTTTTATCCATGTACACTTCTCCTTGTTTGTTTGCCCTGACTTCCTCTTCAAACTCAATACCATGGTCATCAATGCGGATAGCATACTCTTCATTATTATCCAGGTAAACCTGAGCTCCGTGGCGATTAGTCTTATAAAAAGAGAGTATATGCTTATAGTGCAATGTCATTCCAGTTTCTGAATGAGTCAGATAGGAAGACATTTCAGAAGCTGATTCTGAAAAACTGGCTGAGACTTCTTCAAAGATAGTGTCCAAGTGATCACCTTGATTAACACTCTCTTTGGTGGATACTCTACTAGCGGTCTCTCCAAATATGCCTTGGTTTCCTAGTATACAATTAGATCTAAGGTTTATATAGACTCATGAAGCCATGGATAGAGTACTTACCGTCGGATTGACTTGTTGTTAATTTTTTCCATTTGACTTGATTGCAACTTCTTTCAAGCTTTCAATTCCTTGTCTACAACCTAATTCCTATATTAATTTTGATCAAGTTAGCTATTCTTTCACAAATACTGTAAGGTTTTTGCTAACTATTGTGATTGGTCTATGTATATCAATTCAAATCGAGCTAAGAGAGTCAGCAGTTGAGACTTTCAGATTCTACTTTTGCACAAAGTCAAAGGACTAGTCTGCAACCTGGAAACTGAGTGAACATGTAGTAATTTGGATCCGATTGAACCCAAAATTGCTTGGTGGCCTTGTATTATGTTGTTCTACCACCGTACAAGTTCAAAAGTAAAAAATGGCGTCTCTGTAGCAGTAGTAAAATATCGTGATTATTTACTTTTCTCAAATTTTTACACTTTTTGGCTTGATTTGCCAAGTATGCAACTTGTTGAGGCCTCTAGACAAGTTTCACTAAGTTTGAACAAAATTTGTTCAAGTTTAGCAACTGTTTCGTGTCCACAGACTTAGTTTTCAAGAATCTAGCTTAAGTCTCACTTTTGTGATCCAAATTTCACCAAAACTTATTTGTGTAGTCTACTTGATATGTTTGACCTTGTGGTATACTCAATTGTGCAAGAATATCAATTTTTGTAGCGGATGTAAATAATCGCGATTATTTACAACTATTTTTGTGCACTTTTTTGCAACAATATTCACACAGATTTGTTAAGCAGCTTAACTTAAGTTTGGACAATTTTGTTTAAATGGTGATCAATTTTTTATCTGCAGACTAACTTTGAAAATTTGGTCACAATTTTCAATCCAATGATCCAAATCTTACTAAATTCGGTTTGTGAGCTTAATACAGCATGCTAAAACTAGTGGTATGCTGACTTGGTCAAAAAAGTTGAAAAATGGGACAAAAGTAAATAATCATGATTATTTACTTTTGGTAAATTTTTGCATCTTTTTGGTCAACTGAGTATGTACACTTGTCTATCACATCAATATAAGCCTATGAATCAAGTTTCATTGATTTTGAACAAATGTTTCTCAATTTACACTCAAGTTATCGAAAGTTAGTACAGAATTCCGTCTTTTTGGTCAACTGAGTATCTACACTTGTCTATCACATCAATATAAGCCTATGAATCAAGTTTCATTGATTTTGAACAAATGTTTCTCAATTTACACTCAAGTTATCGAAAGTTAGTACAGAAAGTGTCCACAAACACTCGTTTTCTTGTTTTTTATGGTTTTCTGAGCCTTGATCTTAAGACTTGTCTTGTTCATCAATCATTCTCAAAATCCTAATCTAATTCTACAATCCTACAATCCTAAAGGTACGTAGTAAGTACGACTTACTTCCAAGCTACCTCTAAACAGCAAAAGATAACAATCTTAAGCTATGCGGTTTTAAACATAAAGTTTTTACTCTAGGAGATCCTAGAGGAAGTTAAAGGATAACTTCACAAAACGCTTGTGTTTTTCCTTAGTTTAGGTCTCTTCGATCCTCTGCAACGGTGCCAAATGTGGGACGGGTGTCTAACCTCACTCCTATCTTATTACAGACATAACGAGACCCACGAATAGAATTGTCAATCCATGGGACGAAGCTGACTCGACTAGTGCATAGAGGCTACAAGAGGTTGTAATCTCTTGGAAAAAAACAAACAAATCACATCTAACTCAAGCTACACTCATATGACTGAAATCACCAAAAGCTAATCGCTCATCGACAAACAAATCACATCCGTTATAGCATCAAACACCATCCAAACATTATGAAACTTCTAGGACAAGTTTATAAGACCTAAGCACACATGCTTATAGTCTCAAATCTCACATTAGGTCAAGTGTAAAAATTGCAATTATTAATAGCAGTGAGTTTTTGATCTAGTCATTTTCGACCCAGAATACATCTAAATGCTTAGCAATGATGTTCCAATACCCCACCTACACTTAGTTTTTGATTTTAAAGCTTAAATTCCTACTTATGATGAAATTAGTAGGCCGTGGGTTGTCGACGCCAATAGCTACGAAACATCGTTAAATGCTTACGTCAATGCGTAGAGCTCTTACCTGCGGTTGTAATGCAACAGACACGACTGCAATGTGACAACCAGGGAGGGATTAGGAAGCACGAGAAGGAGAGAAGTGAGTACGGTTAGCTCATGCTATGTTTCTATTATCCCAAACTTATAAAAAACTTACAAAAATTGGCTTTTATACCTTAGCCAAGGTTTTTGGTGGTCAAAACTAATATTGTGGGAGCTCTAACTAAAGACAGGTTTATACAATCTGGAAGCTTGTAGCCTCGGCTCATCAATTACAAAGTTTATCAAAAAAATAGGAGTTACAATATTCCCGATTCATAAAAAATAATAAATGTTTTTACAATAAAAGCTCTGAAAAATGGTATCCGAGTTAGCTTGCTGCTAACATTAAGGTTTTGCAAGAAGAGATTGAAATGGGAGACGACCCTAGAAAGAGTGCTAAACTGGTACCTATTAACATGGTAGGTGACTATTGTGAAGGAGAAGAAGGCAAGACTACTCTGCCTATAGAATACAATGGTGTAAAAACCAAAGCTATTCTTGATAGTGGAGAAAGAATTGCTATAGTAAGGACACAATGTGGGAGAAATGGGGAAAACCTCTCATCAGGGAGACAAGAATGAAGCTTCAATTAGCAGACGGGCATGTGGAGAAACCCTTGTGGTTGTTGGAAAAAGTAGTGGTACAATCATGTGGAATCGAATACAAGCATACATTTGTTGTAGTTGATTTCAGAAAGAAGAATAATTATGACATAATTCTTGGATGACCATGTATGCGTCAACTGAAGATGGTTCAAGATTGATTATATCTATTTGAGACACATGGAAACAACTACGAGAGTTAATGTGAAGGATCACAACTATAGGGATGTTATGAGAACTCCTGTAGAAGACTTTGACTCAGCAACACATAGGAGTTTGGAGGGTTTCACTTTGAGAAGTAAACCTAAGGACGTTTGGATGTGTGGAGGCTCTGAATGTGATAGACTAATGCAAGAAGATTGCATCATAGAACGTGCGATAGAAGATCCATTCTATATGCCGGAACCTTTTCTAGAAGAGATGTTTGAGCCATTTGAGTGGGGCCAAATTTTGGCAACTTTAGATGTATGCACCAATGAAATGACCCAAATGAGATTCTATGATGAGTTCGAAAAAGAAGTTTTGCCAATTCTTATGATGAATGTGGTAAAATGGAACCCTATTGAAAGCAAGCCTATGAAGAATATGGAAGAGAGAGAAGATAAAAGTAAGGTAATTCCTGTGAGGAAAATGTGGGAGGAAATCTCGACAGTGGATAGAACACCTGAGGAAAACCCAGATGAAACTTTTTATGATTCTAAAGACTTCCTAGAACAGGAAGAATCTATTGAAGCAGATAATGAGAGATCCAATTTGGACCAAGAGGATTTGTGTCATGATAGGTTCTACAATTTCCATAAACAAAAGTCTAGGTGCCAGCTCAGATACAGGCAGAAATGAAAGTCTACGTTGAAGGAGCCGCGACCTAGGAAAATGCCTAAAATTCGGGTTAAGACTTATTTTTTAATCCTTGTATAGGCAACACTTTGAGTAAAAGATAAATTTTTCAAGGAGATATGCGGATTCAATTCCAACCCCTCGAATGAGTGGTGTCAGAAAGATGGAAAAGGCGTTAGAGAAAAAAGTAGAAACTTTCTATGAAAAAGTTGATAATTATGGTGAACCTATTCCTACGAGAATGGAGTGCACAGAAAGGAGTGAGTTGAAACAACAACTAAAGAGAATATGACCACTGATGATGACAACAGTGAGGAAGAAAAGAGTGGACCAGACGTTCCCTCTCACTTTAAAAAATATACCATTTAAGACCGGACATTGGTAGTTCAACAACCGATGAGGGAACCTATGAAGAATGAGTCATATGACAAACTAGAGGACACCAAGAGAATAGACATAGCGGATCCTGGAGAGAAACCCAAGCCAGTCTGTATAGCCATGGATCTGAGTCCAGAGGAGGAGAAAATATTGATCAAAACATTAAAGGAATATAAGGATATCTTTGCTCGGTCTTACAAGGATTTCAAGGGTGTAGATCCTGACATATGTCAGCATACAATACCCCTAAAACCAGATGCAAAGCCAAGTCGGCAAAGACCTTATACATACAATGAAACATTTGCAAAGAAAATAAAAGAGGAGTTGGATAGACTTAAGGAAGCAGCGTTCATCTATGAAATTGAGCACACGGATTGGGTCTCACCCACAGTGGTGGTGCTTAAGAAAAATGGGAAGTTAAAAGTGTGTGTAAATCTCAAAAAGTACGATAGAAGATAACTATCCTCTTCCTATTGATAGCCGTTTTTCGGCTCTCATAAAATATTTTAAGAAGCCACTTCACCCCACAAAAACACCCTAGCACAATGAATAGGCTCGCTTTTTTATTGTAAATAGTGTGCATGTGTTTAGGGTTTTTATCACTTTTTTTTTTTGAACGAGTCATTGGGCTAGGAGACAAAAAAATAAATTTATAATATTACGGTCCTCTTTACATGTAAATATTTTCTATCAAATAAAGGACCTAAGTATAAAGGTTTTTTTTCAAATTTTTGTATTTTTATAAATATATATTCTAGGTGTGCGTTATCAGGCCTAAGTATGCTAGCTTCCATAGCGTGTCATTTCTTATACATATTTTACTATCATTTTATCCCTTAAGCTCTACTCACACAAGCCTTGAAAAACCTTTATGTGACTTCATCGTAAAAATTTACTAATAACCTTATCGGCTCCGTCATATTTTTTCCATCCCTCCCAGTTAAATATTCACAAGTAAATAGATTTCATCTTCAAATAGATTCCATAAATCACTCAAAGTAGAGAATAATTGAGTGTCCCTTCCCTCATGATTTTCCTCCTTTTATTTTATATATTTTTTGCCACCACGCATCCCATGTGTCCATTTTTCATGACTAGCTATCCTATCTTTTTATCCCACAAGTATCTATTATATTTGATACTTATTATATACCATACATGTGTGCAAGCTCCTTGGAAATATTAGGTCATGGTTGATGTATTGGGGGCTCACTTGGAAGACTACAAAGGAAAAAGAATCAAATAGCGGCCCACTTCAAGCCTTGTTAGGTGCTGCAGGGACAACTTTTTGCTCAAATTTTGTCACCTTCTTTTGATCCGAATCTGAGGATGTGTCCAAAAAAAAAAATGTAGCTCGTGAGCTGAAGTATTTTTCATAATTTTTTCACAAATTTTAAAGTCAAGGGAACTTTTACATGAAATTTATGGCCGACTTCAAAACTGCCACCTCATACACCAAAAAATCTTCCTATTTTCTCTCACCCTTCCACACACCTACTCACTCTTACACACATCTCCCACTCCCAAAACTGCAAGACCCATGTTCTATTTCAACCTCTTCACCATTGCCACTTCTCTCACACCTCCATAGCCTTCATCCTCCATTTCTACACCCCTATGTGCTCCCCTTTCTCTCTACATATATGCCCATATTACCATATCCTCTTCAGCTTTCTAAAGATAAAAAAATCAGCAAAAATCCAAGGTTAACCTCTGCAAATGAAGGCTTTTATCATGAATTATCCAAGGTTTCAAGATAAGATAGCTTCATCGACACGTGCAACTTTGCCATGCTGAGACTGCTTCTTCTACCGGTGTTGTAAAGAGGTGAATGTCAACTTCTCCAAAGCTTCAACCTCTCTTTACAAGATTATTCCTTCTCTAACTTTTCTCATCATATATCTCATCATTTGGTGAATGATTTTGTAGTGATTATTACTAACCACTAACCACTAACCACTAACCTTATTGGCAAAATGCACCTCTACTATCTATTAGAGTAGGCACTCCCAAATTATTCACTCAATCCCCTCTCCTTTCATCCTCAATAATTCTCTTCCCTTGAGCCCACATCCATATGACTCAAAGGATAAGGGAGACCCACCCTCATTGAAAAAATATAAATATGCATAATCTTTGATTTCTTCAAATAAACTTGATTAGGTCTAATCCTAATCGGGGCTTCTAAAACCTATAAATAGAGCCCTTCTCTCCCTTGTAAATTAACACATGATCACACTACACCACACCATTCTCCACACATAACACACCACTCTTCAAGCCTAGTTGTGTAGAGTGTGTGCATTGTGAGTGCTCTATTCCATCACTACACATAGGTGCATGGAGAAGCTTGAAGTTAGTTATGCCCTCTAGAGGAGTGGAGTGATTCCATACTCTTCATCACACTTGTAGCCTACTCTTGTACATAAATAAGATTTATAGTTTTGGGTGCAATATTATGCAAAAACTACGACTCTTCTCTCCAAATTGACTTGATAAGTTGGTTCATTAGGTGGTTGAAGGTATATTGTCTTCAAGTCTGTTGTGCCATTTCATGCTTGGTGGTTTGAGGGCTTGTTGAATTGTTTGCCTAAAAAGTCAATTGTAAGAGGGTGCTCGGTGAGAGGGCTCTTGTGACCCTAAGATAATTTTTGTATTGGCAACAAGGTTAAGTTTTGTGTTGTCTCTCTGTTTCTCACCAAGCTTTGTGTGCATCTAGTCTTTAAGGCTAAGACTGAGTTGCTCAAGATTCGTGCTCTTTACCTCTCTCTGGTGTGGTGGATGTTTGTGTTTTGTGTGTGTGGCTATCTTGCATCCCCCTCTTTTTGTGTGTTTGAGTACAAGGAGATATCACGTGCGTCTTAGTTCGCATCTACAACTAGGTGGTGCCTCTTTCTTGTTTGGTTTTTGGTTGTGGCTTGTTGTTGTCTTTGATTGTGCTTGCCCCAACCCCAATTGAGTAGCTTGAGAGCCTTGAAGGGTGTTTAGAGGCTGCTCTTCTTGTCGCCCACCCCGGACTGCCTCAATTTTGGTGCCCCCACGGAGGAGGGCTTGTGTATTTTTGTGTAGGATCAACCTTTAGCATATTCAAGTAGTTTACATGAATCAGAGAATTTGTATGATCCTTTCATTCCCACTACAAGGCAAAAGGTGCACATAATTGTTAGTACTAAGTTGCAATTTCAACGTGTAATTCATAGAATTTTAGGCCCTCTTAGGTTGGTTGAGATAAACGCTTCAGTAAATCCTTTTATTCTGCCTCTCATTAGGTACGACCTTAGTTTGGACGTCTAAATTTTTGTTTTGTTTTAAGGATTAGGTCATGCATAAACCATGGACAATGGCCCAGGAATAGAGGTTTTTCCCATCTATTTCACTCCACACATTAGAATTAACGTTGCAATTAGTAGAAAGATCCATTTTCAACAACGTATGGTGTTCCTGTTTGGTGCCCAAAGAGTAGGATAAATTCTTGCATCACCAAACCGTGTCATCCTTCCTCTCGTTGTGATAATCATAGATCATTTGGTGTGCATATTTTTATTTTGTTGTAGAACAAATTGTCATTTAGAAAACATTATTGTGTAGATCTTTTTAAGAAGAAAAAAAAAAGCGTGCGTCAGTTTGAAATCAATTCAATGGAAAGCCAACGCCAAATGTCTAGATATCCTCTTTTTTTTGGAGAGCTTGGAGAGGATGCAGAATTATTTTTAGCAAATTTCAAGATGTCTTGGCGTATCAAGAGGATAGTAACTGATCAAGAACGTGTAGAAATGTTTGAGGTGGCCCTTAGGAAAGATGCTAGCACTTGGTTTGACTCTTTTCCTGAGGAAGTTAAGGGGAATTACACAGAAGTTTTGAATCATTTTAAGAAATACTTCTTTGATCCCCAAAACACTCAAAATTTATGGCAAGACATTGTTTCTCATAAGCAAAAAGACTTAGATGACGACTACTTGTACAAGCAAGAGTTTCTACATCTTTGGGCTCTATGGATATGAAATGTTGCTAACCTTGGTGATGGTGCAGAATTTCTAAAGAAGGAGAGGCTCGACTCTTTCCTGACCTTAAGGTAAAATTTGAGGCGGGTGCACCCGCTACCTTTGATGCAGCTGAAACTAGGGCTGCTAAGAAATATAGGAAACTCAAGTGCTTAAGGGGAGAGGTTCCAATAGAAGGTCTTAGACCCAAAGGTAAGTCACAAGCATCAACATGTAGGGAGCTTCCTGAGTTAACGACAGAAGTGATTGAGAAGTTAAATGAATCTTTAAGTAGCCTGTCAATTCACCTTGCACAAGCTGTAGGTCCAAAGGGACAAGCAAAGAAGTCTAAAGAGCGAGATCCACGACCTAGGAGAGTCTTGCAATGTTGGAATTGCGGAGAGTCTGGACATGGGATGTATAATTGTCCTTAGCCCCGTGGGGAGCCAGGGAGATGTAACTTGAATTACCCAGTGATGAATGCAGGTGAAGGAGCTGGTCAACAACCGAGGCATCTACAAAGGCCAAATGGACCAAGACCACCTCCACAAGGGGTGGAAGGAGTTCCACCTTTGCCTGACCCAAATGTCAATGTTGTAGAAGTCACACAATCCAAAGAGGGTGACATTGAAGCAAATGACATCAAACGTGGGCAGGGAATAAGGTAAGGAAAAGGAAGGAGTAACATCACAAAGTGACCATGGACGAGGAAAGAAGTCAAAGGAAACCAAGGAAGCCAAGAGGACCCGGCGCCGCATCAACCTTCAAGACTTCCCTCTTGGACATGGTATGGCTCCCTACAACCTTATGGAGGACATGAGAGGTAAGGGTCCAAGCATATCATGGCCTCAATTTCTTGCATTGTGCCCACAAGTTAGGAGGGGTTAACAAAGGCAATTAGCACTAGGAGAAGGACGAAAGAAAATGTTCCTGTTGTTAAAATTGCACATGCCCAAATGAATGAGGATATTACACCTGTGATAAATTGCTATATCAAGGGAAAACTAGTTAGGAAGGGTCTAGTGGATGGGGGCGCACAAATTTGCATCATGACAGAGGACCTTATGCAGAGACTAGGCATGCACATTCATGAGATGCCTGAAATCAAAGTAAAAATGGCAAATAATAGCAAGGCTAGGTGTCTGGGAGTTTGTAAAAATGTTTCTGTGGAAGCTTTTGGAATTAAGAAGGTTGTTGATTTCTATGTTATGTCTACAAAGGGAAATGGCTATCCATTTATCCTGGTAGACCGTGGCTAATGAGAATACGATCTTTGCAGGATTGGGAAAGTGGAAAGTTGATTTGCAGGAATGACAATCACAAGAAGGTTGTCTTTGACATGAAGGAGCAACGTCAAGAGGAGATCCAAGAGGAATCTTCTCAAAGTGAAAGCGGGGATGATTGGACCAATGACACCTCGGAAGAAGAAAGCAGTGGTAGCACTACGGAGGAGGAGTTATCCATTGAAGTCATGGGTGTAGGTTTTAGGCCAAAAAATGAAGAGACATCTTGCCAAGGTTTAGAGAGGTAGGCCCCCAGGAGAACCGAAGTTTGCATGATGAAGAAATGCTAGATGGTATGTTGTCAAAGACTCTTACTTGGGAGGAAAGAGAGGAATTCAAAAGTGTGCTAAGAAACCTTCCTAGGCTTTTTGCTAAAGATTACACAGACGTACGTGGAGTGGATACCATTCAACACAAGATTGAGCTAAAGCCAATGGCCAAACCTAAAGCACAAAAGCTACGAAGGTTAGGAGTCATCAAAGAGCAAGCACTACTCAAAGAGGTGAGGAAGCTTCTAGCAGCAGGGTTCATCTACCCCGTAGAGAATTTGAGTGGGTCTCTCTAGTTGTGTTCACTCCAAAAAAGAAAGCAAGTGGAGGGTATGTGTCGATTATCGTCCACTCAACGAGGCAACAAAAAGGGATCACTTTCCCCTCCCATTTCAAGATGAGATTCTTAATGAGGTAACAGGTAAAGAAAAGTACACGATATGTGATGGCTACTCCGGCTACTTTCAAATAGGTATTGCATTGGAGGATCAATTAAAAACAACCTTCATCACTCCTTGGGGTTGTTTTGCTTTTAGAGTCATGCGTTTGGTTTGACAAATGCTCCAACAACATTTCAACGATTCATGAACATGGTGTTTCAAGCATTCTTTGGGAAGTCTATTAGAGTATTCATAGATGATTTTTGCATCTATAGCTCTAAATCATTGCATCTACAGAAGGTAGAAGAAGGCTTGAAGAAGCTATATGATATGGGAGGTCAACTCAATCCCGACAAGTGCCACATAGGTGAAGATGAAGTGATCCTGCTTGGTCACAAGGTTTCTTCCAAAGGCATTGAGGTGGATGCAGCAAAGGCAAAAGCTCTCATTGAGCTACCATCACCAAAGAGTCTTAAGGAGGTAATTTCATTTATTCAAAAGGCGAAGTATATGTCACGCTTCATTCACTTGGCATCAGAGTTACTTCACCCCCTCCAAAAGTTGATACAACATGTAGAGTTTGCATGGTCTGATGAGCTTGAAGAGTACTTTTCTTGTAAAAAATGGTTTTTGGCGAAACTACCGACGCTCATGACTCCACGTTGGGAGTTTACATTCTTTGTTAGCTCAAGTGTGGGTAAGGAGACATTGGGTGCAGTATTGTTGTAGCAAGATCCTCATAACACTAGGATGCAGCCTATCTACTTCGCTAGCCGGGTCATGAATGCACTTGAAAAGGATTACACAGAAGCAGAATCTATGATGCTTTCTCTTGTCTTTGCAGTGAGAAAGTTTAGATCCTACCTCCCACCAAAACCCTTTATCATAATCACTAATGAAAACTTGTTTCCCCTTGGGTGTCATCTCAAATGACACTAAGTCCCAGGATTTCAAAATGGATCATGGAATTGCAAGCGTTCCAATACTCTTTCAGAGTAGAAGATAGTGTACGTGCACAATTAGCAGGGATTCTCACCTATAGAGTGCATGAAAGGGACATCAAGGTGCCTGAAGTGAAAACCCTACCCTTACCACCACCAAGGCATTTACCTAATGCATTCACCTTGTTCTTTGATGGAGCATTTAAGAAGGCTACAGGAAAAGCAGGGGGAGGGCTTGTGTTGCTTAATTCAAATGGTGAGGTTGTTATGAAAGAGCATGTGAATTTGCCCGGTTCCACGAGCAACATTGAAGCAGAGTACGATATACTAATCCATTGTTTGCAGACGTGTGTTGCTCAAAAGATACGGCGTCTCATGGTAAAAGGGGATGCACTTCTCATTGTGAAGAAAATTCTAGGTATTTGGGCTTGTAAGAATGAAAGGCTAAGACAAAAGGTTTATGCCATCCATAAACTCTTCAATCAATTTGAAGAAGTACAACTGTATCATATTCCTAGGAAACAAAATGAAGATGCTGATTTGCTTGCCCAAAAAGCAATTGAAAATGTTGAGAGTGAAGTGCAGGTCATCATGGCAGCAACAGTGATTAAGCAACCAAGGTACCAGGGGATGGAGTCATTGGCTCCCATTGTGAGCTACATTTTAGAGGGCGAGTTTCCAGAAGGCTTCACAAAGGATCAAAAGAGGAGGCTCATTAAGAAGGCGAGTTCGTATTTGTTTTTGGAAGGTGCCCTCTACCAAAGAGGAAAAGATCAAGTTTGCAGGGGAATACCGACAACCAAGGAAATTCCAGCCATTCTTGAAGGTTTGCATGAGGAAACGTGTGGTGGTCATTTTGCACAGGAACTCACTGCAGAAAAAATTTTGCTTGCCGGGTATGTTTGGCCAAGCTTGCACATTGATGTTCAACATTGGTGTAAAAGCTGCCACAATTGTCAGATTAATAGAAACAAGCGTCTATTACATGGTCCACGTCAGTTATTCCTTGCAAATGGTTCGTTTGAAAAATGGGGCATTGATGCTATGGGTCCATTGCCTAGGACTAAAAATGGAAAATTGTATATCTTGGTGGCCATAGACTACATGACTAGGTGGGTAGAAGCTCAAAGTGTGGCAAGAGTATATGAGAGGACGGTTAGCAAGTTTGTGTACACTCACATTTGTTGCAGATTTGACACACCTTTGGAGATTGTTTTTTATAATGGTCCAGGATTTAGGAAGGGCTTGCTCACAGAAGTTTGTGATGAGCTTCACATTCTACATCGGCATAGCACACCCTACTATCCTAAATCAAATGGTTTGGTAGAGAAGGCTAATGGAATTATTGCAGGAATCATCCAAAAGATGGTAAAGAATAAGACAAAGCTATGGGATGACTTCTTGGATGGAGCATTGTGGGCCTATCGGACTACCTACAAGGAAGCGACATAGTTCACACCCTTCCACCTAGTCTATGGTCAAGAAGCTTTGTAACTAATCGAGCTCAACATTCCAACGATGCGACTTCATGGAAAGGTGGCACAAGGCAAAGAAGGAGCATGGGAAGATCGCCTTCTCACCCTCGCAGAACTAGAATGGAAATGGGAGGCGGCTTATGAGTGCTATAAAAGAAAGGCTACGCAAATAAAGGACAAGCTCGACATGTGAAAGACAAAGGGATAAAGGAAGGAGATTTGGTGGATAAAGGAAGGAGATTTGGTGCTAAGGTACAATAATCGACTTGACAATTTCTTTGATGTGAAGTTCAATACTAGATGGCAGGGTCCCTACATTGTAAAGAAGGCCTATTGTTCACGCTACTATCAACTCATGGATTTGGATGGCAAGGAGCACCCCAAAAAGGTGAATGGGTATCGATTAAAGCCTTACTTGAGTCGAGTTCTACCAGAGGATCTACAAGAGCAATGAACAGCTACAATACCATGTAAGCCTTTGAGCTTGGTACTACAAGATGAAGATTCGATTAAGGCACCAAAGATCACGAAGGATCGAAAAACACTCTCATTGGAAGGTATGCCTTTTGATGGTACATGAATGTACCATCATCTAGGGGAGGGCTAAATGATAGCCGTTTTTTTGGCTCTCATAAAATATTTTAAGAAGCCACTTCACCCCACAAAAACACCCTAGCACAATGACTAGGCTCGCTTTTTTATTGTAAATAGTGTGCGTGCGTTTAGGGTTTTTATCACTTTTTTTTTTAGCGAGTCATTGGGCTAGGAGAGAAAAAAATAAATTTATAATATTACGGTCCTCTTTACATGTAAATATTCTCTATCAAATAAAGGACCTAACTGTAAAGGGTTATTTTTCAAATGTTTGTATTTTTATAAATATATATTCCTAGGTGTGCGTTATCAGGCCTAAGTATGTTTGCTTCCATAGCGTGTCATTTCTTATACATATTTTACTATCATTCTATCCCTTAAGCTCTACTCAAACAAGCCTTGAAAAACATCTATGTGACTTCATCGTAAAAATTTACCAATAACCTTATCGGCTTCGTCATATTTTTTTCCATCCCTCCCAGCTAAATATTCACAAGTAAATAGATTTCATCTTCAAATAAATTCCATATATCACTCAAAGTAGAGAATAATTGAGGGTCCCTTCCCTCATGATTTTCCTTCTTTTATTTTATATATTTTTTGCCACCATGCATCCCATGTGTCCATTTTTCATGACTAGCTAGCGTATCTTTTTATCCCACAAGTATATATTATATTTGATACTTAATCTATACCATACATGTGTGCAAGCTCCATGGAAATATCAGGTCATGGTTGATGTATGGGGGACTCACTCGGAAGACTACAAAGGAAAAAGAATTAAATAGTGGCCCACTTCAAGCCTTATCAGGTGCTACAGGGACAGCTTTTTGCTCAAATTTTGTCACCTTCTTTTGATCTGAATCTGAGAATGTATCCAAAAGAGAAAATGTAGCTCGTAAGCTGAAGTATTTTTCATAATTTTTTCACCAATTTTGAAGTCAAGGGTAATTTTTACATGAAATTTATCAAAACTGCCACCTCATACACCAAAAAATCTTCCTATTTTCTCTCACCCTTCCACACACCTACTCACTCTTACACACATCTCCCTCTCCTTCCAACTCCCAAACCTGCAAGTCCCATGTCCTATTTCACCCTCTTCACCATTGCCACTTCTCTCACACCTCCATAGCCTTCATCCTCCATTCCTACACCCCTAGGTGCTCCCCTTCTCTCTACATATATGCCCCTCCCCTTCACCATTGCCACTTCTCTCACACCTCCATAGCCTTCATCCTCCATTCTTTTTCTCTACATATATGCCCATATTACCATATCCTCTTCAGCTTTCTAAAGAACTCCAAAAAATTAGCAAAAATCCAAGGTTAACCTCTGCAAATGAAGCCTTTTATCATGAATTATCCAAGGTTTCAATATAAGATAGTTTCATCGACACACGCAATTTCGCCATGCTGACTGCTTCTTCTACCGGTGCTGTAAAGAGGTGAATGTCAACTTCTCCAAAGTTTCAACCTCTCTTTACAAGCTTATCCTTTCTCTAACTTTGCTCATCATATATCTCACCATTTGGTGAATGATTTTGTAAATATTTTGTAGTGATTATTACTAACCACTAACCTTATTGTAAAAATGCACCCTCTACTATCTATTAGAGTAGGCACTCCCAAATTATTCACTCAATATCCTCTCCTTTCATCCTCAATAATTCTCTTCCCTTGAGCCCACATCCATGTAACTCAAAGGATAAGGCAGACCCACCCTCATTGAAAAAATATAAATATGCATAATCTTTGATTTCTTCAAATAAACTTGACTAGGTCTAATCCTAATTGAGGATTCTAAAACCTATAAATAGAGCCCTTCTCTCCCTTGTTAATTATCACATGATCACACTACACCACACCATTCTCCACACATAACACACCACTCTTCAAGCCTAGTTGTGTAGAGTGTGTGCATTGTGAGTGCTCTATTCCATCACTACACATAGGTGCATGGAGAAGCTTGAAGTTAGTTATGCCATCTAGAGGAGTGGAGTGATTCCATACTCTTCATCACACTTGTAGCCTACTCTTGCGCATAAATAAGATTTATAGTTTTGGGTGCAATTGTATGCAAAAACTACGACTCTTCTCTCCAAATTGACTTGACAAGTTGGCTCATCAGGTGGTTGAAGGTATATTGTCCTTGAAGTCTGTTGTGCCATTTCATGCTTGGTGGTTTGAGGGCTTGTTGAATTGTTTGCCTAAAAAGTCAATTGTAAGAGGGTGCGCGGTGAGAGGGCTCCCGTGACCCTAAGACAATTTGTGTATTGGCAACAAGGTCAAGTTTTGTGTTGTTTCTCTGTTTCTCACCAAGCTTTGTGTGCATCCAGTCTTTAACGCTAAGACTGAGTTGCTCAATATTTGTGCTCTTTACCTCTCTCTGGTGTGGTGGATGTTTGTGTTTTGTGTGTGTGTGGCTATCTTGCATTCCCCTCTTTTTGTGTGTTTGAGTACAAGGAGATATCACGTGCGTCCTAGTTCACATCTACAACTAGGTGGTGCCCCTTTCTTGTTTGGTTTTTGGCTGTGTGTTGTTTTTGTCTTTGATTGTGCTTGCCCCAGCCCCAATTGAGCAGCATGGGAGCCTCGAAGGGTGTTTAGAGGCTACTCTTCTTGCCGCCCACCCCGGACCGCCTCACTATAACAAGACATGCATTAGGAGAAACTTGGACTCAATTCTGGGCTCTGTAAGAAACGCCAACTCAGCATAGAGAGAGGTAATTATGAAAAATGAATTTTTTTTTTTTGGAATTCTATTTCTCATAGTACATACGTAAAAGTTTGCTCAATCACTTAAATGCATGCTCGTACAAAATTCTTTTCGAGAGCCCAACTTAAGTGTACACAAAATTCCATGTCTGTGAATCTTATGAGTGATGTGATATGCGATGAGAGAAAACACATAAGAGTTGTTTTCAAAATACAAAAATAATACCACAGAATAGAGGCACAAGTATCAATCACCTTTTTATGAAGTACTCGCAATTTAAATTCGAACAGATTGTACTTGATAGTGATTGATAGGTACTATTTAAGACTATGAAGGAGTTAGAACCAAGCGAATAGAGACGCTTGAGGGGTCTCTCGGACCTCTATTCGCTTGGTTCTGACCTTATGAGGCCCTAGGATTAAGATATAGCAGTTTTTAAGCCCACGGATGCATCCGGAACGACCAAAAACCATAGGATAGCTCTTTAAAACACTGAAATCTGACGTCTCTAGCTCAAGATATAGCATTTTTAAGCATAGGGACTCATGAGGTCAGTACCAAGCGAATAGAGGCCCTTGAGATCCCTCAAGGGCCTCTATTCGCTTGGTACTGACCTCATGAGGCCCTATGCTAGTACCAAGCGAATAGAGGCCCTTGAGGGATCTCAAGGGCCTCTATTCGCTTGGTACTGACCTCATGAGGCCCTAGGCTTAAAAATGCTATATCTTGAGCTAGAGACGTCAGATTTCAGTGTTTTAAAGAGCTATCCCATGGTTTTTGGACGTTCCGGATGCATCCGTGGGCTTAAAAAGTGCTATATCTTAATCCTAGGGCCTCATAAGGTCAGAACCAAGCGAATAGAGGTCCCAGAGACCCCTCAAGCGCCTTTATTCGCTTGGTTCTGACTCCTTCATAGTCTTAAATAGTACCTATCAATCACTATCAAGTACAATCTGTTCAAATTTAAATTGCGAGTACTTCATAAAAAGGTGATTGATACTTGTGCGAGATGCAAAAGTACAAGTACTTCACTTTATATGATAGCAACAACGGGTCATAAAAAGGCGTTCGGCGCTGTGCCAGATGTCATTATCAAGCGCCTTACTTTTCTGATGATAGTGACAATTTCACCAAAATGGTTTTCATGGACATTTTCAAAATGAGAAAAAATGTTTTTTCAACGTAACGTTAGCCTTCTTCCTATTGGCTAAGGAGCATTCTCTCACTAGAGTTGAAAGGCCTGAAAATGAGTCCATTTCTTTCCTAATGTTTTGGAACGAGTGGCAGAAATGATGGCATATAGTTTCATGGATGATTTTTTGGGCTATAACCAATTGGGTATTAAACCAAAGGACCACCATAAAACCGCTTTTGGCACAGAGTGGGTCATTTATGACTTTTGGGTTATGCCTTTCGGTTTAATCAACACACTGGCTACATTTCAAAGGTTAATGACTCATGCCCTTTAAGGAATATCTGCGGAAATTCTTGGATATCTACATGGACGATTTGTGTGTGTACTCTTTGTTAACGGAACAACACATAGATCATCTTAGGCAAGTATTTGAAAAATGCAGGTTGTATAGAATTTTCCTTAATAACAAGCTAGAAATGTGTTTTTATGACAAGGCAGTGCAAAATTCTAGGCCACATAGTATCAGCCAATGGTATATATCAGAGCTATAGTGGAGTTGCCACGACCAATGCATGTGAGAGAAGTACAATCATTTATGGGACATTGTGGATATTATCGTAGATTCATATTCATGTATGCAGTGTTCATGTATGCAGTGATCGCCAGACCTCTTTATGGTTTAATAACTATTTTTATTTGGACAGTGGAATGCAAGGAATAGTTTCAAAAGCTAAAAAATGCTTTGGTGAGATCACCAGGTTGGTCTAAGATTTTTCATGTGTACGTGGATGCTTCAACCTTTGCAATATGGTGTGTATTGGCTCAACCAGGAGATGGAAACATGGATTTTCCTACTTACTATGCCAGTAGACAACTTAATAGTGCAGAGAAAAATTATACGACCACCAAAAGAGAAGGGTTGGGCATGATTTATGTGGTGAAAAAGTATTGGCATATTTGCTCGCAAACAAGTTCACATTTTTTGTGGAC
The DNA here is from genome assembly GCF_014529385.1 of Adiantum capillus-veneris. Taxonomy (NCBI): domain Eukaryota; kingdom Viridiplantae; phylum Streptophyta; class Polypodiopsida; order Polypodiales; family Pteridaceae; genus Adiantum; species Adiantum capillus-veneris. The sequence continues at coordinate 77,203,231 of NC_140936.1, forward strand.
CACCGAGCATTGTTGTATTTGGTTAATAAACCATGCAATACAGGGAGAATTGTTAGATGGTTTATCATCTTACTTGAGTTCGACTACATGATAGTAGTAAAGAAAGGAACTATCCAAATGAGGGCAGATCTTCTTTCTAGATTGGTACATGGAGAGGAACCTACGGGGTAGAGGATGATCTACCGGATGCCTATCTATTCAATGTTGAAATGGTGCCATGATGGTCCGAGAACATAGTACAAGTTTTAGCTTTTGGATTGGTTCACAAGAAGAAGAAAACAAGGTGAGGGAAAATGCAAGAAACTATCAAATGGTTTCAGGACGATTGTATCACATGGGACAAGACAAAATTTTATGATTGTGTTTGATCCCTAAGGAATATGATACATATTTGCAGGAGGCACACATCAAAATCTTAGGTCTACATTGTTCAAAGCAACAAGCTTATCAAATATTGAAAAGAATTGGAGTGTTTTGGCCAGATATGAAGCAAGAAGTTAACTCTTATGTTAATAATTGTGATCAATGTCAAATCAAACCACCTGTGGACTACGCCACATGTTACCAAGTAACTTTAGGCCCAAAGTGGAGTCAATATTTGATTGACTATTTGACCAAGGAGGTTTTCGGAGGAAATGTCGAAATCAAGAATAAGAGAAATTGAAATAGAGGCTCAGGACTATACATTGATTGGAGATCAATTGTATGGCATTCTGCGGATAATGAGCTACGAATGTGTGCTACGGAATCGGAATATATTCCACTTCTAGAGCAGGCTCACAAAGGAGTGGTTGGTGGTCATTTCTTGACAGTAAGAAGAACAATGATTATTCAAACTGCAAGAATATGGTGGCCAACTTTAACATGTGATGCTGATGAATATGTTAAACGATGGAGGAGTGCCAACGCACTAAAACTCCCATAAAAAAGGATGAAATGCCTTTAAGACCAATGATGGGTACAAGAGATTTTTCCAAGTTGGGAATAGATTTTGTAGGTCCTATAAGTCCACCCGCTTATCGATCACATGCTCAATATATCATTGTTGCAATAGATTATCTCACAAAGTGGGTTGAAGCTAAAGCAGCAGTCAGATCTGATGCTAGAACTACGGTACAATTCCTTTATGAATTTGTCATTGTAAGATACGGGTTGCCCATAGAAATTGTAAGTGATAGGGGAACACATTTTTTGAATGAAGTGATTGAAAATATTTTAGAGGAATTCATGATCATCCATAAAAAGTAGGCACCCTATCATCCACAAACTAATGGACAAGCTGAGGCCACAAATAAGACCTTGTGCACGGTCTTAACAAAAATAGTAAATGATTCAAGAACCGACTGGAAAAAACAGCTACTTGGGAGTTTTTGACATCACACATATATTCATTGTGTCCTATTAAGCTTAGCCATCAAGTTACAAGCCAATTGGCCATCATTTGCTCATGTTAGGAGACATCCTACCCTCTGAGTGCACCAACAACTTATATAGCCAAAATCTTGACCTATTGATATCCAGATTCAAATCCAAGCTTATAAGAGTGATATACATGCCTTGAACTACATGCATGATCAATCCCACATCAATTTGGGCACTTAGACATCCTACACATAGGATGTCTCTCCAGCTTATTTTTACATCAAAATCACATTGTTTGAAATTGCATGGCATCCTTAGGCCCTCTTAAGCTTATGTTTCAATTTTTGAGTCATTTGGGTAGCTAGAAGCCAGTCAATCAAAAGTATGTCAAGAAACGCTGATTTTGGAATTTTGAGTGCAATAGGAGCTATAGAAGCTAGCAAATCACCAAGAAAAAAGAAGAGGATGACATTCAGAGACCATATTGACCAAGCGGAGCCATTTGTCATCCCACCACCTATACTAAAGCCCACATTCTCTTGGATGGATGATGCTATGCTCCAACAAAATGATATTAGATTATACCAAGGCACATTTAGAGATCCGGAAGGGAACCATGTGGAAATCCCAATGATTCCACGGGAACTGATTGAGTACATGGGAAGCCAGAGGTGTCAAAGGTCGGACCTGCACAACTATTTCGAAGCACCAACACAGCCGGCATAGATGTCCAAAGAGTCTAGGAATTGGTCACATCAATCCAACAAAGTGGAGAAGCAGAGGTATCTGATTTGGTAGGGAAGAAGAAGAAAATTGTAATAACCCTCAGTGCTTTGTAGCTCTCCAATCAAAGAGATCAAGTAAACAAGAGAAGGGAAGACATCAAGGTCTACAAGGAAAAGAAGAAGAATTATACTTTTCACAAGGAGTTTTGGACGCATTTCTATATAGCAAAAAAAAAATTACTAGGCAAATTACTAGATTGAATACACATATCTAGTAAGAGTGCAAACATGTAATAATGCGAATACTCCTATATGGTTGTAACCATAATATTATAGCTATATGGGAGTTTTAGGTAACCATATAGCAAGAATTTCTTACTAGTTTGTCTCGATTCTCCTAGATAGCTAGCTATAGCCATAATATTATAGCTATATGTGAGTTTTAACTAACCATGTAGTAAGAAATTCTTCTTTCTCCTACATGGTTGTAGCCACAAAATGCTATCTATGTAGTTGTATTATAATAATTCACATGAATAAGCAATATAACATATCATATACAGAATAGCACATACTTTTTGACTAAAAGAGTAAAGATTAAATAAAAAACTAAAAATGATCATTTTCATATAGATGTCTTTCAAAAAAATTTAGAAAGTACATCATACAATTATTCGTCTTTATCATTGGCTACTTCTACATCCTTTAAAGAAAGAGAGCCGTCACCAATGATGGCCCACAAGTAGGACAAGCTGCGTGGCCTGAAGTGGTCAAGCCTGTACTCAAGGTGTTAGAGAAATGTTCTACTCTTGAAACAATAAATAGCGATAAAAAAGGAGACAACATACCAGAAATCTCTCCAAGGCCCGTGCATAGTCCACATAAGGATGCCTCTGACACTGGCCTCTCTCCTTTCCTAGGAAGTGATACATCTAAAACGGAGATGTCCTTCCATAACTCCTCCAATTCTTCGATGAGAGGCTTGAGGTACACATCAATATTCAACACTTTGTACTTCCATGGTACAAGAAAAGATAGAAGTACGTTTCCCTTCTTGGTTGTCTCCCACGGTGGAATGTTGTAGTTGATGATCACAACAGGCCAAGTGTCCATGACGTGGACTTGGTGCCAAAGGGATTGACACCGTATTTCTCTCTCTCTATCCCTCTCCCTTTCTCTCCCCCCCTCTCTCTCTCTCTATCTATCTACCTTTAAACATCCCTCTCTCTCACCCCTCCTCTTTAAATCTCTCTCTCTCTCTCTCTCTCTCTCTCTCTCTCTCTCTCTCTCTCTCTCTCTCTCTCTCTCTCTCTCTCTCTCTCTCTCTCTCTCTCTGGGAGAGCAAGCTAGGGAGATTGGTTAGTGAGAGAGGATAGAGGAGATAGAGACTAGGCAGTTTAGGTTAGGGTTAGGCTAGGCAAAGAGAGATGTAGAGGTTGATTCCTTATCTATGGATTAATTTGTTGTAGATGTCGTACAAGAGACCACCTCTTGTTGGGAAGGTTTCTCCGTCATTTTCCTTTGAGTGTTTCACATCACAGCTGGTGGGCCAACCACCTGGATGGCCCTCACCTCCAGTGGATCCTGCTCTTGAGTCGGTGAGTTTCCACAAAGTAAATTTAGAATCAAAGATAGTGTCTCAAAAGTGAACTTTAGGATAGTTGTTTTTTTTTATCGTCTATAGGCGTGGCCTACTTACGGTTATGGTGGAGCTGGTCTATCCACTCAACCCCCCTGGCCAATTTTTGACCCCGATGTACAGCGAGTTATGACCTTGCGGGACGAGTATGTGCGTTTGACACAGAGTTTATTTGGCCGATACACCCCACAACAGTTGGTAGCTTATGGTCTTTCACCACAGACCACACCATTGGGGAGTCAGGGGGGGACTCCACTCGTTCAGAATGTAGCACCGACGACACCCCCTTCTACAGTGCCTTCTTATCGACCAACCCCTCTTCCATCGCAGGGACCCACACTACTTCATTCGACCCGTGCTTCGCCTGAGCATTGTCAACAGTCCATAGGTGGTCGACGATCGTCTACCAACACTGCAGCTAGGAGATCCTCACAGGGTAGTGGTAGACGGAGTAGTGAAGGCTCCTGTTGGGATGCTTGCTTTGGTAGTGGTGGGGGGGGGGGGGAGTAAGTCACTATTTTGGAGCACGCCACTCCAGCTGGGGACGATAAGGATGTTGACATGCCTCGCTAGATACACACGGACGTTACTACATGGTAAAATATGGTGGGTAGGTTGATTTTTGCAGCTCACAGGGTAGAGCATTTTGGTGCCACATGCAAATTCTTATACACTCAACGTATAAGAATTGTTTTATTAAATTCTCACAACAACATCCCGATCATGCTCGCTATGTCGAGGAAGCATTGCATGCGTGCTTTCTGAACACCCCCGATCAACAATTTACCGTGTAGTGGCTGCGAGATTATATAAAGACTTTTCTAAAGAATAAGAAATCAAGTGTACGGTGTGCCGCGGCCCAACAAGTCACAAATCCAGAGCGGAGCCATCATGGCAGCAATATGGCCGACGCAGAGTGGGAGTGGGCCATGGAGGAGACGAGAAATGAAGCAACAACGAGCTTATCCCATCAACAACAACGTGACGCTCGTGCCAAGCAAACTCCCACACACTATGGTTCGGGAGGCAAAGTAGCTTGGAAGGATAAATATGTAGGCTAGTTTATTTTATGCAAATTTTATGTATATTATATTTTGACATACGTTAACTTTTTACTTATCTTGAACGTAGGAAAATATAACTCTGACTCGTCCAACTAGATAGATGGTCAAGTATTGAGAAAGACAGACATAATTTGATACTTGGTGATGGTTATTTGAAAACAACCAAATTTCTCGTGAACAATTTGACTCTGCTCTTGGATCTCTACAAGCCGTGCGCAGAGTTTCCATATTATTAGTGAATTTATTTGACTTATATTATTGATTTATCTTATTTGGATTTGATTTTTGCACAGTGAGGGTAATCCAACTTATGTACCAACAATGTATGTACCTGCGGAGGCGGATGAGGAAGAGGAGGAGGAGGAGCTAGAGTAGTGCACAAGCACAAATTTTGTATATAAAAACCAATTTTAAAATGTATCTCAAATTTAAAGTAAAGTTTTTTTTTTGTCATTGATATTTATTTTGTTTTATGTCGGGCAAAAATAAAGATGCTCATTTGGGCCATCCAATTTGGATGGCCTAAATGAGCATCTTTATTTTGTATAGGCGTGTAGCGGTAATCTCCGTGGTAATAGCGTCGATCACGATAATACACGTAGCAAAAGACGCGGTAATGTTTTATGTTACCACGTATATTGTTGTTAGTCCATTGCCACATCTGTTGCCATGCCTATTGCCACACAGACAATTTATTCTCCCTCTAAAATCCTTTGTTTTCCTGAGGCAATGGACGCGGTAGTAGTCCCCTCCTCTCATAGTGTGTAGTGTTAAATGTCTAGATGTACCTTGAAGGTTGCACACATTGACCTATAGCAGTATGTTGGTAGCTAGGGTCCACATCACTACAAAAGATGAGCAATCATAATATTTATTTTTGACAAAAGAGGAAATCAAATCATTAATATTTAGATAGAGAAGAATAGCATGAAGCATGAAGACACAGTAATAATTTTTGTGCTTAATTATGGGAATATATGCTGTAGTCAACATGTTATTAACCGCAACAATATCCACGCTCATGCCTTCCTTTTTAATACTCTTTACATATTTATAAAAGTAAATAGGACAATAATTGGTGATACAAGTCTTTGAAGAGCGTGCATCATTCCTATAAAATATATGTAAAATAGGTGGCGATCATTCATTTTGAACATTCATAAAATATTTTTAATGTAAAATAAAATAATTTGGACCTTTAGTTGCCAACAAAAAATTTGGATTTTTATTAAAATTTAACTTGAAGAACATCAAAATAAATAGTGTACATTATCCAAATTGTCTTCACAAACGAGTAGCCAAAAAACATAGGGGCACTTGTGCGCCTATCGACAACATCATCAGCATGCTTATTTCACTAGCTCATCCATTACTATTCCACCCATAATGAGTGCATTCTTTCTTTAGTGTGCTCTACAAAACCCTTGCATTTTTCAGATCTTTCGATTTTTCTTCAAGGCATTTCTAATTTGCATGGTTGAGAGGTGTCATAGACTTGAACCACTTCTAGCATGTTATAGAACAGAGATCCTCTTAGGCCACCATGATCTTATCTTCCTCTCACCTCAAGATGCTCATCGTTCAAGTGTAGGAGGTTGGCAAAAGTTATCCTAGACAATATCTTTGAAACTAGGCCATTGCCTCTACACTCACTACAAGAGGCTATTCATATTAGCGACGCTCACACAGCGACGCTCAAAAAAAAATTCCCGGCGTCGTTATGAGCGTCGTTATGAGCGCCATAAATTTATAAAGAAATTTGCGACGCTCATAGCGACGTTCATAGCGACGCCGGCTGGGCTAAAAAAATAATCGAGCGCGCTCAAAAACTCAGATCTCAGATCTGAGTTTTTTGGCGCCCTCAAGCAAGGAGCAGGTAACACTCTCCCTCACTCTCTCTCTCTCTCTCTCTCTCTCTCTCTCTCTCTCTCTCTCTTTTTCTTCTCCACACACACACACACACGCGCTCGCGTGCGAGGAGAGGAAGGAGAGCCAGGTATGCTCCTTCCCTCTCCTCATTCTCATGTTCCCTTCCCCTCTTTCTCTCTCCCTCTCTCTCTCTCTCACACACACACATACACACACACATAGTGTTTTTGAGAGAGAGAGAGAGAGAGAGAGAGTACAAACAAAAACAAAAACGTACACACACATACATAAACAAAGAATGCACACACACATTGAGAGAGAAAAAGAGAGAGAGAGCATGCATAAACAAAAAACGCACGCATTGAGAGAGGAAAAGAGCGAGAGAACATGCATAAACAAAAAACGCACACATTGAGAGAGGAAAAGAGAGAGAAAACATGCATACGATCCAAAAAAATGCACACACATTGAGAGAGAAAGAGAGAGAAACTAATTTAACGTCGTAGGAAACTAATTAAAATTAAAAGACCTAAAGATCTAGCCGAAGAGGAGTTGAACTCAAGACCTATTATTCAAGAGGGAAATGGCATAATCAATCTATCATACTTGGCATGGGTGATAGAAAGGTTATACCATTTATCTCTTTTTATTGGCACATACATCCACACACGCGCACACACACAAGAAGAAGAGAGTTATAACGTCGTAGGAAACTATCTTAAAAGACGTTAAAGATTAGGTTATATGTAGACTTACATTAAATTAGATTTAGGTTTATTTTTAACTAGATTTACATTTATTTACGCTAGATTTAGATTTACGTTATATTAGATTAGATTTAGGTCTCCATAGACTGCGATGCCTGCATGAAGCGGGTGAAGAAAGCCCTCAATGGAATATAGGGTATTTCTGCCTTCACTCATGGTGGGCTCCGTCGATCCAAAAGTACTGGTGAAATGTCTTCAGAAGATACGGAAGAAGGTGGATCTTCAGGGCAGCAAGAGTCACTACATCCCCGACACAATGACCATCTAGACAACCTCTAGTCATTCAACAGCAACTTCAAAGTTAGTAACAAGAGCAAGAACGGTCTAAAGGGCCAATTGCTGTCGTCAGATGTGGATGGAGATGAGGCAGCGTCACCGCCGGAAGTTAACTCTCACATCTTTAGTGATGAGAATGCCAACTCTTGCCTAGTTATCTGAAAAATTATGTGTTAAATCAGTTTTAAGGTTCTTATAATCCCTGTTAGTTTAGTTCTTTGTTTTTAATATAACATAATTTACGTTAGATTTAGATTTATGTTATATTAGATTAGACTTAGGTTTATTTAGGTTTACCCACACACACACACACACACACACAAGAAGAAGAGAGTTTTAATGTCGTAGGAAACTATCCCAAAAGACGTTAAAGATTAGGTTAGATGTAGACTTACGTTAAATTAGATTTAGGTTTATTTTTAGTTAGATTTACGTTTATTTAAATTTACGCTTATTTACGTTAGATCGAGTCCACGCAAGAATTACTTACGGTTTAGGGTTTAGAGTTAGACGAACTGTGAAAAGATGTTAAGATGCTGTGAAGTGCTACAGCTAGAGAAGAGGCAAAGGGGTTTTGTCCACTACATGCAGTATCATGTAGACGTGGGTGTGTAGATTTCTTGTACCCACAAATATAGGTATTGACCAATAAAGACGAGATTATAACCCGGTGGTTCTGATCTCCGTGCACCTCTAGACCGAGGTGTGCGGGGATTGGACATGACTAGAGAATGTGAGGTAAAGAGAGAGAGAGAGAGAGAGAGAGAGAGAGAGAGAGAGAGAGAGAGATAAGACGAAGAATGCCAATAGAATATTAAATTTGTTGTCCAGGTTATAAGTTTTTTATCCTCATTATGAGTAGCGACGAGGATATGGGACCGTCCAACCGAAACACCTGTCTCTCAACGAGGGTCTTATGTCCTTGTAATCAATGCAAGCATGCTGTGCGACGGACAAGACGTGTTTCTTTGCAGCACGTTCGCGAATTTGGCGAGTTCGATCCATCTATTATAGATCGAGTTGTTGCCAATTATAACTCGTCGGACTTTGACGCTGGCCAACAAGCAGCAATCTTGCAACCCAATAGACGTGTTCGCAGGCGCTTTGGTCAAGCAGCATATGTGAGGCCACAAGATGTAGCCTCTGACAGCTCGGGGGATGATCATGCCGAGCACATTCCCAACGAGGCAATGTTTGAGCCCGAGATTGATGAAATGATCGAGACGATCATGGATTCAGAAAGGCTTATCTATGATGATATGAAAAGTGAAGCCGATACGCCATTGTATAATGGAGCACGTATGTCTAGATTGAAAGCACTCCTGGTTCTTCTCAACATGCAGGCAAAGTTTGGATGGAGTGACACTAGCGTCACAGCGCTTTTCAGGTGATCTATTACAATTAGTTTACTTTAATAAAACTCTAAATGTATAATGATCTGATAGATTTTTACACGACTGTATCATATTTTTATGTTGTGTAGATTGCTCAAAGAGCACATACTACCAGCTGACAATGTGATGCCAGATTCCCGAGATGAAGCAAGAAAGATTTTGCGAAACTTGGGGATGGATTACAATTCTATCCACGCTTGTCCTAATGACTGCATTCTTTTCAGAGGGGAATACATAGACATGGAGAAGTGTCCGAAATGTGATTCCGAAAGATATCGAGTAGATCTCCACGGGACAAAAATTCCACAAAAGGTTTTGCGACATTTCCCTCTGCTTCCTCGCATCAAGCATTTCTTCGAATGTAAGTCCATGGCCGCCCTAGCATCATGGCATGAGGAGAATAAATCTTCGGATGGTGTGCTACGAATTCCTGCAGATTGCGTAGCGTGGAAACATATAGATGGAACATGGTCGGATTTTGCCAGGGAAGCTCGAAATTTGCGCTTAGGCCTGGCTATGGATGGCGTAAATCCATTTGGTCAAAGATCAACATCTTACAGTGTATGGCCCGTTGTCATCGTCAACTACAACATTCCCCCGTGGTTGACTACGAAGAAGGGGCACCTATGGCTAAGCTTGATTGTGCCAGGGCGATATAAAGTGGGGAATATGGATGTGTATCTTCGTCCACTATTGGAAGAGCTACAACAATTGTGGATTGGCATAGAGGTGGTGGATATGAGCCGACACACAGGACGACAGAATGCTTTGATCAGAGGCATTCTAATGTGGACCATGCATGACTATCCCGGGCTAACAGAATGCTCAGGTGATCTATTGACACTCCTCACTCAGACACTGTAAATCTTGTTTTTTCCCATAGTTGATCTATTATCATGTGTATACATGCAGGGCTTCAAACAAGCGGATACAGAGCATGTGTCACATGTGGACCTAGACTGAATGCACGTAGGGCACCCTCACTGAAGAAGCAAATCTACGAAGGTCATCAAGCGTATCTTCCAGAGAATCATGTGTTACGCGACGGCTTTTTGGGAAGAGAGCCACCAAGGATGTCTGCACAAGCATGGTTAGAGCAGAAGGAGATGTGCGATGACGGATTGCCTCTAGGGATGAAGAGACTATCTCTATGGTACGAGTTACCATACTGGCCCCGACTCATGATCAATCACTTGCTCGATCCAATGCACATATTCAAGAATGTGGGTAATCTACTATGGGACCATCTGACCGGCAAGAAAGATACTTTGGGAGCCAGAGTTGACCTTAGAAATGTGGATCGTATGGAGCAATATTGGCCGCAAACAGCGTCTGATGGATCGATAAAACTCCCTAAAGCACCATGGATTTTCACAGGAGCCCAAGAACGCAAAGTAAAAGAGACCATTCGATCTTTGCGGACCCCCACTGGCGTAATGCACTCGCTCCGAACGTGTTTTACTAAAGAAGGAAAGCTTACCGGTTTGAAGTCACACGATTGGCATAAAATGTGTCAGGTACGTTCATAGTGGACTTTAATATCATTGCATAAAATGTGGACTTTAATATCATTGCTGCACGTACTTTACAGTTTATTTTACCGGTTGCCATTGAGGGATGTTTGTCTCTCGACATCCGTAACACAATCTACAAACTTGCAAAGCTGGTGCAATGGATCTCACAAAAGGAGATCAACGTAGACTCCATACCATTCGCCAAACTAAATGCTGCGGAGCTTGTGTGCATGTTTGAGAAACATTTTCCTACTACAATGCTAACCATTCAGGTGCATCTTCTTGTTCACATAGTTGATGAGGTGGAAATAGCTGGCACAGTTCATTCCAGATGGATGTTCTTCTTAGAGCGTTTCATGAAAACGCTTAAGGGATATGTGCATCAAAAGGCACTTCCGGAGGGTAGCATGGCAGAAGGTTGGTTGGTATCAGAGTCCCTAGTGTACATTGGAGAGTGGCTAGACGGATTTGATAAATCCCGGGACACGCTATGGCGAACCATAGATGATGAGCGCATATCTGGGATTGTCATGTGCAATCTCGGTGTTGAGAAGAAGATGACGGAAGATCTAGAGGCTAAAATCAACCGATTTTGCATGCTTCACAATCCAGTGATGCAAAAGTGGATTTCACAATATGAGGATGCAAAGCAAGAGCGACAAAGGGCACGAATCGAGTGGAGACGGGGAAGACGACCACCGATGCACTATCCAGCGGTTTTGGAGAGCCTACGAACCTTCATGAGCTTAAGATGGTTGCACAACCAATTGAAAAGCGCACAACAATGCGGTGACGAAGTGACTGAAGAAGAGTGAGAGTACTCTCGGGGTTGCGCGACCAAGGTAAGTTTGCAATGTACGACTAGCAAGTGACTTTATTTATAAACGTTTGAACGGCCACTCATAATCTTTGTTCGTTGTAGTATAAGTCATACACAGCAGCATGGTGTAAAGGTCGACATTTTAGGGTGGAACGAATCGACAAAAAGCGTTTTACTCAAGATTGTGGAATCATGGCAAAATTTGAACAGTCTAGTCGACGACGTTCCTCTGATGCAGATCCTGTGGTGGCGGAACTCACTTACTTCGGCACGGTGCAAGAGATTTTGAGGATCGATTACAGAGGATTTTTTGTCGACTTGTTCGACGTGCAATGGTTCAAGATAATCATGGAGGGTCGCAACGCTACTGTGCGTAGAGGAGAGTCTGGTTTTCTTGAGGTGGATTCTACTAAGAAATGGACTGACCTAAGAGACACTTTCGTACTACCCGAGCATTGTGAACAAGTAAGTATGTAAATAGTTAACATCCACCTTTTACAAGTTATGTGCTTGAAAGATCTCATGTAAGTTATGTGGCTCTGGCAGGTAATATTTCATCCTACAAAGTCTACATCAAACTGGTGGTACGTCATAGAGGTAGCCCCTCGTAGTGCAAGGACGTATGAAGGCTACCATGTGCCAATCACAACGACATCAATGGAGGAGATCAGAGAAGATGCTCAATCAGAAGCCGCTGCGGTGGTGCCAGACGAGCATCAAGATGCTACTACTCTATATGGGGTGCATGCAGAGGAGCTACAAAATGAAACAGAGGATATGTGTTTAAACGGAGAGCTCTATATAGATATAGGAAGTTATGCTGAGTTATGCGAGGATGAGAGAGAGATCTCTTAAAGCCACAAATATTGTATTTGAACAATTTTGCTCCGTGTTGTAAAAGCTCTGGCTCTCTAAGTACCTTCCATGGTGTATAACGCTCTTTTCTACTCGCGCTCACATCTTTTGATTGAAAATTCTGAGTTTTCGACTTGCCTCTTCTATCACTCAATTCATTGCGTCATTGTATTTATATGCGTCATTACGTCATTTTATTTAATGGTCTTTGCGTCATTGTCTACTCTATTCATTCAATATTAAGTTTAAATATTCGTGTGTTTAATGCAGGTATGGATGATGAGGAGTTTCTTTCTTCTTTGTCACCGCAGCAGAGACAGTGGTACGTGGAGCGTCATCACTCTGGCGCATCATCGCGCGTTCCTACTCCATCCACATCTCCCTCTCTTTCGGAGCATTCGGTGCGCTCCGAAGCTTCGGCGTCGACGAGACGAGCTTCACACTCGTCTAGACACCGGCGCTCTAGTGGTGGCGGTGGCGGTTGTTGTGGGGATTCCACCACCGATGCCTCCACACCGCCTCGTGTTCGACGAGGCTCTTTACCCTCCCCTTCTTTGCCCGTCCCCACACCAGCCACAGCATCGCCATCTACGCCAGGTTTTGCACGGCTGACTGTTCCTAGAAGCTACACACCTCTACCTACTCTGCCAGGAGCCACCCCACTCGACACTCCTTGCTTCGGGGCCCAGACGCCGGTGGAGACACCTGACGTCCGTACCCCCATCGACACGCCGCTAGAGACCCCTGCCGGGACACCCAGGTTCACGCGTCACCGGCCAGAGGGCTTGCCTTACTCCGTCGACATCAACGGCGGCATCATCATGGATGATGACGGCAAGAAGGTGATCTCGCGCATGCGTGGTCTTTGCTCTCAGCTGTTTAGACACTACATACTAAACAAATGGAGTGAAGTACCAAGTGATTTAAAAAACAGAGTCATCAGCATACTTCATGATAAGTTTCCTGTTCCAACACAGGATCAGCGCTTCAATGAAGACCTGATGAAGATTCGAATGCGCGAATACTGCAAACACAAGCGTTCCGAAGTGCAAAAAGCAATCAAGAATGGGTGGAACAGGCCAGATTGGCTGGCCAAAGAAGATTGGAAGAATGCGAAGAAAGCAGCGCGCGAGAATCCCGACAAGTGGAAGCAACAAAAGGATGCAGCCAGAGCGCGAGTAGAGGCAGGGAGCTCGCACCACTTGGGGAGCGGTGGATGGGCATCATTTGAGGCCGATTTTGTAAGTGTTTTCACATTGCTCTTTATGTTCGATAGTTTAGGGTTTATGAGTTTTTTAATTCTAACATAATGAAATCTTTGTATGTTTTGACAGTGGTCGATGACAGGACGTGATCCCACACCGTATGAGCGCGAGTACGCAGGCAGGAAGGGCTTAAACGCCCTGATGGACATTCTCAGTTCTCGCGGCGGCATGGTTAGTATTAGGGTTTACTCTTTTTTATTTTTTGTATTGTTTTATAAATGTCGTTATATGTTTATACTTACTGAAAGCTGTCTTATTGTCTTTTTTTGCAGAATCCGACAGATACGCCGCTTGGACGCGATGAGACGTCTGACTAGACGACGTCAGTTTAGCCGTAGCTAGATAGCATTAGTTTAGGGTTTCTCATAGCTTATGTATCATGAGACGGATTTTATACGTCTTTTTGAACCATGTATATTATTACATTTGTCACCGCAGTTCCTTTTGCCAATCAATTCTTTATGCCTATGATGTTGTACAATTGTCATTATTACATTTGCCAATCAATTCATTTTGCCTATGATGTGTACAATTGTCAATTTTGCAAACAATGCGTCTTGTGGGTGACTATTTTGGGTCTATTATCTACCCTTGCACTTTTTTTAAAAAGTGAATCAAGTACAATATGGTTGATGGGTGGCAGGGCATTCAATGCCCTGCCACCAAAAAAAAATTCTCTCAGGCGTCGCTATAAGCGTCGCTATTTATGGCTCTGTAGCGTCGCTATAGTCTTCTGTGTAAACGTCGCTATATGCGTCGCTATGAGCGTCGCTATATAGCGACGCTTTTAGCGACGCATATAGCGACGCTCTCGTAGCGACGGTTTTAGCGACGTCGGGGGTTATAAAAACCCAGTGTATTTCCGTCGCTAACAGCGTCACAAGAGCACACAACCTCTTGTAGTGACTTAGGAAGATTGCATCCTAAAAACCTACTTTCCTTAGAGCACGCTATAAGACATTAGTTCAACATTTTGCATCACAAAAATACCAATAAAATCATACTATTGGTTACCACGTATATGGTAGTGTTGTGTGTGAACACACCTAAGACCATCGAGGCACTTTTTCCTCTGCTCACGTTCTTCGATTGAGGTGATTTTTGGTGAGTGTTTTAAGGTCAGCATATACTTCAAGAAATCTAAATAAGCTAGGTGTTTCCAAAATTTAGATTCGGGCTCATTTCAACCTCCATGTTCATTACAGGCAGCATTGCATATGCTATTTCTTCTTTTTGTGCAAAAAATTTATCAACGTAATTTTTTGTAGAATAGGTAACTAATCTAGCACATGCTAGTTCTACTCCATTTTTTCTTCATTTTGAACGTTTATGAAAAAAAATTCATGGAAAATAAAATAATTTGGATCCTCAACTGCCAACAAAAAATTGGAGTTTTATTAAAATTAAATTTTAAGAACATAAAAAAAACAATGTACATTATCCTAATTGTCTGCACAAATGAGTAGCCAAAAATGATAGCGGCACTTGTGCGCCTATTGACATCATCATCACCATGAATATTTCATTAGCTCATCCATCAATATTGCACCCATAATGAGTGCACTCCCTACAATCTTGAATATTTTTGAAAGAAAAAACTCCCCTTGGAATTATTACTTAATAATGGATGTATACATTCATATGCTATTTTGCATTACACTGATTTGCAAATCACCATTTCTTGTGTATGAAATAGCTCAAGATCCTTTAAACTCTCTCATTCACAGAGAGATCAACGTTATTCTTAGCCTTGGCTCCACCAAAAATATCAAAGTAGCTAGCATTAATGGTAGATCTCTAACCCTATTAAAGTATATAAGTGCACACCATCATACATCAATAAGGTTTTAACAGCATATTTAGATGATGGCTTGTTGGAGCTATGCCGAAAAGAGCTTATGGTAAGAGTCTTGCATGAATATAGCATATGCCGTTGATCATTATATATTTCTCAAAGTTTATAACAAGTGCCTACCTTGTTTGGTGAGAATTGTGCACACACTCAAGGAGATGATGCAAATCCAACACAAGTAGCAACCCTCAGTATTGCGCTAATACCTTTCTAATTATCCATTAGGTTCTAATTAACAAGGCTACAATTACAAATCTATTCTAGAATGAGACTGCATGCTTTCTATGGTATTCATCAAGCACGTACACTCTTCATTTGACTTTTTCAATTAAACCTTCTTTGTCTCAAGAGTTGATCCTTTTTTAACGTAATTTATTCTATCTTGAGTGTGCTCTAATAACCCTTGTATTTTGAAAACACTTCTCTCTATAAAGTAGAGGGAAACCATGTACCATTTACCAATGAATTGATACTTTAACAATATTGGTATCAAAAACTATGTGCAAAGCAGCGCAAGCACCCCATACACGCGAAGACATTCCACACATTAGCCTCTCGGCTGAATTTCCAGAGAGTAGCAGGAGAGAGTTTTTGAAAAGAGGGAAATATTTTTCTTGTCTTGAGATTAAATAAAAAGCTTTTAATTTAAAAATCCTTAAGAGTCCCTGCACGCGGTTGTGGTTTGAAGCTACCGAGAAGTAAGCCGCATACAAGAAGGGCAAAGCACCCAAAACCGACAAAGCGTTGCCGCAAGCCATCCAAGATGCTCGGAAAGCAAGCATCACGCACACACAATCCAATGCCCAATAAGGGACGGTGCACACGGCGACACGTGAAAGCGTCTTGGCAAGGTGCAAGCGGATAAAAGCGGCGAAAAAGCAAGTGTGTTGGAAGATTCTAGCAGCTGATACCCACATCAGAGATAAATGACATGTGCAAGACATTTGACCGAGTGTATTTA
Organism: Adiantum capillus-veneris; assembly: GCF_014529385.1. Classification (NCBI taxonomy): domain Eukaryota; kingdom Viridiplantae; phylum Streptophyta; class Polypodiopsida; order Polypodiales; family Pteridaceae; genus Adiantum; species Adiantum capillus-veneris. The sequence continues at coordinate 77,219,594 of NC_140936.1, forward strand.
TTCATACGTGTGTGTGTGTGTGTGTGTGTGTGTGTGTGTGAAAGAGAGAGAGAGAGAGAGAGAGAGAGAGAGAGAGAGAGAGAGAGAGAGAGAGAGAGAGAGAGAGTGTATGGGATCGAGCTCTTGCGATGGCACGAGCTACGATGGCAAGGCAATTGAGAGGCGAGAATGCGTGCTTCTTCTTCATTGGAGACACAAGAAGCCCTCACTTGCGATAGCACAGGAAGGTGAGTGACACATCTGTCCATCCGTGTAGAGCTTGTCATATTTCTGATTGTGTGCTTGGAGCCTCTGTGGCTCGCTCATGACGGAAGGTGAGTGACACATTTGTCCATCCATGTAGAGCTTGTCATATTTTTGATTGTGTGCTTGGAGCCTCTGTGGCTTGCTCATGACTCATAAGCAAGTTCCTAGCATTGACACCTATGAAAAGAGCGTACAGTAAGAGCGACAAAATAATCAACAACTCTCTTTGTTCTTTAGCTCTCCACTTAGTCTAGTCAAGAGTTTTCTACAAAAGAGGGAAAATTCACTACTTTGGCCGAACAGGCACAAGCCACTTCACCCACCAAAACCTAATGAGTAGCAACCAAAAGATCCAAGTGTATCATCAGGAGGATTAGTCCTAGTAGACATGGCCCATGAACCCCTAAATGCAATGCTTGAGGCCTTTGGAAGCTAGATGGAGGATGTAACAATGGTAGAGAAACAAAGGCTAGACATGTACACACAAGTAATCAAGGCTATCCAAATTTTGATTGAGAAAGTCTCACCAAACCCTCCATCTCAGCTACCACAACAACCTCTACTCCCTAGTAGAGAGACCAACATAGAGAAAGAAACTACAAGCGAAGAACAAGAGCTTGAGGTGCATGAAAGATGGCCACAACAACTATGAAATGAGGTAAGAGAAGCAAGATATAGATGTTAGATGCTCAATTCCACACCATTCCATGAATTTGGTTCCATTCAACAATATTTTGAGATTTGATCAAGTATCTAGATACAAAGACCTAGGGTTGGAAAGATCATAACAATCGGAAACCAAAACCTTGAGGACCCTACCTTCCTATCTAGGTGAGTACAAGAATGCACACCAATGATCAAGAAACTCCCATTCCACTAGAGAGCCATGCCACCTGCATTAAATACAAGCAACATTAGGGAGCTACTAGAAATATAAGTCCAATGCACTATGCCTCTAGCAGATCTCCTGAAAGTGAGACCACACTTATGTCTGGATGTTGGGGGAAGTATTGATGAAATGGGAATATAATATGATGTATGATGTCCCTTCATTTTGAACAGGAAGTGGAAGCAAGAGAATGGAAAGAAGTGAGACCGCCGACCAGTCCCCATAAATAGAGTCGATGAATACTTCAAAGGAGAATATGGAAACACTTTGCTACCGGTTGAGTATGGAGAGGTGAAAACCATGGCTATACTAGAAAGTGGAGTGAGAGTAGCCATAACAACTAAGCAGATATGGGAGAAATGGAGAAAACTAGCTATCCAAAAAACTAGAATGAAGTTACAATTGGCAGATGGCTACATCCAACCACTTGTATAACTCAAAAGAATAATTATCACTTCATGTGGCATAGAATACAATCAACTAAGCGAGAGTAGCCATAACAACTAAGTAGATATGGGAGAAATGGAGCAAACCAGCTATCCAAATAACTAGAATGAAGTTACAATCGACAGATGACTACATCCAACCTCTTGGACTGCTCAAAAGAATAATTGCCACTTCATGTGACATAGAATATGAGCACACATTTTCCATTGTAGATTTCAAAAAATGGTTTTCTTATGACATACGCCAAGAAGGTTCCATAACACATATAAACACAAGACCATAGCTACAAGGACATCACCACTAAGACACATATGGAGGACTTTGAATCAACCACCCATGTAACTTTAGAAAACCATCGCAGAAAGATGCAGAACGTGATCCAACCAGCAGTAGGGTATCTACCACCTTATGTACATTATCAAATTCCAAACCAACAAAGGATGGTAAGACCCTCCCAAGTGCAAAAATGGGTCAAGAGAACTTTCAGTGGGAATGGAGATCCCTATGACCATGTTGCTCTCTACATGTAAGTGATAAAACCAGAACAGGTTACGGATTTCTTAACAGAGTATGAGGGCTTTGGGAGCACTCCATACAAGCAAGACTTGCTGCAAAGGAATTTATGCAACAAGAAGGTGTAGACTTTGAAGAGATATTCTCCCATGTTGTTAAGATGACCACTTTGCATTGTGTTCTTTCCTTAGTTGCCAAAGAGGACATGGATCTTGTCTAGATGGATATTAAGACTACGTTCTTACATGGTGATCTTCATGAGGACATATAAATGCAACAACCAGAAAGGTTTGTTGAGAAGGGCAGAGAGCACTTATTTTGTAAGTTGAAGAAGAGCCTTTATGGCCTTAAAGAGGCACCAAGGGAATGGTTCATAAGATTCATTCATTTATGCTCTCTCAAGGTTATAGAATAAGTGACATTGATCATTGCTTCTATACTAAGTGAGCTAAGCAAAACATGGTAGCTTGCTAATTTTGATCCTTTATGTGGATGACATGTTACTTGTTTGAAAGAACATCAATGAGTTAGCTACCTTGAAATAAAAGTTGAACGATAGATTTGACATGAAAGATTTGGGGTCATATTTTGGGCATGCCAATTGTGAGATAAAGATAATAAGTTGCTTTACTTATTTCAATAGATAATATTGAAAAAGTGCTCAAACCTTTCAATATGGAGAGAGGGAAGGCATCGAGTACTCCATTGCCTCCATATGTGAAACTATGCCTAAATGATTGTCCCAAATCTGATGTAGAAAAAGACTAAAATGGCAAAGGTTCCATACTCTTTGCAGTTGGTAGCTTGATATATGCAATAATATGTATATGATCGGATATTTCTTTTGCAGTGGGAGTGGTAAGTCAAAACATGTCAAATCGTGGCAAGAAACATTGGGAGGAGTCATGAGATATCTGAATGGTACAAAGGAATCGTGCATTTGCTTTGGAAGAAAAGAAGTGTGTGTACTTGGGTACATAGGTACTCATTATGCAGAGGATATGGACAAAAGGAGGTCTACTTTAGGTTATGTCTTGATTTTTACTCGTGGCGTTGTTTCTTGGCAATCTTGTTTGTTGAGTTGCACATCCATGCCAACCATCAAAACTAAGTATATTGCAGCATATGAGGCTTTCAAGGAAGATATATGGCTTGCTAGACTAGTGGGAGACTTGGGAATTTCTGTTGAGGTGCCTACATTACAATGTGATAGTCAGAATGCTACCATGTTGACAAAGAATCTAGTGTTTCATGCGAAGACAAAGCATATAGATGTGAAGCACCACTTCATTCACTGATGTGCTTGAGGACAAGCATATGGAGCTTGTGAAGGTGCACACAGATGATAACCATGCATATATTCTCACCAAAGGTCTAGCTTCTAAGTGGTTTGCACATTGTCGGGCACTTATGGGTGTGAGTTAGATAGGTTATTCTAACATGATTGTACATACTTGTATATTTTATACCCCATACTTAAAGGCTTTAAGTGGGAGGTTTTTGGGGTGGTAAAGCCCAATGTGCTAGTGTTACCATATACATGTGGTAGTGATGTGTGTGAACACACTAGGACCGCCAGGGCATTTTTTCCCTCTTTAGGAGGTTTTTTCCCCCGTGCATTGTATATACGCCCATCACTCTAGGGCTATCTATCTTTCCATTGCACACTAAGTAACACACTCTCTATTGTGTGCCTTGAGCTTCCTTCATCTTCTCCAAGCTGTGTGTGTTTCTCTGCAACCCTAATTCCAACAATTGGTATCAGAGCAGGTCACGTCCTCCCGGGCTTAGTCGCCAGCTGCTCCAGCACACGCCTGCTCACTTTCTCCGATTTCAGTGAGCTTTGGCGAGCGTTCGCAGGTCGACAAATATTTTGGCGATGCTCGAAGAGCTGAGTCTGCTCAGAATTTTGATTTGGGCTCATTTCGGCCTCCGTTTCCACTTCAGGCAGTACTGCACAGGCTATTTCGTCATTTTGTGCAAATTTTCTGTCAGTGCCGTTTTCTGCATAACAGGTGCCTTATAGTCTTCTATGGTTTGTGCTATATAGCACAAGTTGTTCCCGCTCCATTTCTCCTATTTTCGGGCAGTTTTCACATCAGGTGCAGCATTTACCATGGCTGACAACAACAACACAGATGTGTTCAAGATGTTTGCTGCTGAGGACAGGTTGGATGGGGACAACTACCCTATGTGGGCTTATATGATGCAACATGTTCTTGTGTCAAAAGGTGTCTGGAACATTGTGCAGGGCATTGATGTACGTCCTGGTTCTGAAGATGTAGGCGATGTTGAGGATGTTGCAGGTCTTGCTGCAAGGATTGCAGCTGTTAGAGTTGTTTTGCCTACGGCAGAACAAGCTCGTTGGGATGTTAAGGATGCGCAGGCTCATGCATTGATTGCGTTGTCTGTGAAGCGCACCATTATTCCTCACATCCGTTCAGCAAAATCTGCAAAACAGGCTTGGGATATTCTAGCAGGTCTTTATGCAAGCCGCAATGAGGCTAAAATTGCTTTGCTGCGTAAAGAGCTAGAGTCGAAGATTATGCATGAGGAAGATGATATGGACACTTTCCTTGCTAGTGTCAAGGATATCAATGAGCAACTCATTTCTGCAGGTGAAGTCATTTCGGACAGTTCCCTTGTGCAGACTATTCTTGATGCCTTACCAGATTCCTACCAGACTTTTGCTAGTACTTGGAGACTGATGACCCAAGGAAATCCTGAACTTGTCAAGTTTGATGCATTATGCACATTGTTGTTGCAAGAGTCACTTTCTAGAAAAAACAGGACTAGGCAGCGTGCAGTTGAATAGGCTTTTATTGCTTCTCAAAGAAAGGGTGGTAACAGTAATGCAGCCACTTCTTATGCTTCTGCTGTGAGTGGCAAAAATTTTGTTCCTAATGCTTCTGGTGGCAGCACTTCGTCTGGCAATTCTGGTGATAAGGGCAAAAAGAAGATGCGTTGCCATTATTGTAAAGCCAATGATCACTTGATCAAGTCGTGTCCTAAGTTGAAGGCCAAAGAAGCTAAGAAGAAAGAGGGTGGTTCCACTGCAAATGTTGGTTCCACTACAAATGCTGGTTCCACTACAAATGCAGCCATTGTTGAGTCTTCTGTGAAAGGAGATTGTGATGCTGATGTTGATATAGAATGGGCTTTTAGCGCAGAGTGCACTTACAATCCTGCTGTCCATGATGCATGCTTGTCAGTTGCTGCAGATTCATATGTGTGGTATTTCGACAGTGGTGCTACAAAGCACATTACCTCACATCGTGAATTGTTTACCTCTCTCGAGTCTGTCCCTCATGGGAATTCAGTCACTTGTGCCAACAACGCCTCTTATCCAGTTTAGGGAGTTGGAAAGATTGTGCTCACTGCTGCTAATGGCAGTTCCTTCACACTTGTTGATGCACTTTATGTACCTGGGATCAAGAAGAATCTCTTGTCTGTATCCGCACTTGCTAGACTTGGACTTGTAGTCAAATTTGTGGATGACAGATGTACAGTTCATGATCTCAGTTTTGGTGATGAAATTGTTGCATATGGGCTTTTGTGCCGTGGGCTGTATAAGCTCACTTTGTATGACAAGTGTGGACAAAATTTTGCAAATGCTGTTGCAGATTCAAGGGCTATTTCAGATGCAAAACTTTGGCATGCACGTTTTGGTCATCTGAATTTTGCCAGTTTGCTGCGTTTGCAGAAATCTGATATGGTTGCTTCTTTGCCGCCTCTTGAAGCACCTGTCAAACATGTTTGTGAAGGCTGTATTCTGGGTAAAATGCAGCGTTCGAAGTTTCCAAAGGATGGTTCAGTTAGGGCCACATGCAGGTTGCAGCTTGTGCATAGTGATGTTTGTGGGCCCATGCAAACTCCGTCCTTGGGCAATTACCTGTACTTCGTGACTTTCATTGATGATTACTCCAGGCATGCATGGGTATTTCCGCTTAAAGCGAAGTCCGAAGTTTTTATGTGCTTCAAACAATTTTTGGCTATGGCTGAAAATGTCTCAAAATGTACTATGGGCACCCTCCGTTCCGATCGAGGGGGGGAGTATATGTCTCATGAATTTAATGCATTTCTGGCTAGTCGTGGGATAAAACACCAATGTACAGTGCCTTATACACCTCAGCAAAATGGTGTTGCTGAGAGGAAAAACAGGTCACTAACGGAAATGGCACGATGTATGGTCAAAAGTCAAGCTTTGCCGCATTCTTTTTGGCTTGAGGCCATCATGTGTGCCACTTATGTACTTAACAGGTGTCCTACGAAAGCTTTGCAGTCTATTACTCCATATGAAGCATGGCATGATAGAAAACCTTCTATTGAGCACATGCGTGTTTTTGGCTGTTTGGCATATGCTCTGGTGCCACAAGTGCAGCGCAAAAAATTGGATGATAAGGTTGTCAAATGTATTTTTGTTGGTTATAGTGCTGAAAGCAAAGGTTACAGGTTGTATCATCCGCAAACAAAACGTATTCTGGTTTCACGGGATGTAGTGTTTGTGGAAGATTCTGTTCAGCCCTTGCTGTCTTGTACTAGAGACAGTAATGTAAGCTCACAGGACATTTATGACACTTTGTTGTCTCTTTTCAGTGGTGGAAATACGAATGTAAGTTCCAATGAGGCAAATGTACAGCCTATGGGGGTTTCTGAAAATGTTTTAGAACAGCCTATTACTGATGCAGATGTACATGATGTACTTGATAAGGAAACGGCTGAAAATGAGCAGGCTAGAGGTATGCCAAAATGGCTGGTGCACACTTTGCGTGACAGTAAATTGGATGCACCTTTATCTAGTCGTACTCGTTCAGGCTCTCGCCATGCATCTTATGCATCAGATTGTTATGCTTTGGCTGTGTCTAGTTTACATGATGTTGAGGAGCCTCTGTCTTTTGATGAAGCACAGAATTCAGAAAATTGGATTGCTGCCATGAAATCAGAATATGATGCACTTATAGAGAATGACACATGGACTTTATGTGATTTGCCTCCTGGCAAAAAGGCCATTGGTACGAAGTGGGTTTACAAGTTGAAACGCAAGCCGGATGGTGAGATCGATCGCCATAAGGCTCGACTTGTTGCAAAGGGTTATGCACAACAAAAAGGCATAGATTATGAAGAGACTTTTGCTCCCACTTGTCGTATGACTACTGTGCCTTTTCTATGTGCATTGGCAGCTCATTTTGGTTGGGATGTACATCAATCAGACATTGTTACTGCTTTCTTGAATGGTGACATATTTGAGGAAGTTTATGTAACGCAGCCTCGCGGTTTTGTCATAAAAGAACAAGAGGACAAAGTGTGCAAATGTAAGAAGGCTTTGTATGGGTTGAAGCAATCTCCTCGTACTTGGTATGAGAAAGCTGACACTCATTTGGTTAAACGAGGCTTTCGTAACAGTCCAACAGAAAGCACATTGTATGTAAAGCGTGAGGATGATGTATTTCTCATTGTGGTTCTTTATGTTGATGATTTGCTGATCACTGGACCAAATGAGAGACATATTGCTGAATTTAAGGCTGATTTGAATGCTACTTTCAAGATGAAAGATTTGGGGCTGTTGCATCATTACTTGGGTATACAGTTTAAGCAGTGTGATGGTGGTATTGCCTTGTGTCAGAAAAGTTACATAGAGACATTGCTATGTAAGTTTGGACTTGAGGATTGCAAACCTATTGCCACTCCCATGGAAACAGGTTTGAAGTTGAGTCTACATGATGCTGGCGATCCTGCTGATGTCACTCTTTACCAAACTGCTGTTGGCTGCCTCATTTATGTATGCAACACGAGGCCAGATATTCAGTTTGCAGTCTCGCAGGTCACAGATTTATGCATAGCCTAGGGTCTAAGCATTGGCAGGCTGTCAAGAGGATTTTCCGCTACCTTAGTGGCACCTTACATCTTGGCTTGTTTTATCCCAAGGGGGGATCATTGCCGCCAGACTTACATGCTTTTTCGGACTCAGATTGGGCTGGTTGTTTTGACACGCGAGTGTCCACAAGTGGTTTTTGTTTCATGCTTGGCAGTTCATGTATATCATGGTTGAGCAAGAAGCAACCTACTGTGGCCACTTCGAGTTGTGAGGCTGAGTACAGGGCAGTCTTCACAGCTACGGTTGAGTGTGTATGGCTCAGACGCCTTATGGCTGACTTGGGTGTTGGACAGGACACTGCCAACACTATCTACATTGACAGTCAGAGCGCATTGGCAGTTGCGAGGAACCCAGTTTTTCATGCTCGCACAAAGCACATTGAGGTGCATTACCACTATGTCATGGAGAGGCTCTCAGCAGGAGAGATCAGCTTGGCTTATGTGCCAACACAGGACAACCTTGCAGATCTTTTCACAAAGGCATTGTCTCGTGAGAAGCTTGAAGCTTTCCACAAAGCTTTGGGCTTACTCCCCTTTGTGGACTGATCCTGTCCTCAGGGCATGGCACTTCCCTTTACTCATGTGCCAGCTCTCGTTCACCGCATCACTCCAGGGGGGATTTGTTACCATATACATGTGGTAGTGATGTGTGTGAACACACTAGGACCGCCGGGGTATTTTTGTTACCATATACATGTGGTAGTGATGTGTGTGAACACACTAGGACCGTCGGGGCATTTTTTCCCTCTTTAGGAGGTTTTTTCCCCCGTGCATTGTTTATACGCCCATCACTCTAGGGCTATCTATCTTCCATTGCACACTAAGTAACACACTCTCTATTGTGTGCCTTGAGCTTCCTTCGTCTTCTCCAAGCTGTGTGTGTTTCTCTGCAACCCTAATTCCAACAGCTAGCCCTAAGTAAGTCGGCAACCGGATCTTAACACCATCCATTCATCCTATACAAAACAATAAAGACTCAAACCCTAACTCACTACTGTGAGTGAGCCCACTACATCTGAGACTCATCTTCTTCTTTACTCTAACATCACCACACTTCACACTTGCATGCTCCCGCATTGTAAGCTTCACAAAAGCGGAGAATGAAAACCTCCAGGATGAAATCTACACACTTAAAGAGTTGATCTTAGCCATTAAAAGAGAGCTTGTGGAGGCTAAAGAAAATGGTGGACTTGAAGAAGGGGAAATTCAGCCTTGAGTGAAGAAGAGATTACCGAGCAAATGTGGGCAATCAAGGAAGACGACCGAGAAGCAAATGAGGCAAAAACGTCTTCACGGGTGGAAGTCATACCAAAACACAAAAGAAAATGGACAAAACGGAGAGGAGGATAGAGGTCGCCAAGAAGGACAAAGGAAAGTAGGAATTAACTTCTACACCCACTATCATCAGCATGACACTTGAAGAGGAACAACGAAGACGTAAACATGCCATGCATGTGAGGGTTGTGAGCCTTAAAGACAGAGATAGTTTTGAAGCGGAAGTAAAGGATCTCATCAGATTGATGGAGATAAATGAGCCCGTACACACAAAATTGTGGAGAGTCAGAAAGAAAAGGAGAAAGATCGAAAGAGAGAGCCTTAATATTGCACTTCCCCTCCATTGAGGCAAAGAATGAGTTCTTGAGGAAGCAACCCACTTCAAAGAAGAGCAGCATTTTTGTTGGCGACGATCTTACCTTCTCACAACTTGCCTACATGCAGGAAGTCATGCCCAATATTAGGGCAGCAAGAGAAAAAGGAAGATAGCATTTTACAGGGAAGGGAAGGTGGTCATTGTAGAGAGCTGCTCTACATGACGGTGCGAGACTATGGAACCACACTTCAGATAGCAATTTGGAATTGTAATGTGTCTCTTAAACTTGATGTGGGTGATTTTGAGGACAACTTTAGGGGCAAATATATAGTTTTCTATTCAGAGACTCACAACCTCCCAGTCAGTTGATGCCACATCTGACTGGATATAGATGGGAGACAAATTGTCGAGCAGAGACGAGATCAAAGCACAGGGGTGGAGGATCAAAGGTGTAGGAGTCCTATTCAAGGAGGTGTTACAACCGCTTTTGCACATTGTTTGGAGAGATGATCAAGGTAGATACATGTGGGTGAGATTGAGGGCAGAGAGAGGCTGATTTTTGTACATTGATATATGCTACTTTGCCCCTAGCACATCATTGTATGCCACACCTAGAGGACAATCCTCTTTTTTTGTATTACATGACAACATATGGGAGTTTTCCATGGATGGTGACATCATTCTCTCGAGGAAATTTAATGCTCGCATGAGCAACCATCACACGACTTTTTATGATACCTCTGATGAGAGTTGGATGTATGAGATATGGGGCTCGATAGATGCTCACAGGATGAGGAGTACATATTGTATGGGAGATACCTGATGGAGATGGGGGCCTCCCATTGATTGGCCATACTTAATGGCTTATAGAGATTTCCTGTCGTAACAACTAGGTTTACTTGCTTCGCACATAGACATGGAGCGAGCACAGTGGATTATGGCGTGGCTCATAACCTAGCTTTATCGCCTGCATCCACGATTTTACAGCTGGACGTAGGCCCATTGGCTGACATTGACTATTTCCTCTCATTTCACTATTGCCCAACGGCCACGAGTTGCATTTTCAAAGACTAATTCTGTCTACACTGATGGGATTTACAAAGACTTTGCGAGATGCAGCGTGAGAAGCATACCCGCACGCTCAGTCTGAGCGGAGACGGCCTTCTGGGAGTATGCCCTAGAATAGCTGATGTGATGAGGAGTGCAGAGGCATAAGAGCCCGCGACTTCAGACAGAGGTACTTTCTTATCGACAATCGCGACAGAAGAAGCGGGCTTTCTTGGTTTGGTTAGAGCACGAGCTTTACCAGCTGTTTTTGAGTCAAGACTCAGGTGAGGCATGGCGACTCTTCCATGAACATTCACCTCCTCTAGCCATCACTTCTACAGAGACTTGGGGTCATTATGCTCATCTTTGTACACGATTCCTGGGCAACCACCGCTTCTATTTTCGCGAGGGCTTAGTAGTAAAGCATTTTATACATGCCAGGGATATGCTTGCAAAGCTTCTAGCAGTGATGTTCACCATGCAATGTGTGAGGGGCTGCCTATTACGTGGAGCTTGTCTACTATCGTGGCTATCTTCAAGGTAGGGGACCCTATGGAGCCTGGAAACTATCGTACTATTATGATCGGGTACACATTGTTGGTACCGTCCTATGCATCCATTATTGAGCAGTAGATTGTGAAAGAGAGTCGACATGCGAGCAGTGGGACAACGAGAGTTTTCTACTCTTGATTACATTTTGACGCTTAGAGCTGACATTGAGGAGGGTAGATCACATGGGAGGAGGATTTCTTGTAGCTTTGTGGATTTTCGCAAAGCATTTGACACAGTGCCCAGAGTTAAGTTGTTGACAGTGGATTGTCTGTCAACCTTGGCAAAACCAAGGTTATGGTATTTAATACCACATCATATTGGGTTAGGAGATCAACACCCAAATTTTCTTATGGTGAGGAGTCAGTGGAGTATACATATGCATACACTTACCTTGGGATAGTCTTCAGTGGTCCAATGTTTTCAATGAGGAGAGCATCTCAGACTAGATTGGCCAGAGCATATGTTGCCCTAGGCAGATTAGAGAGGATGTGTTCGCAGGTTTAGTTCCAAGAACCTCGAACAAAGCTATGACTCTTTGATACTTTAGTGGCATTAGTTCTGCTTTATGGAGTTCATATGTGGGGATCTTCAGTGGATCACCATAACAGATCTAGTAGCACTGATGGGTGGAGATGTATGGAGAGGCCTTTGGTTTCTATGATCTCTCAGATGATTAGAGCTAAGGCTTCAGTAGTACCACATAAGATTATCAAAACAGAGTTGGCTGCATCTTCACTCCTGGTCGAGGCACTCACAAGATCAATCTCTTTTACGCCCAATTTATGGGACCTCCCAAGACACATATATACTCGTTTAGCTCTTGAGAGTCTTCCCGACATCTAGCATTGCAGGGGGGTACTACTTGCTGGTATGGAGAGATAACATCATGGTTATATTTTCAATATGGATAGATTGCATCCTTTCCGGTACTCTTTGGATGGCGCACCCTCAATGTCTATTACGAGCACAGAGATCGCCAGGCTCATTCATCCATCAAAATGACCTATCTCAACTTGATGCTAGGAGGACTTAGGTTCAGCCAACACGAGAGTGGGCATGAAGATGGCTTTCTATAGAGAGCATCTTCTCCAACTAGCGGAGGACGGGTTTGTGACTAGACCTAGTGACATGGATACCCATTTATCTTGGGGGATATGGTGGGGGACTACCTACCAACTATGCCTATAAGGGGTATGAGCCTCCCGAAGACCGGCCACGGGAGGGGACCCCCCACCTAGACACTGTAGCCTCACTCCACGCACTCGCGCACCGTGGGGACTCCACGCAAGGTTCCCCGGGGCACGCTATGACCCGTCGGCGGTGCGGCGGAGCCTGAGGCTACGTGGGGCTAGGGACCCGAAACGCAAGACCCGCGAAGACCCGCGAAACGCAAACGGCCGTCGACCCATGGAACGCAACCACGCCCGAGCCGGTCTCGTCCGAGCCGGGCCCCCGAGAAGGCAACTTGACCCGAGCCGGTCCCGTCCGAGCCGGGCCCTCCTGAGCCGGTGCCGTCCGTGCCAGGACCCCTTGAAGCAACACTTTGGTCCCTTGGCTGCGCGCGGGTATAAATCCCCGCCGGGCCCCTTGAAGAGAGAAGTCCCTCGGCCGCGTGCGGGTATGAATCCCCGCCGGGCCCCCCTCCCCGACGCACCCAGAAACTGGGGCGTCACACTTGGTATCAGAGCTCCAGAACGAGCTCCTGGAAACGAGCCGAAGACTAACGTGCCCGATGCGCACGATACTCACGACGACTCCAACCGCAATGGCCCGGGTCGTCAAAATCCTGGTGAAGAGAGCTCCAGAAAGCAACCACACGCCCTCCGCCCCGTGACGCGGTCCATGAACACCGGGCCGTCACTCGTGACCCGCGCCGGCCCCGATCTGAGCCGGGCACCTCCATGAGGAAAAGGAACGATGCGAGCCAGACAGGGCTCTTCGTGACGCGTCCAAACAACGGGCCGTCACCCGTGACCCGCGCCGGCCCCGATCCGAGCCGGGCACCTCCACATGATAAAAAGCAAAGATGCGAGCCAGACAGGGCTCTCCACATGAAGAAAAGGCAGATGCGAGCCAGACAGGGCTCTTTATGACAGAAACAGAGAATCACCAAAAACGCGACGAACCAAGCCAACGGTGTTCGTCGCGCCCCGGCCACGTTTTGTGGCCCATGCTGAACTGAAGATCCAAACGACGTCCAAACAGGGACCAACTCGCAAGTGCTACATTGCGACGGAACGCTATTTTAGATTCGGCTTTCAAGAAGCCTCCGCGCGGACCAACGCAGCAGGTGGCTCCGCGCACATCGGGTTACCTATTTGGGGAACGCTCAAGTACGGGGAATTCTACTTGGGTGTTCAAAGCATACTTTTTCAGCCTTCTGCCAAAACCCCAAAAATACTCACTCACTCATTTCAAAAATGACAAAAACAAAGCATGCCGACTTACTTGCATTTTGGGAACAGTTTTGATCACTTGCACTTATATGCACCCCTTTGTCCCCACGGCCTCATGCATAGCCGAGCACTCTTTTTCCACGTTCGACGCGGTCGTCGAACTCTCTTCAAACGGGGGTGTATATAAGGGGTATGAGCCTCCCGAAGACCGGCCACGGGAGGGGACCCCCCACCTAGACACTGTAGCCTCACTCCACGCACTCGTGCACCGTGGGGACTCCACGCAAGGTTCCCCGGGGCACGCTATGACCCGTCGGCGGTGCGGCGGAGCCTGAGGCTACGTGGGGCTAGGGACCCGAAACGCGAGACCCGCGAAGACCCGCGAAACGCAAACGGCCGTCGACCCATGGAACGCAACCACGCCCGAGCCGGTCCCGTCCGAGCCGGGCCCCCGAGAAGGCAACTTGACCCGAGCCGGTCCCGTCCGAGCCGGGCCCTCCTGAGCCGGTGCCGTCCGTGCCAGGACCCCTTGAAGCAACACTTTGGTCCCTTGGCTGCGCGCGGGTATAAATCCCCGCCGGGCCCCTTGAAGAGAGAAGTCCCTCGGCCGCGTGCGGGTAAGAATCCCCGCCGGGCCCCCCTCCCCGACGCGCGCAGAAACTGGGGCGTCACAATGCCATTTGGAGCCTGAGATAGTGCTACATCACATATGGCAGTGCCTGACGTATGATGATTTACGGGGGCGACTTCATTGACTCTTCAGAGAGGGTTTTGGCGAGACGCATCACATCATTAGCGTGAATCTTCTCCAGGCGCATCACATCTTGGAGGAGGACTGAAAATAGTTCCTTGCCGGAACTATTGATGTGCGGCTCCAACACGGCGAGGAGCTGCATGGATGATCTGGGCTGGACATCTACCTTGTGACATAAACCTCGTGCATGGTGCATAACATGGCGGATGACAGACTTGCAAGAAGCCATGGCAATAGACTTACAAGACGCTAATCCCGCTCAAACCCTAATCCCTAATGAACGCTCTATCTCTATGAGAGTGAGAAATGAAATGAAATGAAATCTTATATTAAGCGTCTTCAAAAAGCCAAAATTGACCTATGAGACCAAACTTGGTAATCCTCGTGAATCTGATACAATGTCTGGGTACAAAATAAAAATAAAATGAAGTAAAATAAAAGCTAAATAGCTACTATCATGAATCTAAGCAGCTTAGATAGGGTAGTACAATCACCGTGTATGAACATCAACATTCGAGGATATCCGGCATCGGACGCTATTATCCGAGGATGTCCGTAATCTTCATCGATGTTGTGAAGTACCCCCAATCGTGGGCGTCTGCAACTCCCTAACTCAGCAGCCCGTTCAATCGACGTACCTCTAGTGTGGGTGGTATCTGGGCTCTGTTGTGTGGCCTGCCCCTCTATCTGGCCATTAGGTGGTCTAAAGAAGTCTTTAATCTGCCTTGGGATTGTCTCTCTGTTGGTCTGTGCAACAACATGCTCTTTCTATGTCTGCGTAGCTCGAGTCAAAATAATCCAAGACATCTCTCATCCTGATATCTCATAACCCTGGATAGTGGTAGAAGATGCAAGCTAATGAGAAGGTTTCATTGCTCAGAGAATACCTGAATGAGAAGGTAAAAGATATGGGTAAACAGATGGCACTTCTTGAGGAACAAGTTGAATATCTGAAATAGGTCACGGCGCGGTATCTCACAGGTTTCTTGGCTTTGAAAGGTCTTAACAATACTCGTGGTTTGTGGGAGAAATTTTAGGAAATCCTTGGCGAAAAAATCTACATTGAAAGGCAACAGCCTTTGGGAAAACATACTCCTATTCAAACCAATGTTGGCTATATGTATAGAAGACTGCACCTTGGTTGGGATCTTGGTGCAGTCTTCTATACCAATATGTTTTAATGTCCCATACAAGCAGTTACTACCTTCTAGTGTGGCAATGTGTCGTGACTACAACAATGCACAAAATCTAATCGTAGTGCTGTATAACAAACTTCATAAGAAATTTCCAAGAACTTTGGTAGTTGGAAAAAGGGAACATTTGCAATCAAGAACTAAGAACACTTATTTATATAGCCAAGTGTTACACTAAAACATTTCAAGCCACTAGAGCCATAAAAGCTACGAAAACTACCTGAAATAATTGTTTCCAAGAACTCCTCTACCTTAACCACTTGGCCATCTAGTGATATATACATGTAACATCCATTACATCAGTACACACAAAGCTGCAACCAGGCAGCGAGCCCATAATCTCAACAAAATTTGGATGCCTCCACATTCAATAGCATAGTCAGAAGGCTTCAGTAGGCTCCAACAACTCTTATGGAGGGACTGTCCAGTCGAAACATCTAATTTAATACATGCAACAACACTATAAATAAATAAAAACAAAAGTACATGCAACAATGTGTGTACCTGGATGTCAGGTCTTCCACAATAGTATAACCGGCAGCGTGTGTGATGCACAAGAAGATTTGAACTTGCTCCGGGGATAGAGGTCCCCTATGAAAGAGAACCTGCCCTGTCGTAGCCTGCAATTCTGCCCACTCCTTCCCAGCATGAATGTGAAATTTCCTGAAATCCTTGCGAAAAAATCTACATTGAAAGGCAACAGCCTTTGGGAAAACATACTCCTATCCAAACCAATGTTGGCTATATGTATAGAAGATTGCACCATGATCCCAACCAAGGATGTGGCGCAGCAAGTGGTCCACAGCTACATTCCACAGCTTTGCCATTTACAATGTCCTTTCCCAACACATTCATGCTGGGAAGGAGTTGGCAGAATTGCAGGCTGCGAAGGGGCATGTCCTCTTTCATAGGGGACCTCTGTCCCCGGAGCAAGTTCAAATCTTTTTATGCCTCACACCCCGCGGAGGTCACCTAATAAAAATGTGACCTATCACGTGAGTTCAACAGAAGGGTATTTAATGTTCTTGAAACTTACATAAATATATATACAGAAGGGCATTATTTTTTCAAATTTGAAAAAAACTTACAGATTTAAAAGAAAAGGGTACATTATATTCCTAAAAAAATTAACAGATAAGGGGTTTTACAAACATGTCTTGAACGCACGTGATATGGTAGTTTTACACATAGTGAACCCCTCGAGCCTCACACACGCTGTCGGTTATACCATTGTGGAAGACCCGGCCTCCAGGTACACACATTGTTGCTTGTACTTTTGTTTTTAATTATTTTTATTGTTATTGCATGTATTAAATTAGATGTTTGACTGGACAGTCCCTCCTGAAGAGTTGCTGGAGCCTATTGAAGCCTTTTGACTGTGCTATTGGATGTGGAGGCATCCAAATTTTGTTGAGATTATTGGCTTGCTGCTTGGTTGTAGCTTTGTGTGTACTGACGTAATGGATGTTACATGTATATATCACTAGATGGCCAAGTGGTTAAGACAGAGGAGTTCTTGGGAAACAATCATTTCAGGTAGTTTTTGCAGCTTTTATGACTCTACTGGCTTGAAATGTTTTAGTGTAACACTTGGCTGTATAAGTAAGTGTTTTTAGTTCTTGATTGCAAATGTTCCCTTTTCCAAACAACCAAAGTTCTTGGAAATTTCTTATGAAATTTGTTATGTAGCACTACGATTAGATTTTGTGCATTGTTGTAGTCACGGCACATTGCCACACTAGAAGATAGTAACTGCTTGTATGGGGCATTAAAACATATGTCAATTACACGAGAATATGGTGTAGAAATATCAGAGACGGAATTGGATTAGATAGATCTGTAAGTTCATACTATAGTAACTGTGATTTCTCTCTTCATTTTGCATTACATAGAAGGTTTTCTTGATCTTTAAGCTAGTGTAATTGGAAAATTGTAGGTTTGTCATCTCCTATTATCCCAATTCCATTGATGTATTCTTTTTTACCCCCAAGATTCTATTCGTGGTGCTCATCAGCGGTATTTGGGTCGTAGTGCCTGCACTGTGAGTGTTGTTTCTTTTGTTATTTGATTTAAGAAGGTGACCATTACCCTTCAAAAAGTTTTATGATGAGCTATTCAAAAAAGGAGCGATTTTGATGGGAGAACACAAAACAGACAGCTACATAAAAACACACTTTGCTTTAGGCTCTAGAGGCAGTTTACTGCTGGATATCTTAGACAGCCTTGTATGACATTGAGGCCTCAATAGTGGAGATGCATAAGCGTGGTAGTCATACCATAGAGAGGATAGACTTCCTCCTGATGTGCCAATCTCTCAATCGCTTTTTCTATTTTCAATGGAGGAAAGGGTTGGATAGTCTGAAGAATTTGCTGAATTTAGTAGTCATGTTTTGTGGTAGGTTTTTGCATATCCTAAAATTAGTAAACCAAAACTGGGCAATATATCTTGGTTTTTATTCAGAAGTGCAGCCTTTATTCAGATGTATGCCTATGATTCTGGAAGTTATTGGATACAACATTCTATCATTGGCATGAAAAATGTAATAACAGGACCATGTTTCAGTATAGAAAATAGAATATTGTTAAAGTGATTGGCAGATGGGGAGCAATGCTAGCTCAGAGCTAAATAAAATAATAATGTATTGATCAAGCAAGAATAACATTCTAAAAACAAAATTTGCTTGTATCCAAATTTGGTTGATATAACCTTTTCGCTAATAAAATAAATGGTTAATGAGTTACCAGAGTGTCATACTTATTACAGATGCTAGTAATAGGGCTCTCTTTACGAGCTTGGTGTTGCTATGTATGATTGTGGTGATGGTTGTTTTGACTCTAATTGGTGTAACTCACCAGGAAATGATTTGTATTAGTGTTTTATCACTCACTGCTTGTTTATTGCAATGTTTAATATACAGGTTTTTTCCACTTACTTGAGGGTGTTGGTTTATGATTTTTTTAGTCATGTATATTGTAATAGGTAATGTGGTTACACACACACACACACACACACACACATGATTTTGAGTCCCATTTCACATCTAAGACCTCCTCTAGCTTCGTTGGGGTGTCTATACAATCAGGATTCAAAATATGAAATTTGAGCTTGAATGGAGATTCAGATGCTCAAACAAAAGTTAGTAGTTTTCAAGCCTTGTAAATAATTTCAAGATTTGCTACTAACATAACATTACTTTTAATAAAATTTATTTATTGCACTTGTATAGCATGTACTAGATGTGTACAATGCGATTTCGTGCTCACGAATGCTTGCAAGTGTGCGAAAATGCTCTTCAAGTGAAAATGCTTATTGAATGCTTTTGGGACTTTGCCTAATTGCAAAATTTTAATGAGCTTCATATTCTTGAAATGTACTTTAGATTCCAACTTTTGTTGGGATACACAACTAAGATATAGATCTATACTCCTATATATATCTAAGCTACAAACAAAATAAAATGTAAAAACAACACGTGCTATGGACCCTACCCAAATCTTCAGATAGAAACACATAGATGCAATGTCTTCATACTCCTAAGAATCCCTCGGCAACATCGAATGCCCCAGGCTACCTCAAAAGCCCAAAAGTCGAACTCCCATGTTTCCCAAAAAAGAAAGCTATGTATATACCCTTGATATGAATCTTGAGGAGTTTGCAAACAAGATCAACTAATCCCCAACATCAGCGCCAAATGTTTGCGGGTGTTGCATTGGACCTCTAGCGTAGCAAAAACTCTTGACAAAAATATCTATTGAGGTTGTAGTTGACCTGTCTAATGTATGGAAGCAAGTGTGCAATAGCCAAAGGGACAGATGAATGTAGGAGCAAGACACAAATGCCACATGAAATTAGATAACCACCTTACCTATGCACAAAAGGATCAAATCTCTAACATGCAAGGATACATGATCTCTAGACTAAACTCAATAGAAGAGGACACAAAGAACCTAAAAAACACTCATCGATATTGAATGTCAGTCGATTATCCGAAAAGTTTTGAAAACATTTTCGGAAGTACATTTCTTTGTGGTGATATTTTGGTATCCACCTATGCCTTGTTCTCTAAGATCATTTCTACCAAAGTAACTATTTTCATGTGAATTACATCACTTGAGTTTTTCATGAGTAAACTACATGAGCCTATGTGTTAAGGATGCTATGAAAATTTAGTTGGTCCTATAGTCATCTAGCACCCTAAGATACACCAAAGTGTGAGTGTTCCTCAATTTGACCGCCATCGATGGCCAAGATACATACAATTTGTAAAATGTTCGTGTGTGATTGTGAGTTAAGTTTTGTTTTTTCACTAAATGAGCTATAAAAAAAAAATTTGAACAAGAACATTGATTCATCTTCACCCAATAAATACACCACAAACTTGAATTAATCACACCAAAGATATATAGATCACCTGCACATGCTTTGTTCTGCCACATATTTGATATGAATCTTGGCAACTCTTTCCTTGAGGAAGAAAATAGATTCTTGGCAAGGCGCTCCTACTTTATCAACCTCAAGCTTATGCAAAGAGTTCGCTACAAGATCGTCACAGGCACCTGCAAATTTTAAAACGATAGTATTAACATTACAATTTAAAATATTAAATCACTAGGAAAGCCAAAGCACAAGCTATGCTAGTCACTGCAGGGTGTATTTAAATTGTCATTGTGTGGCTTCATATTTGAAGACGGCTCAACTATGTAATACCAATAATAACAGTAAGAGTTTAAATTTTATGAAGACCTTAATTAAAAAATAAGGTATACATGTTAACGCTAGTCTTTTGCCAGGCCAAAAATAAAGAAGGATACCTTTGATTACTTTCCACCGTGTACATGTGCCCTTCTATTACATAACCATTCTCTTTGCTACCACCGAAATAATATAAGTGAAGTCTTCTTTGACATATGCATTGTATTATACATGGATGTGGGGAAAGCATTGTAGGTGGAATGCATGTGAGTAGGTAACTAAAATAGTCCAAACAATTGCTCCTCCATTAGAGCCCCCATAATAGCGACCACCCTCTCATATGACCGACTCAAAGGGCTTCGTGGGTGGATGCCTTTGACTCGCATGGTGCCGTCACTACTACAAATGAGGTTCTGGGAGCGAAGAACTTGCTTCAATAATCTCTTGCGCAAAGTTATCTTACCTTTCTTGCAGTCGAAATAGGGCAAAAAATCAAAGTCAGCCACTTCCAATCATTGAGCTCCTAAAAGTAAATTTTTGTGATTATCCTAATCTAAGTATCTCAAATTTTAATTAGATGCGACAAAAAGTATCAGCTCTTATTTACTCATCCATTAAAAATATAAAAAACATTGGTAAATAATTGCTCAACACAACAAAATGTGTGAAGGTGGATTTATAATACCAAATCGTTATTCTATTCTCGTTTTCATAACAAGCATTAATAGTAAATAGTTTATTGATCAAGGTGATATAGAGTTTGTGAACATTACTTACATAAAGAGGTGAGGAACCAATGTTTAAGACCATGCAAAGTTCACTTGTAGATTGAGGATAGGACATATGTGTAGAAATTATGTTTGGGCACCATGATATAGTGGTAGCTTTGCAAGTTTCTCGTCTTCGTTTGAAATTGGCTCTTTCATGAGCATCACCTCCACTTTGTGGGGTGGTTCTACTTATATATACACAACATCACTCCACAACTTAGTAGCTCTACCACTCGCTTATGAGAAGAGGACGACTTGAGATCTTCCAAGACTAATTACCAAAGGATACATGATAACTCAACACATCTAAGTGATTCATCGAGATCAAGCTCTTTGTAAGCATGGGTACATGTCTCACATCATCCAACACCAAAGTAGAACCATGAGGAAATGCCAAGTATATGCATGTCTTGTTGCATGACCAATAACCCAATCTCAATGAGACATTCTCCTCGCTATGAAAACCACTCTCTTGATGCAGAGTAACATGAAATGATGCTTCAAGATCCAATCATGCATCAAACCACCATGGAAAACATGAATGCATGTGGGTATCAACATGCATCTACCTCCAAAACATGAGAAACATCCATCTATCATTGCTCTTTTTCCCATGCATAACAATGTTTTGAAATGCCCACTATTTCCACAATAACTCACTTCATGCCTTTGTGTCATTTAGATTACTATGAGACTTCTCCTTGGCATTGAACATGTTTCTTCCCCTAGCGCAACATACCGTGAGTGAGGTGGAGCTCTCCCTAGCATCCACATTCACATTATTAATGACAAGATCTCTCTTGCCATAAACAAAACAAAGCTTTCATCATACACCAAATGCAAAAAATTCATTGTTGACCGCAAAACACACTCCCAATTAGTACAAGGGCCCTACAATGCAAGGCCCAAACCTTAGAGCTAGGGGGTCACGGTGTCGTGCTATGACACGTACATAGTGGGAACGCATGCTACAAGATCTATCTTGTATTTTTTTAGATACATAATTATATTTCCTATAGTGTACATATGTATATTTAAGTACAATAATAAGCCTTCTATCTCATCCTATTATTTTTCTCAAGGGTAACATATCCTTACTTTACCATCAGAAAATACTATGGGAAAAGCATCAATAGCTCCGCCTCTTTAACTTGGGGCAAAAAGCATTGATTCTTTATTTCTACTATTTCATTATCATCTCACACCCTAGCTAGATCCTATATCTATGGTAAAATCCAATATATATATATATTCTATGTATTTTTTATACTTTTCTTATATTTCTTTTTAAATAGCTACTAGGAGAGAATCAAATCCTAGTGGGACACTAGGTGGCATGATTTCAAAGATACACTTATTTTAATGCATTATTGCAAGCATGATTACAAAACTTTGTCAAGGAGCAATGTCATGCTTTCATATGGCATGAGGTGTCCTTTGGAATTAAATAAAAGTCTAGGCTAAGGAGACCACATGAAGACTTTTGCTGCCATAAATGGACCCTATTTTGATGAATTTTTTACACAAGGTTCCAATCCAAATTGGAAAACAATTTTAAAATGAAAATCGTAGCTAATGAGCTGAAGTTTTTGCCCATATTTTTATTTTTCTATTTGGAGCCACGGTTGAGGAGATATGATCAAAATACTGGACCCCAATCTGCCCACATCATGCAGGGGCAGCTCATTTCCAACTTTTCCAATTCCTGTTCACACTGGCTCCTCTCTTCTTGTGTAAACCCTTGGCGGTTCCCTTCACCTATAAAAGGGGACCTCTTCTTCCTTGGAAGGAACTCAAGCATTCAAGCCATTGATGAGAGGAATTCTTGAGGGAGTGAGTAGTAATGCCTAATTGTACTTAGCCATTAACATAAGCCAAGCCTACACTTTCTCCTAGAGGGAGACTAGCCATTCTTGCAACAAGCTAACCTTGGAAGATCAACTCTAATCAAAGAAGGTCTTGCACTTGGTATATCAATCAAAGTGGAATTATCCACTCTTCTTCTCTCTCCATCAATAATGGTGCCAAAGGGTTTGTCAAGTAAGATGTGTTCTACATTGATGTTTTCTTGATTTCTTGTTGTTTTCTTTTTCATCTCTAATCCAACATATATATATATATATATATATATATATATAATATTATCTCCTTAACCAAATCTATCTCTCTCACTCTTAGTAATTCATCCTCTCTACAAATTCTAGGTTCTCTTGCTACAGGTACATCTCTCCCCGCAGTATCCTTATTGCCTACGGGCAAGAATAGGACTTGGGAGGGAAACTTCTCATCTCTTCACTTCTCTCATATCTACAGTTCTCACATACTATCCTAGATGAATAACCCACATGATGATCATTTCTATCTCTTTCACTCTGTACGATCTATTAGAATTAACGTATGGATTAGCCGTAAAATACACTTTCAACAACGTATAGTGTTTCTCTTCGGCCCTGAAAGGCTCAATGAAATACTTCTATCACCAGATCCCATCATACTACCTCTCATAGACTATAATTTTTCTTTTGATGTAAGCGTAGTTATCTTGCTATGAACCAAGAGGATTTGTACACACAATTAATCCCAATCACTGGACAAAATATATATATTATGGTAAGCACAAAACTACAATTCCAAAGAACAATTCGTAGCCTATTTGGTCAGCCAAGATTGAATGCCATTAACTCATCCATTAACCCTTTCATATTACCCATGATACGATATGACCATAGCCTTGATGTTTTCATCTTCGTATTGTTTTGACATTCTCTTTTGCGTTCTTTCGTTGTGTGTGTGAATGCAAGAGAGAAAGAGTGAGTCTTCTTTGATTGCACTTCTTTCCAAACCCTAGTCTTCATGGCATCTATGGTTTAACTTCTTCATATAGTTTTTGTTGAGTTCTCTCACAAACTCTCACAGCCATAAGCCCGGTGCTTTCCTGGCAAGACCGCAAATCTCTCGACATATTTTTGGTGAACGTGACGCGAATCTGCTAGGGTGAGAGTTTGTGGGTAACCATGGGTGATCATGTTGAGCAACAGGGTATGCATTTTGACCCAGCAACAATGCAAATGTTTCAAGCATTTGCAATGTTCATGCAACAACAACATGCTACTGAAAGAAGGGAGATTTCAGCAACGAAGGCCATACAAGCGGTCGTCAACAGAATGGATCAGTTCAATGGCAAAGATGTAACCAAGTACTTACGCGAGTATGTGAAGGAGATGGAGCTGCATCGCGTGTCAGAAGGTGAGATGATTCAAAGCTTTGAGCTAGTTGTTGCTCCAGAAATTAGGGAGCATGTTAGGGCAATTAAAGATGGGCATGGGAGAAATTGGGAAGAACTCAAAGTAGCTTTAAAGGAGGAATATTTCATGGAGGATTCGGAGAGAGTGACCAAAAGGACATTCTTAGAATGGGTAGTCAAGCCAAAGCAAGGACTATCAATAACAGAGCTACTTAGGGAATTGGAGCGGCGCTATGCACAACTCACTAGGACAGAAAGGGCCACACTAGATACAGAGAAGACAGATCTTTTCTTACAAGCTGCAAGTAAAGAGTTTCAAGAAAATTTGGAGCTTCTTCTTGAAGATAAAGATGCTGATCAAGGACTAAAGACCGACTGGAATGAGGTTGAAGGTGCTGTCTCACTGCTTGCCAAACGACAAAGAAGAAGGGACAAGATGGTAGTAAACACTACAAGTCCTTCCACCTCAACTTCTGACAAAATGGTAAAGCCTACTTTTATCGCTCCTAAGTTTGATGAGTCCATGCTAGATGATCTTGTGAAGGGAATGCGTGACTTGAAGGTGAAGTTTGCAAAGCTTGAAGAAAAAGGCCAACCATCAGGGCCACTTCCTAGGCAAAGACAACAGCCCAAAGAAGGGTTTGTTAATAGATGTATTTGGTGTGATAGTACAGACCATGTAAGAAGGGATTGTGATGATTTTAGTGATGCTTTGTCAAAAGATGTTGTCTTTTTTAAGGATGGTAAAATCCACTTAAGAGAGACAGGTCTACCCTTGAGAACTAACTTTGGGAAGGGGGGAATGCAAACCTTAGTTGAAGATATGGCAACCAAGCATGCCACCTCTTCAGTTAAGGCAGCTACTTATGGAGTAAAAATTGAACATTTTTGTGATGAAGAGGTGAGTGACCATCATGGTCAAATTTGGCCAAATGTCATGTAGCTAAAAAGGGAAAGCTTACAAAAGAGATTCTACATGAAGCAGGTGATTGCATACATCTAGAAACAGGATGGAATGATCCAGTGGACTCATTGTCAGTGCATGCCTACATTACAAAATGCCAACAAAATGAGGCAATTGTAGAAGAGAAGCGTAGACGTGAGAATGCTGATGAAGGACCATCAAAAAGAGCTTCTAGAAGTGGGGGAAGAAGCGACTCAATGCCTTCTCAAACACCCTCAACACAAGGAGCATCTCCACCTGAAGTACTCATGGAGGAGTCTACAACAGGAAAGAAGAAAGAGGCAACGAAAGGTAAGACAAAAGGCCCAACTTATAAACTACAATCTGATATTGAGGTTGCTACAGATTTAAAGAAAGTCTTGGAGGAAAGGATCTTGAATAGCAAGATTGAGTTTACTCTGGGAGAAGTTCTTGTCATTGCAAAGCGTGAATTCCATGAGGAGATCATTGACATCATCAAGAGAAAGAGGCAAACCCTTGCTGAAGTTTCTCGTCCACAGGTTGAAGGGGAAACCTCAAAGACACAAGGGATGCAACTGCAAAATAAGGAGAATGATGGAGCTGTGGTAGGATGCTACCAATCTAGTGGGAGAGTGAAGCAAGTGTATTTCTCAAATGATGATGAAGAAGTTGAAGATATTCCTAGGAGTTACTATTCACGAAGTCATTGGGCAAGGGCTACTACAGAAACTTTGGTCAAGGTAGGTGATCTTGAAGAGCCATTTGTTGCCTTGATTGACCATGGTTCAGAAATAAACATAATGTCAAAGAGTCTCTACAACAAGTGCAAATGGCCGATGGACACAGATCATGGCTGGATGGTAAAAGTGGCAAACAATTCATCCGGTGAATTGTATGCAGCATGTCCAAGTGTGAAGGTAACAATAGGTGATGTAAAGATTGACCAAAACTTCTTTGTACAGGATACATCTTCATATCATCTCATCCTTGGACAACCCTACATTGTGGGAGTTCGAATGGAAACAAAGGTAATGGACGATGGTTCAGCATATGCTAAAATACGTAGCAAAGATGGTAAACGAGCAGTCCAATTTCTCACAGTCTGTGTAAACCATGAAAGAAATCGTGACAACCTCAGAGAACATCCTCTACCAAAGGTAAGCAAAGAGTTTCATGATCATAGAGAAATGATGGGTTTTGGCCAAGTACCACTGTAAAGCGGGATTGCAGTGGTACAGAAAGAAAAAGGGTCTCGCTTGATCCAAAAATAGGTGAAACTTTCTCAATGAGCTCCTTGGTAACAAGGAATGGATCAGTATGTTTTACAAAACTTGAAGATTTGAAGAGATATGAGAGGCAATATGTGCATAATGTACAAATAGGCATGAAAACGAGTGGGTTGCTAAAGCCGACTGAAAATGTTTTGGGTTTGTGTGAACAAGTTTCTTTTGTAGATACTATGGGTGAGCTTGATGCTATAATGAGGTCTAGTTTGCATCTTGAAAATGAAGTTGTGGAAGTTTGCTCTATGGAAATGTATCAAGTAATAGAAGCCTTTAAAGAAAGCCAAACAGTTGGCCCAGAAGTCCATGTTGAAACTAAATACAAGAGTGTAGCAAAGAAGGTGAAACCAGTAGCTTCACCCTTACCACCCAACAACAAGGAAAAGATTGAACAGGCTTCTTTACAACCAAGTTTGCGGAATCCTAAAAAGATCGGGCATACCTTGACAAAGGAGTCCTTTCAAGAGTTGCAGATTGGTTGTGAGGAGTTTCTAACACAGGAGGAGACAAAGTGCTTCAAAGAAATGCTTTCAAAGCATGGTAAGGCTTTTGCATTTGAGCCACATGAGATAGGATGTGTTGATCCTTATATTGTAGCTCCTATGGTAATTTTCACAATACCTCATGTGCCTTGGAATCTGCGGCCTATTCCGGTTCCAAAGGCTCATTTGCCAAAGTTAGTAGAGCTACTGAATGAGAAAATCAAAATGGGAATCTTGGAGCCTTCTTGTGTTCCATACTCAAACAGGTGGTTCACAGTTCCAAAGAAGAATGGTTCTCTACGCTTCATCCAAGATATGCAACCAGTGAACAAGGTGACAATTAGAAATGTAGGAACAGGTCCAATTGTGGATGAATTTGCAGAGGCGTTTGCAGGGAGGGCAATCTACTCAATGGGGGATCTCTACTCAGGGTATGATCAATTTCAGCTTGCAATCAAAAGCAAAGACTTGACAACCATGAGGACACCTTTGGGTTTGGTAAGGATGTGTACCTTGCCACATGGAGCAACCAACTCGGTTGCACATATGATGAATGGGTTGAATAAGGTCTTACGTGATTTTATTCCTCAAATCACAATGCCTTTCATTGATGATTTGCCTATCAAAGGATGTGAAGAAAGTGACAAAGATGAAGCTTCGGATCTCAAAGGATGTCGCAGGTTTGTGGTAAATCACATAAATGATTGTGATAAAATTTTGTCTAGGTTGGAAGAAGTGAATCTTACATTGTCAGGGAAAAAGTCTATGTTTGGTGTCAAAGAAGTGCTCATTGTGGGGCACATGTGCGGGCAATATGGTAGGAAACCTTGTCCATCAAAGGTAGATTCCATCCAAAGAATGAAAGAAACATGCACTAGCATCACTGAGGTTAGAAGGTTTCTGGGAGCATGTGTCTTCTATGTTATTTGGATTCCACATTATGCACTTGTAGCTGATCCTCTTTATCAGCTGCTTAGAAAGAATCAAAAGTTTAAATTGACAGAAGCACATGTAAAATCCATGAAAAAGCTAAAGGAGTTACTCCAGTCAGCAACGACTTTGAGAAAGGTAGACTATGAGTGTCAAAGGCCAATGATTGTGACAGTAGATACCAGTCCTACAGGGATTGGATGGGCAATAGGGCAAGATGACAAAGAAGGACACAGGTATGTGGTAAGATTTGGAGCAAAGGTACTAAGTGCTCGCCAAAGAAACTATCCACAGATAAAGAGAGAGTTATGGGGTATGGTTACAGCCTTGAAAAGTGGGAAAGAGTACCTAATTGGTGCATGTGTGGTTGTAGAAACAGATTGTCTACCACTTCTTGGGATGATTACAAGCTGCTCAACACCAGACATTGCTATGTTGCGGTGGATTGCCTACATTAAGACCTTAAATCCCGAGTTTAAGCACATTGCAGGTAAAGACAATACAGTGGCAGATATGCTATCAAGGGCAAGGTATGAAGATGAGTCACAAATGATTGATGAGGGAGATGATGTAGGCACAAAATTCTATTCTATCTCTCATGTCAAAGGTAACAATGTCTGCATGACTAATTCACTTGAATTGTTCTTGAAAGATATTTATGAAGGTGATTGGCTTTCTATTGGAAGGTACTTGAGTACTCTAACAAAACAGGATGATTGGTCTGAACAAGAATTCAAGAGGATGCGCAGGAAAGCATATGGGTACTTTTTAAGGGATGGTTACTTGTGGAAGCATCCTAAACAAAGGGGTGCTACACCACAACGGGTTATATGTAAAAAAGAGACTAAAGTAAAGCTCATGCAAGAGTTTCATGAGAGTCTATGGGCTGGACACAGGGGTGTGTGGGCAACCTTCTCCAAGTTGAAAGAAAAATACTGGTGGAAGGGTATGTATAAAGATGTATCTCAGTTTGTAGAGTCATGTGTAACTTGTCAAATGTATTCAAATGTTTGACATCGTGATGGATTGCACCCTACATATCCACTAGCCATGCACTATAAATGGGTTGTGGATCTAGTCACGATGCCTTAAGGACTCTGGCAGATGAGATACTTGGTTCTTGCACGAGAGGACCTAACTAACCAAGTTGAAGGAAGAGCATTAAGAGCTAAGACCACAGAAGCCGTGTGCAAATTCCTTCTTGATGAGGTGATTTGCCGTTATGGTTGTGTGGGAAAAATCACTGCAGATCGAGGTGAACTGGATGCTGAAGAAGCAAGGGAGTTCTTTTCTAGATTAGGGATCAAGCTTTCTCTTACTACAGCTTACAACCCTGAAGGCAATGGAAAGAGTGAAAGAGGGCATCCTCCTATCATCAAAGCTTTGGCCAAGGCTTGCGAAGGAAGAGTTGGTGAGTGGCCAAAATTGTTACCATATGTTTTATGGGCTGATCGTACAACACATAGCTCAGTAACTGGCTACATGCCTGCAGAGCTAATGCATGGTCAAAAGCCAGTGATGCCGATTGAGGATTCAATTCCCACATGGAATGTACTACCTTGGCAAGAGGGGCTTAGTAGGGAAGATCTCCTTGAACTGCGTATAAGGCAACTAGAGAGAAGACCTGGAGACATTGAAGCTGCAAAAGAACGACTCAAAAATGCAAGGTTGAAAAACAAGGACTATTTTGATAAGCGACATCGACTCAGGAGCAAAGCAATTGACAAAGGTGACTGGGTTTTAGTGTATGATAGTAACCTTGATAACCAGCACACAGTCATGCGTAAGTTCTCAAAAAGATGGTTTGGACCGTATGTTGTAAAGCATGTGCATGAAAATGCTACTTATAGCTTGTCTGAACTAGATGGTACAGAAGTAAAGATTCCCATTGCAGGAAAAAGGATTAAAATGTTTAAGAGAAGAGGAGACAATGATCTAGAAGATATGGATGAGGAAGAAGAGAAAAACACAGGTGAAGATCAAAGTGAACATGAAGCTCTGGAATCATCCAGTGAAGAAGAAGACAAGGAAGATGTACAAGAGGTCTAATCTTACAAAGAGACAATGTGGCACATACCGGAGGATGTGCAGGTTTAGAGGGGGTGGATGTCGTGCTGTGACACGTACATAGTGGGAACGCATGCTACAAGATCTATCTTGTATTTTTTTAGATACATAATTATATTTCCTATAGTGTACATATGCATATTTAAGTACAATAATAAGCCTTCTATCTCATCCTATTATTTTTCTCAAGGGTAACATATCCTTACTTTACCATTAGAAAATACTATGGGAAAAGCATCAATAGCTCCGCCTCTTTAACTTGGGGCAAAAAGCATTGATTCTTTATTTCTACTATTTCATTATCATCTCATACCCTAGCTAGATCCTATATCTAGGGTAAAATCCAATATATATATATTCTATGTATTTTTTATACTTTTCTTATATTTCTTTTTAAATAGCTACTAGGAGAGAATCAAATCCTAGTGGGACACTAGGTGGCATGATTTCAAAGATACACTTATTTTAATGCATTATTGCAAGCATGATTACAAAACTTTGTCAAGGAGCAATGTCATGCTTTCATATGGCATGAGGTGTCCTTTGGAATTAAATGAAAGTCTAGGCTAAGGAGACCACATGAAGACTTTTGCTGCCATAAATGGACCCTATTTTGATGAATTTTTTACACAAGGTTCCAATCCAAATTGGAAAACAATTTTAAAATGAAAATCGTAGCTAATGAGCTGAAGTTTTTGCCCATATTTTTACTTTTTTATTTGAAGCCACGGTTGAGGAGATATGATCAAAATATTGGACCCCAGTCTGCCCACATCATGCAGGAGCAGCTCATTTTCAACTTTTCCAATTCCTGTTCACACTGGCTCCTCTCTTCTTGTGTAAACCCTTGGGGGTTCCCTTCACCTATAAAAGGGGACCTCTTCTTCCTTGGAAGGAACTCAAGCATTCAAGCCATTGATGAGAGGAATTCTTGAGGGAGTGAGTAGTAATGCCTAATTGTAATTAGCCATTAACATAAGCCAAGCCTACACTTTCTCCTAGAGGGAGACTAGCCATTCTTGCAACAAGCTAACCTTGGAAGATCAACTCTAATCAAAGAAGGTCTTGCACTTGGTGTATCAATCAAAGTGGAATTATCCACTCTTCTTCTCTCTCCATCAATAATGGTGCCAAAGGGTTTGTCAAGTAAGATGTGTTCTACATTGATGTTTTCTTGATTTCTTGTTGTTTTCTTTTTCATCTCTAATCCAAAATATATATATATATATATATATAATATTATCTCCTTAACCAAATCTATCTCTCTCACTCTTAGTAATTCATCCTCTCTACAAATTCTAGGTTCTCTTGCTACAGGTACATCTCTCCCCGCAGTATCCTTATTGCCTACGGGCAAGAATAGGGCTTGGGAGGGAAACTTCTCATCTCTTCACTTCTCTCATATCTACAGTTCTCACATACTATCCTAGATGAATAACCCACATGATGATCATTTCTATCGCTTTCACTCTGTACGATCTATTAGAATTAACGTATGCATTAGCCATAAAATACACTTTCAACAACGTATAGTGTTTCTCTTCGGCCCTGAAAGGCTCAATGAAATACTTCTATCACTTGATCCCATCATACTACCTCTCATAGACTATAATTTTTCTTTTGATGTAAGCGTAGTTATCTTGCTATGAACCAAGAGGATTTGTACACACAATTAATCCCAATCACTAGACAAAATATATATATTATGGTAAGCACAAAACTACAATTCCAAAGAACAATTCGTAGCCTATTTGGTCAGCCAAGATTGAATGCCATTAACTCATCCATTAACCCTTTCATATTACCCATGATACGATATGACCATAGCCTTGATGTTTTCATCTTCGTATTGTTTTGACATTCTCTTTTGCGTTCTTTCGTTGTGTGTGTGAATGCAAGAGAGAAAGAGTGAGTCTTCTTTGATTGCACTTCTTTCCAAACCCTAGTCTTCATGGCATCTATGGTTTAACTCCTTCATATAGTTTTTGTTGAGTTCTCTCACAAACTCTCACAGCCTTAAGCCCGGTGCTTTCCTGGCAAGACCGCAAATTTCTCGACAACAGACCTCGGTCAGGCAACCGAACTAGATAGTGTGGACAGGAGATCCGTCTAGGGCAAGGGGCTAGGAGCTCGCATATATACAGGGTGGTAGGGAGGAGTATCCAGGAGTCTAGTTTCCTAGTTCTCATATTGATATCAGAGCTCAGGGAGCTCCTAGCTATGTGGGGGGGTACAACTCCTTTCTTCTTTCTCTCTCTCCTGCAGATGCATGGAGCATGGCTCCCTCTCTCTCTCTCTCTCTCTCTCTCTCTCTCTCTCTCTCTCTCTCTCTCTCTCTCTCTCTCTCTCTCTCTCTCTCTCTCTCTCTCTCTCTCTAAAATTAGGTAAAGCTTATGCTATTTTTGGAAAAGGTGTTCCTTTAGAGTACTTCGCATGCTAATTCGGGCAGTGGTGGTGTTGGCGGGTTGCGTGTGTTGAGCCGCTTGCACACAGAGAAGCATGGAGTCAAACCTGCACGATTTGGGGTTGGAGTGGGCTCGCAAGGAGCGCCCCTCCTTGTTGAGCACAATTTGACACTGGGCCGCTATCTGTGTGGTGCGAGCTCACGCTTCTTTCCCTCCATCTCTGCTCGTTGTTATGCACCATGACCTCCATTTTTTTCACACTTGCTTTTGATTTTGGGTGGCCAACGTGCCCTAAAAAACCTTGAAGCACCCGGTTCCATGGTCTAGTTGATGGTGCAGGTGGCCTATGTGGATAAGCCTACGAGGCTTCAATCTCGTGGCTACGAGGCTTCAATCTTATGGCTATGAGGCTTCAATTTTTAGTCCAAGTCTCACGAGGAGCAAGCATCCAAGGCAATCTTCATTACTTTCAAGTTTGTGGCGAGGCGATCTTCTTTACTTGCAGCCCAAGTTTTTACGAGGTAATCTTGGCTCCAAGCATCTGCCTTCCTTGAAACAATTACTCAAGCAAGCTCTTCCTTGTGCCAATACAAAGGCCTCCGAGACCTTATGCAAGCTACACTATTTTTTGGTAACTTTTATCTCGAAGTGGTTAATTATAGAGAGTAGTGGAGTAGGTCTAACATAGCAAAGTTGTCGAGGCCTATCTCCTTTCAGACTTCTTATAGATCAGTAATGGTAAAGCCATAGGCAAGTCTAAAAAGACTCCATTATTAAGTCCAAAGCTCCCGAGGTGTGCACCATATCCCACATAGTGGACTCAACAAGACCGATAATAGATCCCAGTTCCACTTACCCTAATATAATTAACAAAATCAACCATTTATAGGCTACTTGAGGACCTCTCTTCTTAAGCAAGAAAATAGAAACCAAATGCTCTGATACCAATGTAATGGAATTGGCCTATTAACTTGAGAGTAGCAAAAATTAGAGAGAGTCATTTTGAGAAATTACTTTGTGAGCATAGCGGATGATCATGATTGAAGATAGCAACATAAACATAGCATTTAATTAACTTGGCATGAACAATACTTTTACAAGAGAGAGAATTTAGAGAACATGACAACAGCTGAAGACCGGATTTATGTGGAGCCGGTCCCCCCTCCAATAGGCATTTGTATTATGATTTCTCGCATCAAGAGAGACTTGTTACAATACAATCTTTGTGTTCCTTGTGACCTAGGTGATGCTATGAAGATGGAAAGCTTCATGCATCACAAGCATAACATAAACTTTGTGGAAAGCATTAACTATCCTAAGCCTCAGTCCCAAGACCTCAAACACCTTCGAAGGTGGAGAGAGCTAGAAGGGAATGAGGGTAGGGAAGAGGAAGAAGAAACATTCCATAGGAAAAAAGAACTAGTTCCTCACTTATCATCACTCTTCTTGCTAGCATACATAATAGCATAGTAATGAAGATGGAGAAGATGGCAAGCTTAAGCATTGAATCATGGCTCTTGGTTGGATTTGCATTCCATAGCCAAGAGTGTTGGTGTACGCTCTCAATCTCTCTACTTGCTTAGAGAAGGAGAGGGAGCTCTTGCACTGTGCACTTCACACAATGAGAGTGTGTGTGAGTGTGTGTGGGAGAGTATACCCCTCAAGCATGCCCCTACCTTCCTTGGTCGACGACCCCCCCTTGTAGCTCATGCTTGAAGCTCATTGGACCCCTCCAGGCCTAGCCAATCACAAGCAGGAGGTAAATCAACTAACAAGGGTAGCCTTGGGACAAGTGTCCCCTTTCCCCTTTGAGAGAGATGACTTGATAAATGTAAAAACAATAAATTAAATCTTCTAAATTATCATTGTACCCCTTGGGTGGCCAACCAATAGGCTTTAGGCACACCATGAGGGCAACATGAGGAGGAACTTGACAAATGTCCCTTTTGCTTTCTTTGTGCCAAGCTTGCCTTGAGTGAGTGTGTGGGTGTTCTCTCTCATCCCCCCTCTTGTAAGGCTCACCCCGTCCTTATAGGGATTAGTGTTGACTTTTGTACACCTTAAGCCACTCAAATTTGGACCCGTTTGCCACCACAAGCTTGGTCCTTCAGCCCCTCAAGCTTGGGTCGGGTTCCTACCTCAAGTACAACCCTAGCATCTCAAGCATGACAAGCACCTCAAGCATCTCAGCCATCAAGCACCTCAAGCATCTCAGTCATCAAGAACGTCGAGCACCTTAGTCATCAAGCACGTCAAGCACCTCAAGCATCTTAAGCTTGGGCTGGGTTCCCACCTCAAGCTCAACCCTAGCTTACCTAAGGTCAAAGGACTTTTACACTAACTATTGGAGGTCTTCAATGAAGCTAACCCTAAGGTCTTTATGCTCCATTGGTTAGCCTTGCTCTTTGATAGACCATCTCTCATTTGGGCCCCATTACCATTAGCCCCGTGTTGAGATAGATCTATAAGCACATGTCTATATCCTAACCCTTGTTCCCGTTTATTCTCTCACATTAAATGATCAGTTTAATATGTGAAAATCATTTGTGTTGGTTAGATATTAGATCTTATGACACAAGTCTCTGGGCATCTCTCTTCAAATGTGTAACTCAGGCTCTACATGAGTCTCTCTAGGTGAAGACAATCTTGGAGGTGATCTAGGCCGTGTCTCTAGCATGGGTGTAGGCCACTCACTATGTATAGATATAATACTGGATGTGGGAAACTCAATGCTCATTCAAGGTGAATATCAAAGTCCAAAAATCAATATGTAAATGGCATCATTGTATGAACCTCTATACACCCTTTGATGTTGTTGTCCAATAGTGTACTGATATCTACAGAAGGTGGCTCATTGTGGGCTCTAAACTCTTGTTGGTACATGCAATTTTGTTTGTCACTATAATGATGCTCATGAGTGGATGCTATTAGGATAATAATGGATCTTTGGGCACTTATGAGCAGCTATAGCTAGCATGTGCTCTCTTACTCTCGGAGACTGGGATCTACAAATCACGTCTAAATCATCAATCATCTAAATAGCTATCCTAGGATGTGATCAAGCTCTCATTATCTACAATGTATGGATCTAGCTATTAGGATAATAATGGATCTTTGGGCACTTATGAGCAGTTATAGCTAGCATGTGCTCTCTAACTCTCGGAGGCTGGAATCATAAATCACGTCTAAATCATCAATCATCTAAGTAGCTATCCTAGGATGTGATCAAGCTCTCAATACCTACAATGTATGGATCTAGCAATCACTTCGCTAAAGCTGGACATAATAATGATCATTTATTGAATCGTAATAGCAAGGTAGACCATCATGCTCCCTTGCAATCACTAAAAGCATGCAAGTTGTAACCTCATGCAAGGAAAAGACATTGCAGGTGAATCTATCTTAATTTGTGGTGCTAAAGTCAAATCAGTGAATGAGGGAGTCTAGCCTACATCCATCTTGAACGATCTTGTAGCACTTTAATTACTCATGTCAATAGTCTCTTGTCTAGAGGGTGTGTCTAGAGAATCCCTAGAAATGGCTCTATCATGTACTCTAGAAGCTACTCTCTTCAAATGGATTGGCAAATAAGCTCCTTTTATCACCCTGGTAGGTCTATGCCATGCAACACTTGTTGAAATACGCTGATTTGCACTCAATGTCATCATGGTCACTGTTATAGTCAAGGCTATGTTGAAATGAATGCAAAGAACATACAATCAATGGGACAAAATCTATGGGAGATAAAATACGATCATTGAAGCAAATGATGGTCAAATCAGGTCTAGGAATGCACTCAAAATGTGGCAGGTAATGGCTACAAGTGTTGGAATCCTCCAACAAGATTTGAATCTTACCAATCTTCTTATGCACCACTACCATGTGGGAAGGAAATGCCACGTGATCCATAAGCTTAACAAGTCACCAAATTCTAGGTCTTATGAGAGGACAAGGGACCGGGCCATCGCCCATTGCCAAGCCCTTTCTTGGTCTCTAGTGTGAGGGGCTAAGAGCCGATGGATTGGTCCCTTGTCCTCATATCCTAAAATCTTGAAACAAAATCTTATGATGTGTGGGGCAAGAGAATCTCAAAGTCTACTTGGAACGAGTTTGAGAATGCCCAAACTATTATGGACCAACCTTGTGTTTTTTCTTTTGAAAGAGTTTTTTTTACTATGTATTGTTTCTGAGACTAGTTATGGAGATTGGATGGAGAGAGCATTGGACAACCAATAATAATAAATGTTCGAAATGTGATTTAAAGTTTTGTAGTTGGTTGCTTATATTAAAAGCTTCTAGTAGATTTATAGAAAAACATTACATTTCTTGTGTAAATTGTGTGTTAATTATGTAAAAATTGCATCTTTTTAATTTTAGCGTTAAAAGAAAGGAAGAGTGATCAAATCAATGGCATTAGGTTTGTCCATAGGTTATCTATAGATGTTCAGTAATTGTTGTTGGACCTACGTTTATATCTAATTGGACGTTGACTAGAAAAAATGATATTGTTCGTAAATTAAGGTCCATATTGAAATTACCAATGATCAATTACAAATGTGTATTGGTTTGATTGACTATTTTCCATCAAAGTTTTTAAGTAATGTTTGGAATGGTTTTGAAGGTGTAATTGGTGGATTGTAGACAACAAACTTGAAATATGTTTTTTCAATTTTGTGAACAAATGTTGCATGTATTATTTCAATACCTTTATTATGATGCATACTATAATTTTTTAACTAAAAACTATATAGCATTGTGATTCCATACAACATTGATGGGTTGATCTAATGAATTTTGTACTCGTGTCTCTTGTAAACATAGTATGTCACTCTTTTAAATGGTATGAAGTGTTTATATGCTAAGGATGTTTACTCAAGATTTTAGTATTAACTTAACTTATTTTGATTCTATTCTGTTCATTGCTGATAAATGTAGTTTGTATTAAATTTGCTTTAGATGTCTTCAATCTATCCATTTCTTCTTCACTATTACTATCTACCTTATAGTAGTTATTCTTGTGTAGAAGTTCAAGAAAATAAAGATGACTTGGAGTGTTTATCCTTGATAAGGCTGTGATTGGGTTCTTGTAAATGTATGCGTAGAATTGTTGCCTATTTTAATTTCTTTTGTTGATTGAAAAAAAAAAAACAACTTTTTGGGAGATTAAAATCACTTGATGTTCACAAATTTCTACAATTATGATTGGTTTTAATTTTTTTATTTAGATAAATATGTAGTTTTATTAGGATCTAAAAGTAATTGACTTTTTATAGGAATCATAGGAGATAAGGTGTCTAATAAAGACGTTTTTTCAATTATATATGTTTGCTTGGATGGATTTGTTGTGAACCTTCCAGCTTTTGTTTGTATAGTAAGAATGTAATTGTCAATGGTTTTAAACACATCATATTTATCTCATCAATTTTACTAATTATTCAATTCACTTTTTGAATTGATTGGAATATGCTTACAGATATTATGTGATTATCTCATTGGTTGCTCAAGCTCATAACATTCTACTTTTTTGTTTCGATACATGGGTACAAATATGTCTATTGTTTCTGTGTCTATATTAAATACCGAATCAATTATCCCTCACTGAGGATATTTGGTAGAAATCGCCGCGTATAATGATGTCCACCCCTCCATGTTGCTCTATGTGGTTATGTAATATTGATTGCACATGTAAATTAGCTTGATTAAAAGTATATTTTCCTACAAAAGATATTTCATCTATTACTATCAATTGAACTTGATTTGGTCTCCCCAATCTCAGGAAAAAAAAAATTCTTTGGAAACATCTTAAGTGAGTAAGTGAAGGGTGAGTTTAGGAATGAAAAAACACATGAAGGTGGAAAGTCAAAAGACATACGAAGGTGGACCTTTTGTGTCTATATAAAGAGTTGATCGACTTCCCATTGGTCCATTTGTGTTTCTCTTCTCCTTCATTTTCCTTTTAGCGTTTTCTTCTTTTTTAAGTGTCCTTGCTCTCTCGC
The DNA here is from genome assembly GCF_014529385.1 of Adiantum capillus-veneris. NCBI lineage: Eukaryota > Viridiplantae > Streptophyta > Polypodiopsida > Polypodiales > Pteridaceae > Adiantum > Adiantum capillus-veneris. Next base: position 77,257,891 of record NC_140936.1, read on the forward strand.
TCTCTCTCTCTCTCTCTCTCTCAACGTTGTATCCATCCTTCTCACGTCCAGTCGATACTGTTGCAAATCTATGTGCTTCGTCATTGCGCCCGTTGTGGCATGCTATAGACTAGTGCAATGTTTTTGCCATTGCTGAGGGAATCTTAGAATTAGGAACACCTTTTAAATCTTTTGAAGCCATTAGGAATAGCTTAACTTGATTAAACATGTTGGATAGTAGTTGTAATGTTTTGTTGGATAGTAGTTGTAATGTTTTGTTTTGGTGAATCTGTAAGATCGTTATGATTAATTATTATTTCTAGTGATGAGTGAATTGTTAATCTCGTAATATTATGATTAGCTTTACATGTGTATGCCATCCTTAATATTAATGGTTAAGTATTATCAAATTTTTTTGCTAAGTTTGCTTTAATATCAAGATAATCCTTGAACTAAAGTTTCTAAAAGATATGTTTCCCATGCATCAACACTTCTTGCTAGAGATATAAGTCTACTGTAAAGCTTGAAACTTGTCTCTTTTTGTTGTTATATCATCAAATCATTGTTTTTACTCGTGATTTAATGATTCTATTTTTTAATAATATCTTCTTGGTTGATATATATTGGTTTACACTTACTTGCTTTTAGTTTTTAGTTTTTATTTTTTTGAATTTTAATCATAAAGAATATGAGAATTTTGCTTCTTCATTATTGTCTTGTTTGAGCAAGATTTTATCTATGTGTTCAATATCACCAATTGAATTTATGTGATTAAAAATTTTATGATATTCACATTTGATATTTAAGGAATTATTATAAGTACCTTTATAAGTGTTGAAGGCCAATTCAATAAGCTGCTCATTCTAAAAGGAATGTAAAACAATGAATTATGTATATGATACTTATCTAGATCTCTAACAAACATATCTAATAAATCTAGAAAATTTTTGCTTTGTCAAATTTTTTATTTGTTTTTTGATAACATGCTACAAACGCTGCTAGATTTATATGGTCTAATGTATTAAATTGTTGTTCATAATGGTTAATTAATCTTTCACAAGAGATATATCTAGACTTATTTAGTAAATTTTCTAAGACATAAATGAGGTATTGTAAAGACCTACAATCGTCCCCCCCGCCCCCCCGCAATGACTAATCCTACAACTACTAACTCTAATTAACCATTTAATCTTTATGTATACAATAAAGAACACAGACTCACTCACTCCCACATTAAGTGCAGTTCCCCCAAATTAGTCTCTCTGCTTCCTCTTCCCCTTCTTGCATGCATGCACACAGGGCACACCACATCGTAGGAAAGCAATGCAAAATGGGCAACAACGTGGAACTAATTGGAGCATCTGCAACACAAAAGCATTTGAAGCACAAAAGGCTTGGGAATGCTACACAATAATGCTATAGTTAGTTGAGGGAAAGATTGTGAATGTGTGTGCATATACACACATGCACACACCCATGCACATTACTTTTGCAAAGAAGCTTGCAATTAAACAACCTAGATAGTAGCAAGGAGCGACATTATTTGAAATTGAAAGCAGTTTTTTGAAGATTGAGTGTGTGAGCATACACACACACACTAGCTCGTGTGTGCCTACTCTTGGCATTGAGAGTGGGGAATCGCCAAGCAACGAGAGTACATATGTGCATGCCATGCACATGCATGCACGCGCAGGTGCACACACACACACACAAGCATTGTGTGTGAGCATCAACAACATCTGACCCCCAACATTGGCTTTTGGAGTTTCCCATTAGCATAAGATTGCGGTGTTGCATCATCAATTTCTTTGATTTTGACTTTGACTTTTGGCTTCAAGCATTGGCGACTCATCTTTGGCATCCTCGACATCAGTGTTCCCTCTTTGGCATCTAGATCCCACATGGAGTCATGGCGCCTTTTGGCACCCTTTCAATGAGTGCATCAGCTTTTGCATTTCAGCTTTGATGATTTCAATGAGCACTTTCTTTGCAGAGATAGCATCTCCGCCCAATAGCAGAGGCATGTCATCAGCTTTAAGTCTACACTAACATACAAGTTTTCTCACAACAGGCTTACATGGGGGATATAGCCCGAGCATACATCACTTTTTTAGTTCACATGTTCTTATAGACTCTCTGTATCTTTCAAAGATGATATGACTTACCATATGCATCTTGAGTTGATGTATACACTAGTGAGTTCTCATTGAGAGATCATAGATCTCAATTTCCTCCAGTTTTTCAGCTACTTTGGACATGGGGATTACACGTTTACTGGTGGACACATGTACAACTCTTTCATAGACAGTTTTGGTAGCGCTTTTTACAATAAATACACAACGAGATGTTATGCATTGACATACGCAATTCTTTTTAGCACTTAGAGTGCCATTGAGCTCTTTTGAGAGCGGATATCCCACAAGGATTTGTTCTACTATTTGCACCAATTTTTGGTGCTTGTTTGTGTGTGTTTTTACTCATGTACAATAAGTTGTGGATATTGTCGATTATACTTCTTTTGGAGCCACTTTTGGCATTTTTTGGGTAGTTTCTTGGCTGTTTCTAGGACTCAAACTAGAATAGCCCTTTCTACAATTATGAATAGTGTCTTATGCCTACTTAGCCTTTTGAAGGGTCTTGCATGAAATTTTTTGAGCTAGGGTATTCTTGACTGTTGAGATACTTTAGGTGATACAATTTATTGGAGCTCCCAATTGTGGTATCCTTGCCATAGGTCATGTATCTTGTAACATTTAATGGTCTATAAAGCTTGTAAATAGCGAAAAATAACTTAACATAGTGAGCAGTTCATTAAGAGCAAGTTACTAATGAGCATAAAAAAGTGCTTGGTTGGAGATATCAACATTAGCATAACACCTAATTAGTTTGGCATAACAATACTTGAAAGAGGGAGAGAAATAGAACAATTGACAACTATTGAGGACCGGATTTACATGGACCAGTCCCCCCTCCATTAGGCATTTTTATTAAAGCTTCTCCCATTAAGAGAGACTTTGTACAATACAATTCTTTGTGTTCCTTGGTAATAACTTTTTGGTGCTATGAAGATGGAAGCTTCATGCACCAAACTTACACATGATAACACATAACATCAATTTCTTCTTGGTCTCAGACCCAAGACCTCACACACCTTCGAAGATGGTGAGAGCTAGCGGGGTATGAGAGTAGATCTAGAGGAAGAAGGAGTATTCTTACGAGAAAGAAGTATTTCCTCACTTAATTACTCTTGTAGCTTAGCTTAGCTTAGTAATTAGATACTAGAGGAGAGAAGCATGGCATTGAATCTTGGCTCTTGGTTGGATTTTCATCCCATATCCAAGAGTTTTTTGTGTAGGCCTCCATTCTCAAATCTTGGAGAAGAAGATGAGCTTTCCATTAAAGCTTGGAGAAGGAGATGACTTTCTTGCTCTACACATGAGTTGTGTGAGTGTGTGTGGAAATTATACCGTTACAAATCAGCCCCCTCTCTCATCTTGGTCAACCCCTCTTGCCATTTACTCATGATGGCTTCCTATTGGCCCTTGAAAAGCTTAGCCAATAGCATTTGAGCAAGCTTTTTACTCATGTTGGCTTCCTATTGGCTGGTGAAAAGATTAGCCAATAGCATTTGAGAGGCCTAGTCAAGAGCCTTGTGACAAGTGTCCACCCCTTTCCTCTTTTGTAAAAGCTCAGATAATTAATTTAATTATCTAAATTGTTATTGGACCTTTTAGTCTTCTGGCCAATAGGAATTAAGCAAATTTGTGGGCTTCTTATTTCTCATTGGACCTTTTGACTGTCCAATAGTCTTTTTGGGAGATTAATTCTCATTGGTTCTTTTATCAAGCATTTCTAAAATAAGAAATTGAATTTACACTAGCTCAATCCTCATTGGCCCACCTCTTTGTCCATCCAATAGGATTTAGGCAAGAATTGGGGGTTTCTTTGCATGCCTGACATGTGTCCTGTTTACTTTGTGGAAAGGGTAAACTTAGGTGTAATATGTGTGTGTGTGTGTGTGTGTGTGTGTGTGTGTGTGTGTGTGTGTGTGTGTGTGTGTGTGTGTGTGTGTGTGTGTGTGTGTGTGTGTGTGCAGTCACTTCACAAGCTCTATCATCTTCCCAGCTCGCCCGCTAATCTATCCTCTAGCTGTTTGGACTTTTGTACACACACAAAGCATCCAATTCCATTAACATTTGACCATTGCACTTACACTTTGAAATTTTGGAACTTAACCTTTTGGTAGTCTTAATGGACTAAACCCTAAGGTCTTTGGAGCCCATTCATTGCACATTCCTCTTCTGTAGATGGTACCCCTTTGGATCCCTATTGTGGGCCCCCTACTGTGACTAGTCTGCTAGCCTTACTAATAATCTAGCTTTTTCTCCCCTGATACTTCCCCATATTAAATGATCAGTTTAACATGAGAAAATCATTTAGGAGAATTAGATATTAGTTATTATGACATTACGTCTCTCTTGAAATCATAGTCGTCCTCGATTATGAGGTAGAGATGATAAAACATGGTCATTAGTCCTTTGCTTAGCGGGTATAGGATCGCTATTTTACCCTACGACACCGTTCCACAATGGATGACTAATCCATTTGGCGCTTGAGAGCCGAAGCTGCCGCAAGCATGTTTGTGCATTAGTCCTATCAATCTTCCATAGTAGAGTGACAAGATCTACTTGCTGTTTGGGAGACGTCGTCTCTGCAAACTTGATCCTATGCATGCATACTCCTTAACATTTGTGCACAATAAAGAAAAAAAGAGAGTCTTATAAGACAAAAACATTGATCATTTAAAACATATTTACATTTGCTTACTCTAAGGAATCATTCTAAGCATTGACAAGGTTTAGGTTATCCTTTAATTGTATGCCTTGCATCCATCTAGCATCTTCAAAAGGATAACTCTTAAACTTAATAAGATACCGTCAGATAATCTTACCACCTCTCAATACCTTGTCTTCGTGTCAAAGAATGGACTCTGGCTGCAGTACCTCTTCTTGGTCTTCAATCTCCGGTGGGTCTTCTATGGTTGCTTCTTGGGGTGGCTCTCCTTGGTAAGGCTTTAACGGGATCACATGGAAAGCATCGTGTATGAGCTAGTGATTGGGAAACTTGAGTTGATAAGCCGTCTCATTGATTGGCTTAAGAATCTGAAAGGGGCCATAGTACCTTTTTGCTAGTTTAGCATAGTATTTTTGGTGTCCCGTAGGACTCTTGCCCGTTGTGTGCCATAATCGAGCCATGGGAAATTTAAGCAAGACCCCGTCATTTTCTTTAAAGGTCAGGGCTCTTCTGTGCTTGTTAGCAGTAGCCTTTTGCCTTTGTTATGAGATGGATATAGCATCTTTAATCTTTTGGAAAGATTCTTGTAGGTCGTGGCTATATTCATCTGCAGCGAAGATCTTCCCATGTACCTTAAGTAGCAGGGGACTTTTTTATCTTCCCTCAATTACCTCAAAAGGTTCTTTTCCCATGGATGTATGTACTGTGTTATTTTAAGCATACTCCACTAAAGGTAAGTACTTCTCCCATTGGGATCTTTGATCTACTTCAGTGACATAAGCTTTTAGTAGATCAAGAATTGTTAGGTTAGCTATCTCACTTTGACCATCTGTTTGTGGGTGATAGGCCGAAGAGAAATTTAGCCTTGTACCTAAATTCTCAAAGAGACCCTTCCAGAAATTGCTGGTCATTCTAGGATCTCTATCTGACACTATTGACATCGATTGGCAAGCCGTGGTACTTAAAGATTTGTGATATAAAGAGGGTTGCCATTTGATGGGCCTTAATAGTCTTCTTCACAGGTATGAAATGCGATTGTTTGCTGAACCTGTCTACTATTGTCCATATTCCTGTATTCCCATGGATAGACTTAGGCAATCCAAAGATAAAATCCATGGATATGCTCTCCTAGGGTGAATTAGGGATTGGCAAAGGTTGAAGAAAACCAGGTTGCTTCCCTCTATCAAACTTTGTCTTTTGGCAAACCACACATTTTGAAACATATTCTTGTATGTTCGCTTTCATGGTAGGCCAATAGAAGTACATTTCTATCCCTCTTAGGGTAGCTTGAATCCCTCTATGCCCCGCATATGGAGGAGCATGAGATTCATACATTACTTTCTCATGTAGTGAGTTAGTAATGCATAGCCTATTACCATAGAGAAGATAACCATCTTGTAGGGTAAATGGTTCCTCTTTCTTCCCTAGTGCAAGGGCTGGCATCACATCTTTAAAATCGGAATCGATAGCGTACTCATCTATCATAGAAGATAGATCATTGTGAGTTGCTATGGAAACCGCATTCACTCTCGGTCATCTTGAGAGTGCATCAACTACTTGATTATGCTTGCCAGTAATGTGAGCAATATGAAAATGAAATTGCGAAAGGAAATTTGGCCACCTCATTTGTTTGTCAGAGAGCTTGGTCTGCGTCATGCAGTACTTGAGGCTTTGGTGATCCGTCCGCATAATGAAAGGAGACCCCAATAAGTAGTGCTTCCACGTGTCTAAGGCATGTAGAACTGTGAGGAGTTCCTTTTCATATATGCCTAGAGCTTGCTCAACTGGGTCAAGCCTTCGACTTTCATATGCTACGACGTGCCCTTCTTGGAGCAGCACGGCTCCAAGGCAATCACCACAAGCATCACATTGGACCTCAAATGGCTTTGAGAGATCCGCTAGTGTCAGCACAAGTTGAGAGATAAGCTTCTCTTTAAGCTTTTCAAAAGCAGTGTTCTCCTTGGTAGTCCATGCATACTTAACGTTCTTTTTTGTTAGGTCATGCAATGGTCCTGCTATGAGTGAGAATTTTTCTATGAAGCGTCTATAGTATGCACACATACCTACAAAGCTTCTTAATTCATGCAAATTCTTTGGGTTAGTCCATGCTTTTATTACTTCTAACTTTGATGAATCCATTTGGATGCCATCTTTAAAGATAATATGACCTAAATACTAAATCTCTTGTAAGAAAATTTCACTTTTCTTTTGATTTATGTAAAGCTTATTCCCTTGCAAAACTTGAAAAATTACCTGGAGGTGTTGTTTGTGTTCGTCCAAGGAATTGGAGTAGATGATTATATCATCAAAGAACACTCCAGTGTAACTACGATGAGGCCTAAAGAGCTTCTCCATCATGCGGTTGAATGTAGCTGGTGCATTGGTCAAGCCAAAAGGCATGACAATGAATTCGTAGAGACCAAATGTAGTGCAAAATGCGGTTTTTACAATGTCTTGATCAACAATCCTTATTTGGTGATAGCCACTTTTTAGGTCAATCATACGGAAGTAGGTCTATCCTTGTAGCTTATCAAATAGTTCTTCTACCCGCGGAATTGGAAATCTATTTTTAATAGTGATCCTATTTAGTGCTCTATAGTCGACACACATACGATATGTGCCATCTTTCTTTTGCACTAATAAAATTGGTGAACAAAATGGAGATGAACTAGGCCTAACCATTCCTTTCTCAACCAACTCATGCACTTGATGCATAATTTCCTCTTGTTGAGCTTGAGAAACTCGATAAGGAGGTTTATTAGGCGGTGAGCTTCCTGGAAGAAGCTCAATTGCATGGTCATCATCCCCTCGTTTTGGAGGCAATTCATTAGGAATGTCGTCAATAAAAACATCTTGAAATTCATTAAGGAAATTAGATAACCCTAATTCTTTTTTATTCCCTTTATTTTTATTTGACAGAACAATAGGTTCATTTTGAGAGTATTTTACAAATATCATGTACATGGAAATAGAGCTCTTTACTGACTTATCAAAAGCTTGCTTATGTACAAGAGGTATAGTGTTACCTGACTCGTTAGCATATACGTACATTTCTTTGTCCCTGTACTTAAAGTAAATTTGCCTTTCACGAAACTTCATGTTGGCCGCCATGCGATCAAACCATGGTGTCCCTAGAATTACATCCTCATGCTTAAGGGGAGAGATGAAGAAATCTTCTTTGTCCACATAACTTTGGACATGAAGACTCAATTTCCCAATTAAGGGAGTAACTGGGACTTCTTCTCCCTTAAGAGAACCATCGGCTGGTAGGGTATTTCCCATCTCAAAGGCTTGGATTCCTAGCTTAGTGGCCAACTCCGTAGATATGAAATTGTGAGTAGAGCCATTGTCAAAGAGAATGAAAGCATCATGTTCTCTTACCTTTCCCAGAGCATGGCATAGAGGAGATCCTTTGCGATGAGCATCTTCTTCTTGAACTTGAATTATGGAAGCTCTAGGAGGTTCATTGCATGTGTTCTTTTGTGGGCAAGCACGATAAGCATGCCCTTGCTCCCCACATTTGAAACAACGGTTATCCTTGCGATAACGCTCTAGCTCTTCAGGAGAGAGCCTATTTTTGCCTTTGTAGACTCCCTTCTCCTTAGCTTTGTTGTTTTTGAAGTTGCCCTTGGGAAACTTTTGGACATGGTCCTTTCCCTTAGGCTCATTACAGTCTTTACTTTCCATGGGCTTAATATTTTTCTTAGCCCCTTGTTGGAAGTGGATTTGTGAAGCCACCACAGTATGGTGTGTGACCGTTGAAATAGTGCGAGGCCTTTGGGAGTTGACATACTCCGCCATATCTTCAGATAAACCCGCACAAAATTGTTGTTTTTGCTCTCCAAAATCTATATTTTTGTAGACAGTGGCTTTGAGATGTAAATCCCAAAGCTTGTCTACGTATTTATGAATAGATTCGTAGGGAGAGAGCTTCAAGCTTTGCCATTTGGTGAGCACTTTGTCTTTGGCATCACTAGCCAAAAACTGCTTCATAATGGAAGCTCTTAAAGCTTTCCATGTTTGTGGAGCTTCACCATTTGCTCGTAGGCTAGACCACCATTGCCTGGCGGACTTTTGGAGATGCATGGCTACATGACGTATCTTAGAGGACTCTGTGAAGCCCTCATCTCCGAATGCCGCATCAAATTGTTGAATAAAGGCCAAGACTTTGTCTGTAGCACCAAAGGTGCCATTGTAGGTAAGAAAAGAGATACTCTTTCCTCCCTAGTTCAAGGACGACCTCTTCCAAGCGGCATAGGATTTCCTATGGCCTCTCCTTTTGAATTCTTTGGGAGCTACACCATCACTTCCTTCAGAAGAGGAGGAGGATGATGAAGATGGAGAAGAGGGTGACCTTTTTCTCGCTTGTTTCTTCTCATACTTCCTTTCTTCCTTCTTTGAATTACGGTGAGAAGGACTATCCGATGGTCTTCTCCGTTTAGGGGGTGTTGGATAGCATTTTGTCAATCGTCTTTGTGGTGCCATCTCCGCCGAGGTGGCGGAGATTCACTTCTTTCTCGTTCTTTCGGTGGGGGCTCTACCGTTGAGATTTGGGCTCTCCTTGGTGAGGGATTTGCCCCGTCAACTTGTAAGCTTCTGGTCCTTTGTATGGGTCCTCCTCTTCTCTCATAGTAGAGAGCCCTCTTTTAGAAATCTCACTAGGATCTTTCATAGGAACTCCCTCTTCTAGGTGAGGAGATTGGAGAATCCCATGGATGAGTAATTGTTGTTGTACTTCACCTTGGAGGGATGGGTTGCCCATGGCTTGTTGAAGCCTAGTAACAAGATAGTTCACAAGCATAGGGGCATCATTAGTAGCTTGACCACTAGCAAAATCAAAGCCATCAACATTAATTTCACTCTCTCTACTATTTTCAACCATTCTAACTAAGTTTTAGGTATAAATTTTTACTTGTACTTTGGCACTTCAAGCTTAGCATAACACCTAATTAGTTTGGCATAACAATACTTGAAAGAGGGAGAGAAATAGAACAATTGACAACTATTGAGGACCGGATTTACAGGGACCAGTCCCCCCTCCATTAGTCATTTGTATTATAGCTTCTCCCATTAAGAAAGACTTTGTGCAATACAATTCTTTGCGTTCCTTGGTAATAACTCGTTGGTGCTATGAAGATGGAAGATTCATGCACCAAACTTACACGTGATAACACATAACATCACTTCCTCGTTGGTCTCAGACCCATGGTCTCGGACCCAGGACCTCACACACCTTCAAAGATGATGAGAGCTAGCGGGGTATGAGAGTAGTCTAGAGGAAGAAGGAGTATTCTTACGAGAAAGAAGTATTTCCTCACTTAATTACTCTTGTAGATTAGCTTAGCTTAGTAATTAGATACTAGAGGAGAGAAGCATGGCATTGAATCTTGGCTCTTGGTTGGATTTTCATCCCATATCCAAGAGTTGTTGGTGTAGGCCTCCATTCTCAAATCTTGGAGAAGAAGATGAGCTTTCCATTAAAGCTTGGAGAAGGAGATAACTTTCTTGCTCTGCACATGACTTGTGTGAGTGTGTGTGGAAATATGCCGTTACAAATCAGCCCCCTCTCTCATCTTGGTCGACCCCTCTTGCCATTTACTCATGATGGCTTCCTATTGGCCCTTGAAAAGCTTAGCCAATAGCATTTGAGCAAGCTTTTGCCTCATGATGGCTTCCTATTGGCCGGTGAAAAGATTAGCCAATAGCATTTGAGAGGCCCAGTCAAGAGCCTTGTGACAAGTGTCCACCCCTTTCCTCTTTTGTAAAAGCTCAGATAATTAATTTAATTATCTAAATTGTTATTTGACCTTTGAGTCTTCTGGCCAAAAGAAATTAAGCAAATTTATGGGCTGCTTATTTCTCATTGGACCTTTTGACTGTCCAATAGTCTTTTTGGGAGATTAATTCTCATTGGTTCTTTTATCAAGCATTTCTAAAATAAGAAATTGAATTTACACTAGCTCAATCCTCATTGGCCCACCTCTTTGTCCATCCAATAGGATTCAGGCAAGAAGTGGGGGTTTCTTTGCATGCCTGACATGTGTCTTGTTTACTTTGTGGAAAGGGTAAGCTTAGGTGTATAATGTGTGTGTGTGTGTGTGTGTGTGTGTGTGTGTGTGTGTGTGTGTGTGTGTGTGTGTGTGTGTGTGTGTGTGTTGAGTCACTTCACAACCTCTGTCATCTTCCCAGCTCGCCCTCTAATCTGTCTTCTAGCTGCTTGTACTTTTGTACACACGCAAAGCATCCAATTTTATTAACATTTGACCATTGGACTTACACTTTGAAATTTTAGAACTTAACCTTTTGGAAGTCTTAATGGGCTGAACCCTAAGGTCTTTGGAGCCCATTCATTGCACATTGCTCTTCTACAGATGGTACCCCTTTGGATCCCTACTGTGGGCCCCCTACTGTGACCAGTCTGCTAGTCTTACTAATCTAGCTTTTTCTCCCCTGGTATTTCCCCATATTACATGATCAGTTTAACATGAGAAAATCATTTAGGAGAATTAGATATTAGTTAGTATGACATATCTTATGGGAAATTTTTTTCTTAATGCCATGTATGGCAATCGTTTGTCAGTGACAGTTGATAGTTGTGCCAAATTTTATTCTCTTGAGTTGATTTCATGCTTTTTATGTGCCATTTGAGTTTTCACTTCCCATAAAAAAGAGACTCTATTGGGGAGTTCTCTTGCGAGTCTACCTATGCATTTTATGACACTTTGAGCACTGTCTGGTTTGAGATTTTTCTCTTGTTACAATGGAGGTTCTGTCAAAATCTCAGGAGGTGTTCTCACCATAGTTTTTGGCATTCTCGCCATAGTTCTATCAAAATCTCAGGAGATGTTCTCACCATAGTTTTTGGCATTCTCGCCATAGTGCTCAAGTCTCATAGATATGGAATCCCCTTCTAAGAATGGCATTTACAATACTAGAAAGTTTGATGGTACGAATATTTATGTGGAAAGAGCAAATCCAAGATGTTAATCCAAAAGGCCAATTGGAGCCAATCTCTGATCACACACAGAGAGATGGCTATACAAAAGCACAGTGGAAGATGCTAGATGCAAAATCTAGGTCCACTATTCACTTACACTTAGCCAAATCTGTGTATTTCACCATAGTGGATGAAGCTACTACTAAAACCTTATGGTAAAAGCTATGCAATAACTATGAGAGCAAAAGAACAAGTAACAGGGTGTACTTGATGACGAAGCTATTTGAGCTTTGCATGAATTGAGGTGACACAGTAATTCAATGTACTTTTTAGTCAGTTGGCATCACAAGGAGTAGAGTTTGACAACAAAGTGCAATCTATATTCCTATTTTGTCTCTACCCTCTTCATGGGACATTTTTTGCATAGCGATTACAACTTTGTGCCTGAGGAAAATTAGCCTACAGTATTGTAGTTTCTACTCTACCCAATTAAGAGATGCATAGATAGTCTATGGAGCCTACAAATCAAGGTGATGGATACATTGCCCATGGAAAAGGTTAGAGAGGTTGTTCTCATAAACATGCCAAAAGTAAGGGTTGTGAGAATTCTCAAAGATAATCTAGAATTTCCTTGCTCAATGTCAAGTGCTATTATTTCCACAATAAAGGACATTTAAAGAAAGATTGTCACGCATGGAAAATAGACAAAAGAAAGTCTCAAGGTAGTAAGAAGTCTTAACGATGACAACAAGGGTAAATCTAAGATTGAGGATCTCGATGTGATTGAGTTTCCTAAGATTTAGATGTGCTTGATGTCCCAAATTCCTTAGATGCACTAGTCTTTACAACAAATCTTAGTCTGAATGCTCTTATTGCACAAGATGCTAGCTTTGATGAGGATTGGATCATCAATTCTGGCATGATTTTCCACATTAAACCTCATAGAGATTGGTTCTCTACGTATGCACATATTTGTGGTAAAGTCAAGCTCTCTAATACCTATGAGCTTAAGTTCCATAACGTTGGAGACATCAAGCTAGTTTTGCATAATGGCATGGGATTCATAGTAAAAAATGTTAGACATGTTCCCAAGTTAGCAAAGAATCTCATTTCTATTGGTTAACTTAATGACTTGGCTTACACAACCACTGGTAGTGAATCTTGGATGATCAAGTATAAAAATATTATGATTCTCAGAGGTCAAAAGCATGCAACATTTTACTTCATGTTTGTTTCATGTGTAAACAAGGATTCTATATCCATAGGTGAGTTTCTCTCTACTGGGTTGTGGCATAGCCAACTAGGCCATATGAGTCAAAAGGGAATGAAAAACTAGTCCATTTTGGGTATTTGTTTATGTTAAGCTATTCCAATTTTTCTATGCGTGAGCATTGTATCTGTGGTAAACAAACTAGGAACACCTCATTGCCATTGAATAGAAAACACTTGTAGCCACTAGAGCTTGTCCATAGAAACATTTGCAATCCTATGCCGACCAAGTCTCTAGGGGAAGAATAGCTATTTTGTGACTTTCATAGAAGATTCCACTAGGAAGGTGTTGGTTTATCCTTTGTGACATAAGAAGCAAGTCTTCTCTAATTTCCAAAACTTCTTAGCATTGGTCAAGAATCAGTATGGAAAGAAGATTAAAAGAATGAGGATCCTTATTATTGTACGTCTCTAAGAAGTTCAAGAATTTTTGCAGTAAGAGAGGTATTAATAGGTATCTTAAGTACTGCACCTTATGCAACCAAAACTAGGGCTATGTCATGTTGTCACATTGCGGTGAGCCATCTTGTTATAAGAAGACATACAAATGGATATGACAAGGTCAAGTGGGAGCACGCCACGCAATCAAAGACTTATAACAAATGGATATGACAAGGTCAAGTGGGAGCACACCATGCAATCAGAGTACAACTTGATTGTCAATAATGAGACACATGACGATTAAATTTGGAGAAGGAAAGCAAGCCTTACCTTGTATATGGGTTTTCAAAATAAGTTTACATATGATGATCCTAAGCCTAAGTGGCTAGATTGGTTGTTAAGGGGATTCAACCAATAGAAGGGATTTGATTTTCATGAAATCTTCTCGTTCATGGTCAAGATGACTACACTATACATAGTGATTGTCCTAGGAGCCAAGGACATGGAACTTCTCCAAATGGATGTGAACACAGTCTTTCTTCATGGCCATGTTGAAAAGGATGTTTACATGAAGCAACATGAAGGTTTTCAACAACCTAGTAGGGAGGAGCTTATATGCAAACTCAAGAAAGTGCTTTATGGCTTAAAGCAAGGTTCAAGGTAGCGGTATCTAAAGTTTGATGCTTTTATGCTATCCCAGGGTTTTAGAAGGAGTAACAAGGATAACTACTTGTATTTAAAGAAACTCAGTGATGGCTCTTTGGTCATTCTCATTTCATATGTAGATGACATGCTCATTGTAAGAAATTTCACTAGGGAGATTGCCAAATTGAAGCAAATGTTGAGAAAAAACTTTGCTATGAAGGATTTGAGTGAAGCAAATCATTTTCTTCGTATGCCTAAAGAGAGATAGGAAAAGGGATCTTCTTAAGTTGTCTCAAGAATCTATATCCACAAGGCATACAAGTCTTCAATATGCGGGGGGGGGGGGGGGGGGGGGGGAAGAGTACCCCACTACCATCATATTTGAGCCTAAGCAAGGAAGATTTTTAGATGTTGAGAGAGAAGAAATGACAAGTAGGTAGCCTTTTGCATGCTATGGTAGCTACGAGGTTAGACATTGCTTTTGCAGTAGGAGTAGTTAGTTGATATATGGCTAATCCTAGCAAGCAACAGTGGATAGTGGTGAAACACATCCTTAGATACTTAAAGGGTACAACGAGCGGGTGTTAACACTTTGGTAATAGAAATGCATCTATTGTTGGTTACACGTATGCAAATTATGCAGGTTGCAAAGATAGCAGGAGACCTATGTCTTGCTACATTTTTGTATTTGTAGGAGGAGCCATTTCTTGGAGATCATCTTTCTAAGATTGTATGTCTTCTTCCACTATAGAGCCTAAGTACATTGTAGCATCAGTTTCCAACAAGGAATCTATATGGTTGGCACATTTAGTGTGAGATTTAGACATTCAGTAGGTTCCACTTTTGCATTGTGATAGTCAAAGTTCCATTGCTTTGGCAAGAAATCTTGTGTTTCATTTTGAGTCAAAACACATCAAGGTGAGGTATTATCTCATTTGGAATGTGTTGATGGATAAGTGATTGGAGCTTTCCAAGGTCCACAATGATGACAACCCAACAGATGCTCTAGCTTACAAAGAGCCTAGCTATGGAGTGGTTTACACATTGCATTGAGCTAATGGATGTGGAGTGAATAAATTTGCATAAGGATAAATATATCGTGCTTTACAATTGTACATAATATCCTTAGTCATATCCACTTACAACCACATTGGCATTGAAGTGGGAGATTGTTGGGTAATTGTCCACCCGCAATGATTGACCCTATACGCTATAACTGCTAACTTTGACTAACAATTTACTATTCATATATACAATAAATAACACAAATCACTCCCTCCTACATTGAGTGTGGTTCCCCCAAAGCAATCTCTATGCTTCCTCTTCCCCTTCTCACATGCATACACATGGGGCACACCAGCTCTCACATGAGCATATCATTCCCAACAACACATTAAATCTTTGTTGCCATAGGTATCTTGGGTACATCCAACAATATCCTTCTTACCTTGTCAAACTTGAGCACAGCACTACGAGGCAAAGATGAAAAATCTCCGTCGTCCGCCATCTACTCTGTCTGTCTTTCTCTCTCTTCCACATGCAGCACCTTCACTTTTCCCCTCAAAGCCACAGGAAGCATCTCTATAGATTCCCCTTAATCTAGCATCTCAAAAAGATTGGCAAGACCTACTCTCTCTAATCTTCGCTACTCTCAAGTTAATAGGCCAATTCCATTACAGACTTGAACCATGAGTTGAGTTAGAGATTCAATTAACTGCATTGCCAAGAGACCTCTCATGTGTAGATACCATGCAGATAAGTTTAGCCCCATCACAACCTATGATGATAGAGAGCACTTGTGCACATCCTCGTGAGGTTGTAGAGACTATGAGACTGTCCATCATGAGAGCACCATACACAAATCTTATTAGGTGACATGTTGCTGATGGTTTTGCTTCTCAATAGTGGTTTGTAGAGACCGCTTCAAGGTTCGTTGAGATGAGAGATGCCATGATTATTATAGAGAACCCTCATGAGCAAGTGCTACACTTTATTGGCTAGGATAGGAGAGATTTGACTTGCTATGTCTATTTATACGAACACCATTATTTGAGACTAGCACTTTCACATCCCCCTTTGAGCCCTATTAGACAGCTAGTGAGAGTCCACTCTCAAGTAGAGAATGTTGTGCTTGTTGACAAGCTTGGAGATTTTTATAGCCCTCATCCTAGTACTGTTTTGCATGACATTATGAGAACACACCTAGATGACCGTCTAGATACATAGACATATCCTAGGCTAGTGGAGTTATGCAGAATAGAGCTTCCCTTGACATATATTGACGAGTCAGGTTGTAGCTATATGAGATCATAGGCAAGTGGATCTAGCGAGACACTTACTATAGTGAAGACACATCTTATAGGAGATCTGCATGAGAGGATTTACGAGGGTATTGACCATACCTTGTATACTTTGACCATTAGATTTTCCTACTCTCCTAGATTTATGAGTGATCATGCACCCACCTTGATGACCTTGACCACTCCATAGATGCTTCTTATTCAGAGTACCATTGGAGCTAGAACTCCTTCTGCTAGATTACCTCCTAGATCCTCATCACCTAGCCAAATTCACTTGAGAGCACAATAGAGAGCCTTAAGTCTATATTGATGAAGGAAAAGGAGAGGAATACACAATACACATATTGATATGTCGAGTGAGACAGTCACTTCCTACAGATGATGCCAGAGTCCTTTACAACTAATATTCCACAATCACATTTGTCAATCATTGAGTGGAGACATACCACATGTTTGACTATGATTTTTAGGGACCATAGAGTTTCACTAGGGGCATAAATATTTTATGAGGGTCATAGACAGATTTGGCTTCCTAGGCCACAAGTTGTAGCCTATCCACAAAGACTCAAGAGATGTCTTACAGACCAGCTTCCATTAGAGAGAGTTGTACATTCTACATGATCATTACCACATACATCTCTCAATACTTCCTATAGACCTAGAGATAGAGCTCAGACTTTGAAATTGATTTTTAGTAGACCTCAATCAGATTCACATTGGAGACACTCAGACATTGAAAATTTGGCTACCAAAGAGCCCTTCCATTAATCCTTCGGAGGTGATTGAGATGAGTCATAGCTCACATAAGATTTACATTGACAATATAGATGATATGGAGCTAGATGAGACTTATACCTCTAGTACCACTAAGCTTCACAGTCCATTGATGATAGATCCATTGGTTTGTTGACCCATAGCCATAGTCCCCTTGAGAGCTCCAAAGTCCATGTAGATGCCTTAGAGCTACCTTTGAGCCATCAAAGCCACAGAGACATACAATCACTAAGACATAGGGTGATGTCATCACTATTGACTAAATTGAGTCCATGGCCCAACTAGCTTGGTTAATAAGAGACTTTTCTTAATAGTATAACCCACATTTAACATGCTCTAGGCTTATGGTGTAAGCACTAGCTCTTAACTTGATATCACTTGAACCATATTCTTGTGGAAGAGACCAAAACATCCATAAATCAATTTTAAAAATCAAAGGTAAATAAATGAAAGACATGTACAAAAAGGGGCTAAAAAAAGGGAACCTTGACACCCAACAAAAAAATATTTATATTTTGTGACTCGTGAGTGTTATATGTGGCCTAGCACCTTATTGATCCTTGGTAGGTGGGGGGAACCACCTTGGCATTCCTTGTCAAGGCCTTGAGTCAATGCTCTGGGTTGATAGGGGTTAGTCAATTGGTATGGTAGGATGGTAGACTTTTGAAAACCCTCCTTGTGGGTAAAGGGATCCAAGAGTCTTAGCTTGACCTGCTTTGGATTGTTCGCCTTGTGATGTGGTTTATGGATTACTTTTTCCAATGAAATAAATGACTAGTCTCTTTGATGTACTTCATTTGGTGACGGTGATGTTTTGTTAGTGACGAGTCGCTTTAGCGTTAACAAAGAATGTGTTTAGGTTTTGGTTGTCCTAATAGGTCAAGACTTTTAATTTCTAAGTTGGTGAAGTTATGAACTAACTTTGATTCATTAATCTCTTGCTTGTGGTTTACCATTAATAAGTTCATTATTTTTTATCATTTAATTTAATGAAAGTCACAAAGTACAAATGATTACCAAAAGAAGGAGTGTGCATTGAACAACAAGCATTACTGTGAACACCAAACAAGTTACAACTTGCAAGTAGCCCACATTGAACCATCTTTTAGAAACCTAGAATGTACATTTTCCCCAAAATACAACCTTCAAAAATATTCTTAGATGGTGCCTTCAAAGGAGGCAATGAGACAACCATATCAGATTTTCTACAAACACATCAAACTGGAAAACTTCAAATGCCCAGAACATACATGACATTACCTAGCATCTGAAATAGCTTTAGAATCCATAAATACATTTGCACAATTTTCCACACACTTCTCATAATAATTCAGCTTGTATAGTCCACAGGATAAGGTGCATGAAGCCAAAATAGTGTCATGTAAACTAAGATTGTGAATGTTGCATCCATCATCCATAAAATTTAAAACAAGACCAAGTCTTGATAATAAAAAAATTAGACAATAAATTCTTCTTGCTGCCAGGCCCAAAAGGTACATCAAAAAGTGTGAAGGAAATGTCATCAATTGCAGTGAGCACAATCTTTTCAACTTTGTGAACTGGATAAGAGGCACTGTTGGCACAAGTGACAGTATTCTTGTTAGGGACAACATCCAGAAAAGTAAACAAGTCATGTTGACGACTGTGCCCGGGAGGATGCAACTTGCTTTGATACCAATTGTTGGAGTTAGGGTTGCAAGAATGCACACACAAATTGGAGATAGAGAGGAAGCTCGAGGGAAAAATTAGATAATGTATTACTAAGCGTGAAAATACAAGATAAGAAACCCTAGAGTGATGGATGTATGTACAAAGCATGCGGGGAAAAACCTCCTAGTGAGGGAAAAAGAGCCATGGCGGTCCTAAGTGTCTTCACACACATCACTACCGTGTAAATGGTCACAATCCACAAGGTGGATCAAGTGGACATTTTTCTGAGGATGTAACATGAGAGAAGGTATTGCAAGTAGGCAAGGTTGCCCATGGCATCAGTTTGCCAAAGTGTCAAATCACCTATTTCACCATTCCAACATTTCCAAATATGGGACCTTGATTTCCAAATATGGGACCTTGATTTTGTGGGTCCAGTTAGGTCAAATAAAAAGAGAAACATTGAGTCGTTACATTTTAGTGGCAACAAATTATGCAATTAAATGTGTAGAGGTAGTAGCTTAGAAGGAAAATATAGCTACAAGTGCACCTAGGTTTCTATACAAAATATTATAACACGATTTAGATGTCCAATTGAATGGGTGTCTGAACATGGTGGAGTTGATAAAGACTATCATTCTATATCACAAAAAGTTAACTCCTTATCATTTGCAAGCCCAGTAGGTCCCCAAAACGTTGTTTTTCATTAGTTTGTATAGGAATCACAAAAGATGCTTTTTTAAAAGTTTGGATGAAAGGTAATCTAGGAAGAGGGGGGTGTTTCCCATGGGACGAAGAGAGCGAAAAATGGAAAACTTATTTTAAGGCAACAATGTTCGGGGAAGATGTGTCTCAGCTTGATATCATGCCGTTTTTAGTTTCCAAAATACCGTTTCTATTTTGAATAACAACTCTTGAGTTCAAGTCCAGTAGGCCGTGCCAATTTTTGATTTCAGGTTGATTAGTAAGAATCTAAAGGAGATGCTCCTCAGCCTTTGAGGAAAAATGATTTCAGGTTGATTAGTAAGAATCTAAAGGAGATGCTCCTCAGCCTTTGAGGAAAAAAAGAAGGGTGAGAAAAGGTGCGACGGGTGGATGAAAATCTCTCTCTCTCTCTCTCTCTCTCTCTCTCTCTCTCTCTCTCTCTCCTGTTAGTCAGGTGTGCTGCAAGTGAGGCGCGGTCGAGACAACTCTTTCGCTCTCTCTTGCTAGTTAGGTATTATTCAAGCCAGTGTAAGACAAACAAGGACGTGCGAGTGAGCTGCCTTGTATCATGAGAGAGCCGAGAAGACATTTGAGGGCGACATGGCAGACAGAGAGAAGGAAATAGCAGCCAGGCATGGAGAGGGAGATGATTGGTGAAGAGAGCACGACAACTTGGCCTACATGCAGGCAACGATGGCGAGCATCAAGTTGAGTAGAGGAGACCTGAAGCAGAGCCAGCATTGATTGATCTGCAGGTGGGCTCTCTCTCTCTCTCTCTCTCTCTCATTCATTTGTCTGGAGCAATAGGAAAGACATGAATGTCTGGAGTAGTAGGAAAGACGATGCCTTTGAGGGTGGAAAAGGGAGGCATGCCACGAGAAGGAGAGACAGAGGGAGAAATATTGTGCATTAGCAGCTTAGTGGAGAAGGAATTTTTTTCACTTCTCAGGCGACACATGAGGCCGACTCTCTCTCTTTCCACACTGAGGGACTTTGAAGCGAGCGACTCGACGCAGAGTTCTTTGACTATGGCGAAGCCACAGAAGGAGGCGGGATGATCGCTAGGGAGGAGCAGAAGTGCCAATGTAGATATTTCTTGTGGATAGCACAGAAGATGCATTCTCTCTCACAGGCGATCTGGAGCGGAGAGAGCAAAAAAGGGCGGACACGCACGAACAAGGGTTACAATCCTTTTGCTTTGAAATTTGGCAGAATATCCATGGGAAATTAATAGAGTTTTAGAAACTTCGACCCATAAAAGAGTCTCCAAATAAGTCCTGCCAATTTTACTTTTGGGTTGAATTAGAGAGCATCTTTGGAGATCCTTTTGAGTTTGGGGCAGTTTTCCAAGGCAAAAGTGAAGTGAGGCACACTTGGGGAGAGATATTTTTGGAAAACCCCAATTCTAGGTGTGGAACGGACAATTGTGGTGGGGGTGTCTCCATGTAGACCCAAGGAGCAATGTTCGTCAAAAATGTGTCTCACATTAATATCGTGCCATTTTCAGTTTAAAAAATGACGATTGAGAGCAAGGGAAAAAGAAAAAAAAAATTCCCCATAATAGAGAAAAGTAGTGTAAAAAACCAAAAAAAATAAACCTAATTTTCTAAGATTTCCTCTTGGCAAATTTAAAGAAAAGAACTTTGTATGTTTGGAAAATTGATTTTTTTCCGAACATCACTAAAGAGAAAGAGAGAATACCATTTGCAGAGATGTTTTGTGAGTGCGAACGGGTGGGGAGCGGAGAAACACATGCCAATGATGGCACGTGGAGAGGGGGGAGAGAGAGAGAGAAGAAGAAGAAGAGAGTTTTAATGTCGTAGGAAACTATCCCAAAAGACCTTAAAGATCTAGCCGATGAGGAGTAAAAACTCAAGACCTCTTATTCAAGAGGGAAATGGCATAACAAATTTACCACACTTGGGTGATGGAAAGGTTATACCATTTTCCTCTTTTTATTAGCGCACACGCACACGCACACACACACACCCCAGAAGAAGAGAGTTTTAATGTTGTAGGAAACTATCCCAAAAGACCTTAAAGATCTAGTCGAGGAGGAGTTGAACTCAAGACCTGTTATGAGAGAGAGAGAGAGAGAGAGAGAGAGAGGGTGCACATGTGTCTGCACGATTCGGGACTCGGGAGATAGAGAAATCTTTCCATATGCATGTGCACGTCATCGGAACGAGCGGACTGAGCTGAGACGCATACATCTTTTCTTGTTCTATCTGGCGAGGCTGGTTTGTGGAAGGGGACATAGAGAGGCATGGCTGCTCTCAGGACGCAGTGACACACACACACACAGAGATTAATAGCAGACATCACTTTGTGCAAATGCAACGGTCCTCCATCTCAAGCTCCCTTCCGAAGCCAGTAGATCCCATCCTGAAGTAGGTATGGTATTGGGCGCAATGGTGACTCAAGCGGTTTAGGTACTAGCAAACGCCGCAACAAACAGTGCTCTCCGTTGCATGGGATTAGATCCGGTGCATGGTTTGAGTCTTGATGTTGTGTTGCAGGCAAGGCCACATCCAACCTATCCCGATACTCTACAGCCTTCCATGGCCGGCTTCTGCTTGTGTCGCATGGTGCTCACAGATTGAAGCCTAATTAAAAGCTAAAAAGTTAAGGTGCCAAAGGAATCTATGCAAGAAATTAATGAATTGGTGGATTTTTGACCGAAAGGTCCCAATTTTAGAAAAATAAAAATCCTTTCAAAAGGGAGAGTTCAAGAAATGAAAAGTCCCATGACACTCAAAAGTCAAAAGACTTTTCGTATCCATTTATAAAGAGGATTCGGTCTGTATTCATTTGTTTTTTTTTTTTTTTTTGGTTTCTTTCCTCTGGCGTTTTCAGCCCGCTCTTTAGAGTGTGGTGTACCCAAATGTAGAGCAAGATTGAGATTAAATGAGCCTGCCTTTCTCCCGTCTGGCACCTCCTTATATTAGCTTGTAAAGGTTACATTCCAAGAACACCTAGAGGTTTCCTCCCACACTAGGTGGTCGGACACACGACCACACACCACACCTCCCCCCTTAGGGAGAAAAAGATGGACATCTTTTTACAAGTTTGGACTGAGAAGGGACTCGACATAAAGGGATCAGCTCCAACGCCTCATCTGGGGGGAGTGATCATACAACAGCTTAGCGGCTAAGGACTGGGCTTGGGGAGTGGACTCGACTAGAGAGAGAACATCATCATGCCGAACACATCAAGGCATGGAACGCGTACGTCTCGCTTATGCAAACATCAGGTCGCTATCCCAATGTAATGGACAAGACGAGGAAGGACAAACTGAGGACTTGACATGTTATTTTTGCGACATACATCCATTTCCATAAGGGGTTTGGTGTGACGATAAGGATTGGTCGACAAGACTGAAATTACAAAAGACTATCACTAAATGCGTAAAAAAAGATCTACTGTGGGGTTCTGCATCACAACTATGAGAGCATAAAGACTAAACTAAGGACCAAACTAGCTTCAAGGTGATCTGAGGCATAAATATGAGCACTCTAGAGGACATTAACTGTAGATTATCACGAAACCATCATGAACATGGGCCTCGCTACCATCACTACGGCAAAGTGAGGCCTGGATGGCGTTAGGATGCGAAGGCTGCGTGCATGATTGCCTTCTTGCAAGCTTCTTGAATATGGCATCCTTCGTTTCTGCAGAAACTTGATGGAATCCTTCGTCTTCAAGATTATTCGTGCAAAGCTTGTTGCTCCTCACTGGTCATCATAGAGGCACTGCTTGTATCACCAGGAGACACATCTTGTTGGTATGCTGCTGATAGAGCTTTCCCTGGGCCAGCTCACTCTCTACTTGGCTCTCAGAGATGAATCCCTGAGGCACAAAGGAAACCATCCATGTCTGGTGCTCGGCCAACATCTCTGTGGCGGGCATCACGTGCATTTGGCGGGCACGCAAGAACCTCAGAAGCAATATGGCGTCGTCAATTCCCTGCATGGAGACACCTTGCACGAGGAGAGAGGTGTGCATTTCCGCAAGCTTCTTTCCATGCCATCGTCCTCCAGCTGCCGGAGCTCCATGCTTCCTGTCATCTGCTGCTTTCTGCTAGACAACAAGCTTTATAGGTACTGCCTTTGCTTTTCCTTTCCTCTTACCCACGGAAGCAAAGCTCCTCGCTCAGACATTCCAAGATCAGTCAATCGCAACCATCAGCTTCGTCCTTCAGCACTTCCTCTCTTGACTAGCCTTGTGGAGCTCTCGCGTACTCAGGTGGAGCTATCAGATGCCCTGTCTGCGTGGCGTTGCAGTTTTAATGAGACCTCAAAGGAGGGGGCACACAGCAAGAACTGGTTGATCCTATGGAATTATGGTGCTCAGTAGACGAAGGCGAAGAAGAGGCCAGTCAAGAAGATGCTCAAAGAAGAACGCGAGCATCACCGTGAGCGTATGCTGATGGAATCTGTGTTGGCTAAGGCTCAGGCGCTAAGATGAATTCCATTGCTACCCTGTATCAAGCAGGAACGCCATAGCTGCAGGAGCACAAATAAAAGGCAAGAACCAAGAAGCGTTTCCTAAGTGCCTATGCCCGTCTCCTCCACCAATGTGGTGTACCCAAATGTAGAGCAAGATTGAGACTAAATGAGCCTGCCTTTCTCCCGTCTGGCACCTCCTTATATTAGCTTGTAAAGGTTACATTCCAAGAACACCTAGGGATGTCCTCCCACACTAGGTGGTCGGACACACGACCACACACCACAAGAGCTTCCTTGGTAGTGATTTTTATTTTTATTTTAAGCCAATGGTTAGTCAAAACTTAAAATAAAGTTTTTGTTCAAATGCTAAGGAAGATAGTTTTAGATAATAGGGAATATGAAGATCCGTATTCATTATTTTTTGTTCTACTTTCACTTTTCATTACACAGAACCTTCTCAAGATGTTTTAGCATCTCCAATGCACCCACGATTTAAAACCATTTCTAACGGATAAGATTTGATCTCATCACGTAGACACAGTAAGACTCAAGCTTAACCACTAGGCTATACGCCTATGGTACCCTTTGGGGTGCCCTTAACCTTTAAGAAAAAAGAATACAACTACCCCCCCTCCCTCTCTTGCCCTTTCCCTTTCTTTGCCTCCCACAATTAATTAATGGCTTCACTTTGGGGTGCCCTTAACCTTTAAGAAAAAAGAATACAACCCGTCCCTCCCTCCACTTGCCCTTTTCCTTTCTTTGCCTCCCACAACTAATTAATCGCAATGACAAAGCACATAGATTTGCAACAATATTACCTAAGAAAGATGAATACAACATTGAGAGAGAGAGAGAGAAAGAGAGACGAAAATACTAATGAGAACTTAGAAGAAAACTCTAAAGGAAAAATGAAAGAGCAAAGAAACACCTATTTATATGGATACAAAAGGTCTTTTGACTTTCTATTTTAGCTTGTCTTTTGACTTTCCACCTTCACTCCTCTTTTGACTTTCCACCGTCGTCTATCTTTTCATTTCCTAAACTCACCCTTCACTTATGCACTTAATATGTTTTGAAAGAATTTTTATTTTTTCTGAGATTGGGAAGACTTAATGGCTTCACTTTCATTAATTAATTAGATCACAAGATTTCTACCCGAGCCTCTTTGAAAGCAAAAGTGTTGCGCTCCTGTTGTTCCCACGCAGTCGCCCTCCTCTCGGCACACAGCTATCCATGCACCTTCCCCATTTCTTGTATCTGTCTCGTTCCCTCGCTTTGGTCTATGTGTTCGCTCTCCATCGTACCCTCGTCACAATTGCGCTCTATACCTATTCGTCTCCACTGTCTTGCCAGGCACGGCTCGCATTTATAGGTGCTCACGCACGTCGCATGCCTCCCTTTTCCAGTAGAGCAACATGGTGCTGCTCCAACTGCTCCAACCCAAGCTTCCCTCACAGAGGAAATAGAGAGAGAGAGAGAGAGAGAGAGAGAGAGGAGCTTGCATAGCATTTTCGCTCTTGCGTGCCCTCCTCTCTGCGCACTCAGTCCCCCCCCCCCGTCGCGCCCGTCAGCCTCGCCTTGGGCGACACCTACCCTCGACTACCTGCAAATCGCAGCACCACCGTTCTGCCAGCTGCCCCATCTTTGTGTTGACCAGAAAACACACCCCCAGTAATACTTTGCCATAAATTCCCAAAATGCACTTCAAATTTTCGATACTCCCAAAATACCTCCGGTTGTGAGGGGCACAAGAGGAGAGAGGGGACAGGGGCACAAGAGCAGACAACAAGAGAAGAAGAAGAAGAAGAGGAAACTATCCCAAGGGACCTTAAAGGTCTATCCGATGAGCGAAACGGCATTTTTGAAATTAAAAACGGCACGATATCAAGCCCAGACACATCTCCCCCGAACATTGTTGCCTTGGAAAAAAATTTGCCGCTCTTTTCTCTCTCCGTCTCATCGATGTGCGATGCCCATGGGAACCCGCCCCTGTCCCCTCTTCGTGGGTTAACTTTTATCCAAACTTTTAAAGAAGCATCTTTTGTGATTCTTTTAAAAACTAATGAAAACCAACGTTTGGGGACCTACCTAGGGTACCTAGGGACAATTGGGATCACAAACTAAATTTTGCTTTTTCGACATATAAGGTAGCAACTAAAAGTTTTGTTGTACATAGAGTTAACTTTTAGATGGTAGATTTAAAAGAAAAGCACATAATATTATTTTACTTCTTAGTAGGTTTAGGATTATTTGATTGTTAAGTGCATAGAGTTTGTGGAAAAAGATCCTTTCTAATTGGAAAATTGTATTGATTGATAACTTATCAATCGATAATAAGCTATCGATCGATATACCATAATATTATTCAAAAATTTATGAATAATTTGAGTATTTGTAAATAATACCATATTATTTTCATTATTCAAAATGTTTTATGCAACGAAGCTTATCAGATTGTGGAAGATAAAGTCAGGGCTCATTTAAACTAAAAGATTACTTTGGTATGATGGTTAAAAAGCTTGCAAATGAATTTCTCTCTATGATTTTGTTTGAAATTTTTTGGCCTATGGAGTTGTCTGATGTCAAAAGGGGGATACTAGCATGTGAAGTTAGCATACATTGGATATACTAGTATGTGACCCGCGCATTGCCGCGGCTACATGTGCATCAATTGAAACAACCATTGTTCTCCTTCCCTTCATAGGGAGGGCAAATGTGGACAAATGCCTATGATTCTCATGTGAGCTTTTATAGCTCTTTAATACACTTGTGCATCAACGACCACTATAACTACTTTCTAGATGACAATATATACAACACACAAGGTCTAAGTGCCCTCCACATTCACATCAACCAAGCACGAATCTATCTTTTGGTTCAACAATATGTCTACCTTTTCGAGTGTAAGATCGAACAACTAATGAAGTGTAGTTACTCTCCACATTCTTGTGGATTGAGAGCATGACGACTTGTTGCAAACAATGTTTGGATTGGATAATAACTTAACAGCTGAGAGTAGAGATTAGTCGGTCTCAAGATTAACAGGTCTCGAACCACGTCAGTAGGAAGAAAGACGTCTCTCTCTCTCTCTCTCTCTCTCTCTCTCTCTCTCTCTCTCAGGCTGCATGTCTAGTTTGTAGTATTAAAGTAAATCATGTGAGGCTAAGAGCTTGGTTACATGTACCAGCGAGCCTACTTTTTGTCTAGTCACGAGCCAACTCTTCTCTCTCTACATATCTAATCGTGGTAGTTAAGAGCCTCGAAACGGGCATAGCCTTTCACATGATTGACTTTTGATTCCCTCTCAATTAGCAGGAACTTGCTCAAGATCTATCTCATCACTCAGTCAAATCAAGCATTAATCTTTCAAGCCAATAGTTTTATTGACTTGCAAAAAAAGCTGGAAGGCTATTTAGCCGTTCCAAGGTGACCAGGCTCTAAATGTAAGCAAAATGACATGGAGGCAGTCCTACAATGAAGGCACATGCATGGAGGCATCCCTACAATAAGAGACCAGAGTCATCATTTCTAGGGGGAGGCAAAGGGCTCACATTAGGTATACAACACCAAGGAGGATCCAAATGAGCAAAGGATTGCTAACTCCAAGACCAAGGCCAATACCCTCCCTTGGCAGTGATCATCCTCCAATGCAATCACATCAGTGTTTTGGAAAAATTATTTTTCAAACATACAAAATTGCTTTCCTTTAATTTTCCAAGAGGAAATGTAGAAAATTAGGTTTATGTTGCAGGTTTTTATTTTATTTTTCTCTATTTTGGGACGGAAAATTTTCTTTTTCCCTTGCCCTCAACCGGCATTTTTGAAATTGAAAACAGCATGATATTAAGCTGAGACACGTTTTTCCCAAACACTGAATCGAAGACCCGCCTTGCATGACCGTTGCCGTGAGCGCTGTAGTAGTAGGCAATGCTGCCTGTCTCCTTGCAGAATCCCTTTTTTCTTGCCTATGTCAGGAATTCGAGATGTGAAAACTTGGGAAAGCTAAAAAGCTTGGATGGTCATGCTGGAGCTCTCAACATTGTAGCATCTGCTGATTGGCCTAAAAAAGATGAAGAAAGTGTGGAGATGGATGTGGGACTCTCTCTCTCTCTCTCTCTCTCTCTCTCTCTCTCTCTCTCATGGTGTGGAGGGCCACAGCTAGGCAAAAATGGAGCTCGTTGGAATTAAGAAAAGGGTGGCGGACATGTAGTGGTAGAGGAGAAGGTGGCTCAGCAAGCGCTTGTGGCAAGTGGAAAATGTATTGGATCCAGACTCTTGGCATCCTGGCCAGCAAATGATTGAGGTTGTATAAGGGTGTGGGGCTCGTGGTGGATCCGCTGTTGGCAGCCAGGGGTGCACATGAAGTAAGTGGTGGGTTGCGTCCATGATCGAGTTTTTTTTTTTTTGGGGGGGGGGGGGGATTCTTTGTCAAGCGCCAAGGCCAATCAATGGCACTCTCTCTCTCTCTTTTGAATAGAAATAGACACACACACTCCTCATCAAGACTAAATGGGATTGGCCCTCTCTCTCTCTCTCTCTCTCTCTCTCTCTCTCTCTCTCTCTCTCTCTCTCTCTCTGACCTGCAGCACAACAACAATGCCGTAGAAGATAAAACATGATCTCTCTCTCTCTCAAACCTGCAGCGTGCCACTCTCTCTCTCTCTCACTCACTCTCTCTCTCACTCACACACACACACACACACACGTTCAAGGCGTACCAACTTATCCACATGTGGCATAGCTCGTTACTCGTTATTTTCCCAAGCTGTAAAGTAGAGCCACCCTTTACAAAAACAAAAGTAATCACCCTTCAAAATTGAAGGGCGGAGTGAAACTCCATGGCCTTGCTAAAGAATTTAAATAATATAAATATATATATAGTACTAAGTATTGTGACTTTTGACAGAATTAAGGAGTCAAAACTAAGTCTTTTTATTTTTGGCCTACCCAAAGGGCTAAGGCCATAGTGATATGTTCCCTTTTTTTTTAGTGAAAAATCTCATGTAATTTATGAAGGGGATCGGAGAGCACCACAGACGGAGAGTGAGAGAGAGAAGGAGACACACGACACACAGATATGGGTGGGGAGACTCAAAGAGTGAGCAGCCCCCTATACACTTATGCTATGTATAAGGTATACAAGTTAGTGGGCGCCCAGACTCTGAGCGGCCGGGCAAGGCACAGGCGCAAGGCACAGGCGCATATACCCCAACAATCTCCCACTTAAAGGTGATTGTGCCTTTAAGCAAGGGAACCTAGTCTAAAGACTACAAAAGGCGAGAGAAAACCGCTCTCAATCGATGCCCACTGGCTGGCTGTGATCGTGTGCATCTGGCTGTTCTGCTCCCGTGTAAGTCCATACATCACCAGACGTACCGCACACGAGCTGCAAGTATGTATGCAATACCTGCATATCTCTTTCGTGCACTATGCCATCATCAGTCAACAAACGACTGACAACCCCAACTGCAAATGCTCCCACTGCAGCTGCGATATCCGGTCTCAAGATCAGCATCTCATACATGAGACCACCGAATGCCGATGCAATGCTAGCGGACCATGTTAGCTCTACGGAGCATGCATCAACATATATATCCGTGGCAATAGGCATCTCTAACTGACAAGGCGTGTCAACCACATGCGTCTCCTGACTGTCCGCAAAAGACGCATCAACCTGTTGTGCAACCTCAGAGCAAACCAGCTGCTCTAGGTGTCTGCTGGAAGACATATCCTGCACAACTATATTCCCATGCTCATTGTTGAGCATAGAAAGGAATGACTGCATAATCGCTGACATCTCAGCCTCCTCTGCAATCATCCACTGCAAACATGACCACTCAATCTGCTATGACTCACTAGAGCTCTCATGCTCTAACTCCTTATGCATAGACTCTTGCACAACGTCCTCCTGTCGTGACTCACTAGAGCAAGACTGCTCTACCTGTCTATCGTGCATAGAAGTATCTCATACAACTGACTCTCTGCTTTGCTCAATCACTAGAAAAGCATGCATGTCTAACTCTGTCACCTCTCTGTGTGACTGCTCAAGTCGTGCCCCAACTGTGTGCACAACGAGCTCACTACTCTGCACTCCATGCAAAGCACCCTGCAACCCATGAGCAAAAGAGACTGCCCGGGTCTCTCGCTCTCTGCATGGCTGTAACAAGATTGAGACTCGACCATCTCGCATCGGTACTACGTGCAATGGGTACCATGTGCCAACTCTAGCACCTCTCGCAATCACTAGCGAACCCAAATGCAACGCAAAAGATCGCTCAAGCAGCGATACCCGACATCCACTATCCCTGAGCTGACCAACGGAGATCAAAATCATCGTCAAATCCGGCACATGACGCACAGAGTCTGAGCACGTATGATGCACCGCTCGGTAATGACAGTCTCACATCTCCTGAACCAGCAATCTCATGCAGTGACCCATCTGCCAATCGCACACTATCATGCACTCTGCTAGAATAGCTACTGAACCAGTCACGATACGGAGTGACATGAAAAGTAGCGTCCCTGTCTAGCACCCACTGCAAAAGAAGTGCACTATCCTCAAACGTCAAAAAATCAGGAGTAATACAGGAAGCAAATGTGACCTCACTGTCACTAGGGTACTCATACTCTATATCTGATCCTGCAACTGTCAAGTCAACGGAGCCTATAGCATCTACTGCATCCTTGAGACTAGCATGTCTCCTGTGTTGTCTCATACGACGAAAGCATCGCCGTCTAATGTGCCCTATGTGACCACAATGCCAACATCTCAAGTGTCGACACGAACGAGAACGCCGTCTCTCATGAGTCATTGTCCTAGACTCGAAAGTCTCACACATATTGACTACTATGAGTGAACGTCAAAAATAACCAAGAGCTGTAACTCTACTCTAGGTACGGTAGCAATGAAATGCACTCAATTAATCCAAAAGAAGCAACCTGCAACGAGAAAATACTCTCCGAAAAAGAGCTCACCAGCACCTACAATGCTCATGCAAATCCACGTATAAAATCTCTCGCAGTAGTGTAACCACACTGTGCTCCACAAATGGCAATGATGCAAATCCCAAATGCCAAGTGTACGAGGCTCCAGTAGAGTAAACCAAGCTCCTGTATGGCTATAAAATATGGCTGCAAATCAGTCCCAAAACAACCCCAAAATTCAGCTCTTAAACAGCTGCATAAACAAGTCACAAACGTGTCCCAGATCAGCCTACAACTGAGTCATACATGGATACCTGCAAAGAGGAAACAATGGCTGAAAATTCAGCGCCCAAATAAGCCCTCAAACCTGCCTATAACTTGTAAACTTGTAGCTGAAACCTGCTGAAAAACCTCAAGCCATTAGTGCTCGAATACGGCTACCTAGCTCGTAGCCACACAAGCATACATCGCAATATTCACTCTTGTGAGTATGCCAAGATAATTGTACGCCTGTCAAATCGTGAGCTAATCACCAAGCCCACACTGTGCGGTATCGATGCATACATACACACAAATCTCCCACCTGCAGAGAACACCGCACGCAAATGCTAAGTGCAACCCGCAATCTCTAC
The DNA here is from genome assembly GCF_014529385.1 of Adiantum capillus-veneris. Lineage (NCBI taxonomy): Eukaryota > Viridiplantae > Streptophyta > Polypodiopsida > Polypodiales > Pteridaceae > Adiantum > Adiantum capillus-veneris. The sequence continues at coordinate 77,289,329 of NC_140936.1, forward strand.
TTAGATCGCATAAATGATGCGCATAAAACTCCTGTAAAATTTTACCAGAGTTTCGACGCACAATGGCTATCAACACAAAATAACCATTGTCCTGCAAGCTCAATACAATGAGCAATCAATGCGCATCAAACTACACTCAACATACATGCATAAGCTCTGCAAACCTGTGTCCAACAAATGCTTACAAAGAGTACCACAGGTGACCATACATGTCATCCACAACCAACCTCTGCACTTGCTCACAAGATCTACTGCTCACCACATAAGCATACATAGAGCATTACCCGCTCAAAGACCATGTATGCAAGCCACAACACTGCAGAAGAACCACTCAACTGCAACTGGCAACACCTGTGGGAGTACTAGACTCAACCTGTACCTAGCACTCAAACCTGATCTTGTAACACCTCCAAATGCTCACAATCGAGCAAATCAAACCAATCCACCTCATATGTGCCTGCTACCTGCAATGTGCACAGGTAAGCTGTCTGCAGCAAAGAAAACAACAGAGCCCAAAACTGTCTTGAAAAACAGTCTCTGTGTTTTTAATTTCAGACCCACCTGCACTCCGAATCAAAAAATGATTCCTTCTACAAAGTCGTAGAGCTCGAAGCCAGATCCATTTTGAACCAAAAAGTTTTGGAATCAGAGCTTTGTAGCTCAAGTTATGAGCAAAACTATAGACTGTTGTCAAACTGTCAAAAACTGAATGACTTTCTTCTGTGCTTCTTTGAGCTCATAGAAAGGCTCAAACTCACTTCCCACCTCGATGCGTGAGCTGAATGTATCAATCTCACAATGCTTCCATGTCTATGGAAGCTCCAAGCTCCAATCTGTCGCCGATGTAGTCGTTGCAAAGCTTGCTGAGAAGAGGGAAAATGTTGTACACAGTGGGCTGATCTATAGAGGAACTGTGGACTGATCTGTGAGCACTAGCAAGCCTCAGTATGGCTGCCCACAAGCCTCCTCTATTTCTTTGCTCAGATCTGTGACCTCTCCGCCATAGCCGACGAGTTCATCGCGAAGCCGTCCATCTACGCTCTCAAACCTGTCGCTCTGATACCAATTGAAGGGGATCGGAGAGCACCACAGACGGAGAGTGAGAGAGAGAAGGAGACACACGACACACAGATATGGGTGGGGAGACTCAATCAGTGAGCAACCCCCTATACACTTATGCTATGTATAAGGTATACAAGTTAGTGGACGCCCAGACTCTGTGCGGCCGAGCAAGGCACAAGCGCCTATACCCCAACAATTTAAAAATTAAAATAAAGGATGAAAATGTTTGATTGGTTAGTGATGTAGTGGGCACTCATGAAAAGGTTACTAGTGGCAGTGAGTGGGTGACAAAAGATATCGAGATAAGATATTTTTCAAGATTATATTATTGAATGTGCTCGGAATTAGAGTCTGGCCCCTCTTTTCTCATGTCGAGACTCGAGCGAATGATGGAGGGGGGCAGCAATTAGTCCCGAGGAGGGGGGAGAGACTGTTTCCCACTAGACAGGAAAATATTTAATTTTTAATCTCGTGTTGAGGTGCACGGTGCTCTCTCTCGTGTTGAGTAGTTTGCACCATTGCATGAGGTGCTTCTTGTGCCTATCGTCGGCATGCAGCCGGGGCACGTGTGCAAAGCATGAGCAAGAGCAGATTAGTAGCAAATGGAGCTGTGCATGCAGGAGCACTAGGCAATGTGGTGGTAAATGGTTCGCGAGGGGGTCACAGAGCAGGAATGATCCATAGTTGAAGGCGTACTATAATGACTGTTAAGTTTATTAGCAAGACAGAAGCCGAATTACTTGCTATCGCAGACTCACGTCTATACTGTTGTGCAGGTGCTGACCTCGATCTTACACTCTGCGAGCATATGTTTGTGAACTTACCACCAACTCTCTCTCTCTCTCTCTCTCTCTCTCTCTCTCTCTCTCTCTCTCTCTCTCTCTCTCTCTCTCTCTCTCTCTCTCTCTCCCCCCTTCGTGCTTCTCTCAAGCTACGTTTGTGAACCAAGTTAAATTTTGGATCCCTTTGGATTTTCATGGAGTTTTGGAACCCCTCTCAAAGAGCTGCACCCTGAAGAGGAGCAAGTGGCTTCTGCACAGTAGAGGGAGTCTTACCTGGGCTCTTAATGGGAGATCTGGTCCATTTTGTGAGGGCCGGCCAGGAGCCAAATGACTTAATACTTAGTATAGTGTTTTCTTAACAAAAGACAATGGTGTTTTGTTAACAAGAAACTATGTAGTTAAGTGCTGAATTGTCGCAGAGCTTTGACTCGCAATCAACCTTTATGTAGGTGTGTAGGAATCTAAGTTGTAAGTTATTGCAGGTATGTGAATGCAAAGGTGCGAATTTTTTTTCTCTACTTTGATCCAGAATATATAGTCCTCATTTAACCTCCTTGTCTTTTATCTCCACCAAGGATATGAATGAATTAGATGGACAGTTATATAGGGATGACCTGCACCTAATTAATGACTCCCGAAAGGGAGTGCTTAGCCTCAGACAACATGGCACCCTTCACCAAGTAAGCTTTGATGGCAGATTGTCTCTTGACGGTGACCCTATAATTGTTGCATAACTCAAGAAGAACGCAGAACATGCCGATCAAATTAAGTTGTTCAAGGCAGAGGGTTTCAAGCTAGTGCCCAATCTTTTTGTCAACTTTTTAGGGGTGGATAAAAAAGTATTCAATAAAAAGGGCTTATATTGCTTGAAGATTGGATTGTGGATTGTAAACAAATGAAATATAGAAAGCATCGATGAGTATAACTACCAGTTTTATCACTTTTCCCATGTGTCTTTGTAGAATGATCTCTTGACATTTTCAAGTTTAATCACTATCCCAACATTGGGTGTCATGTGCACCTAATCACGAATGACTAAATTGCCTAGTTTCAATGGGTTTTGAATGGGCATCATAATGTTTTGAATTGGCATTGTTATGTATGAGGGATTCAACAATATGTGCGTTTGTGTGCATGCTAGCATATATATATGTGCGTTTGTGTGCATGCTCTCTCTCTCTCTCTCTCTCTCTCTCTCTCTCTCTATATATATATATATATATATATATATATATATATATATATATATGAGGGTATCATAATGGGCATCAATGGGTTTTGAATGGGCATCATAATGTTTTGAATTGTCATTGTTATGTATGAGGGATTCAACAATATGTGCGTTTGTGTGCATGCTAGCATATATATATGTGCGTTTGTGTGCATGCTCTCTCTCTCTCTCTCTCTCTCTCTCTCTATATATATATATATATATATATATATATATATATATATATATATATATATATATATATCTATATCCAACAATAGAGAGAGAGAGAGAGAGCATGCTCTCTCTCTCTCTCTCTCTCTCTCTCTCTCTCTCTCTCTCTATTGTTGGATATAGAGAGAGAGAGAGAGACAGAGAGAGAGAGAGAGAGAGCATGCTCTCTCTCTCTCTCTCTCTCTCTCTCTCTCTCTCTCTCTCTCTCTATTGTTGGATATAGATATATATATATATATATATATATATATATATATATCTATATCCAACAATAGAGAGAGAGAGAGAGAGAGAGAGAGTCAAATGTAAATTTTAGGGAAAACAACCCAAATACCCCTCGAATTTGTGGAAATTCCCAAAATACAACTCAAATTTCAAAAATTCCCAAACTATTCTCAGTATTTTGTCATAAATTATTGAAATGCCTTTCCAATTTTCCAACATGCCCATGGTTCTCAGTTTCTCCAAAAATAAAATTTTTGCATGTTTTCATAAGCAGATTGTCTACCATACAAGATGCAAAAACTAAAATTTGGGTTGCTAATGTAGGTTCTGGAGATGAATTGCTTCATTATTTTTTGACATAATTGCCTTTCCAATTTTGTGAGAGAATTTCTGACAACTTACATTCCACTCGAAACACTCATAAATGGATCTCAATTGTCAAAAAACAAAGGTTCGAAAATCTTCAACAATCCAACCAAAATAGATACAAGGATATTTTGGGAATGTTTGACATTTAAAGGGTATTTTGGGAATCTCCACAAATTAGAGGGTGTTAACCCTCACGGCTCACGGACACCCTATCACCTACGACGGACGTTGTATTATTTAATTGGTAGAGTCAGGTACCGGGCTTGTCGGTCCAATAGGAAAACAGTAAGAGTGATCGCCGATAAGAGGCGCACTCTAACTGGAACATTCAAGGGATTAGTTGGCTAAGCATGGGCGCCCAAGTGTGAATGGGGTGAGCTCATATAAAAGTCAACTAAACCTAAAATTCACTCATTCTCTCATTTGTGCAATTGAAGAGTGCTCTTGCTCCATCTCCATCTTCTTCTTCTTCATCTCCTTGTGTGTGTGTGTGTATGCATGAGAGAGAGAGAGTGTCTGTGTGTGTGTGTGTGCGATCGAGCATTTTGGCGGCACGACGACGGCGAGGCGATTGAGCGCGGCGTAGCGGCGTCTCCCTCTTCTTCGCGGCGAGGAATCCTCCACTACAAGAAGCGTAGAGTGGTCAGTGACACACCAACGCCATCTTTGAGCTTACTAGTTTAGGCTTGTTGTGTGCTTGGAGCCATTTGTGGCTCGCACACGGTGTATCGGCAAGTTCCTTGCATTGACACGTATGACATACGCGCACATTTTTGGCGCCGCTACCGGGGAATGCCATACACTAAGCTTGAATGGCACTCTGTGCTTCTTTTGTGGTGCAATTTCAATTGTAGGAAAGGTAAGGACGGAGGGTGTGTGTGTTGAGAAGAAGGATTTTGTGTTAGTAGTGTGTATTTTTTTTTGTTAATGGAGTTTTCAAAGGTACTGTGTTTTTTCTCTGTGTAAGGTGTTAGTATTAAAGTTGTTAGTTCTGTGTAATGTAATGTACAGTAAGTAGGAAGTAGATCTGTGAGAGCTAATAGAATGTATTAGTGTGTAACAGTAGGTGTATTAGTTGGAAGTAGGTAGGTAGAGTATGTGTGTACTCTCGCGCACGCCGCGGCGACCTTATCCTTATAAATAAAATAAAATTTAAAAAAATAAAAAAATAAAAAAATTAACAATTTTAAAGGTAGGACCGGCATCGGGAATATCTCCTAAACCCAAACCCAACCCAAACCCAAGCCCATACCCAAGCCCAAGCTCACGCTCAAGCTTAGGCATCTATCGCCCTTTAAAATTATGAATTTTAGCTTCACACGTAGCTAAAAATCAATTTTTTGAGGACCAACGGAACTTTAGATGCCCGAAAATTGTGTTGTAAAGCACACCGCGACCCTCTGAGTGATACGCTCGTTTTGAGCTATCACACACTTTAATAAAAAAATCGATCATTCAAAAATATTAAAAAACATAAAAAAGCACGAGTAAAAACGGACGCTTAAAAAAGTAAGTGGTTAACCCTCGAGGTTATTCACCGACGCTTGTAGGGTGCCAAAGGCACATGCATCTGCTCTTTGGTTGTGTGCTAGAGACAAAGCAACTAGAGAGAATTTTGACTTACGCGAGTTCTCGTTATCCACCTACCTTAGGTTCCGGGCCCTTGGCGGGGACCCAAGGTAGTACAAACCAAGACCCGAACATAGCGGCTAGTGACTCTTCCTCTGACTACGACGTCTGGAGGACTTCCCAATGCCGAATCCCGATAGCTCAAGCCAAGACATGCATGCCATGGGCCCACGGTCCGGGCTTTAGCCTTTAGTAGAATCACTCGCTCCGAACATGGAGCTAATGATGTAAATGAGGGGGGTGGGGAAGTAAATTCTCCATTCGTGACCAACGTAGACCCTATACCGTTAGAGAATGTGCACATGAATACTTCATTCACTGCACCTCCTGACTCTTCAGAGTTATTTCCCTCCGAGGTCATATTACCCGATGGTAGAAGCCTTGCCGAAGTGCAAGAGGTTGAGCGATATATCTTTGCAGCGTGGGAAAAGGAAGTCGAGAGCTTATGTAAGGCGGAGCAATGAAGAGAGTTAAAAGCGAAAGCGCCTATGTCAATATCCTTGCTAAGAGATCAATCGAGTGCTCTTGACTTAGCAATCGCTAAGGGCCAACCCCTAGAAAGCAACATTGCATCTAGCTCAAAGGACACCCCTAGCACCTCAATCCTAGATGGAGTGTTCCTAAATGAGAACTGGGAGTAGGAACTACAAACGGAAATTCTGACTGACCTATACACAGGTCACACCTATCACGTGGGTTGGTTAGATGTCCTACAATCCACAATGGGTGCTACTAGTGTGGAGGATCAACAACAAAGAGTTTGTGAGGTCATCCATAGGGTCATTGAGTTAGAGAGACAGAACCAGGGGATCAACATGCCTTCAACGGGTCTCATGAGATTCTTGGATACAGGAAAGGCTAAACAACTGACCTTATCACAAATGGAGACTCCCTCGGTAAGTCCAATGAATCCTCCATATGTTGTTTCGCCAGGGGTCTCAATGCAGTCTGAGCCCACAAGTGATAGCTTCACCTTTCCAAGTCTAGCTCATCTTTCCCTTGATGACACCACGGCTACCATGCCTACCCCAATGATGGGCATGCCGAGAAACACGCCATGGATCTCATTTGTTAGTAAATCACCGCTACATGGTAGCTCAATGCCTGCAACAGTACCTACAAGTCTTTACCAATCGTATACACCCATGGGTCCTCATACTCATGTAGTCCCTACCCCTCCCATTGTTTCAACTACCTATGCTCAACAACCACAACACCCAAGTCCTTATTTCCATGGGACTATACCGACTAGCATTAGCATGTCACATCTGACGTCTGCTATGCCTAGGGCCACACATATGAACTTTGGACCACCACATGGCACAACATCGTACCCAATGTGAAACCCAAGAGCTTCCTATGCGCCAAGCCCGATGCCAATACCTACTCCACATGTAGTCTCTGGAGCACCTCCACCCACGGTGCCTGCTCACTTAGGTGACTTGGCAATATTTGTTCAAGCTATCGGTCAATCTAGTGCTGAGAATATGCGTAACGCGCCTGATAGAGAGCCTAGAAGTAAGGCAGTACAAATAGCCAAGCTCACACAAAAATTTAGTGGAGACGGGGATGTGAGAAAGAATATCGAAGTGTTTGAACAAATATGCGATTCTCTAGGAGAACACAATGACCTGCATAAGAGTAATGCTTTAAGCCTAACCTTAAGTGGGAAGGCAGGGGATTGGTATATAACCCTAAGGGTGGAAGAAAAAACGATTTACCCTACTCTTAGGAGACTGTTCTTGAAAGAATACATACGAGAGGGAGTGCTTTGGGGTGTAGCCTCTCAGCTCCAGAAAGCCCAACGAGAGGAAGTAGAGTCGGTGAGAGACTTTATAAGTCGCTTGAATCATTTGAATTCTCGTTGTAATCCAAATGAGCGCTTCAACAATAACCCATTTCTTGATAGATTCATTAGGGGGTTACGACATGAGGATATCTACAATGGCCTAGTCATTAGAGGTATCACCACTTGGGAAGCAGTCACCACCAATGCAATCCAATTGGAGGATAATTTAATGATTCAAGGAGAAAGAGTGTCTATTGAGCTTAAACTCTATTAGCTCGCAAGCATCAGGGCATTAGCCAATGACCCTAAAGACTATTGCTAAGGAGCCAAAGATATCTAAGATGACTTTAGAAAATCTCACCAAGGCTATTCAAGAAAGTCTTAGAGACAATCGTGCTCCGCAAAACAATCATATGTATCCAAGAAGGGAGCAACAATGGTGCTCAGTATGCTATGGACCGCATAGTACCTATGAATGCCCTACTTTTAGAGTAAAATTCAATGGGAATTGCAATGCCTGTGGGAGGTATGGTCATCAAGCTAAGGATTGCATAGTATTTAAGCGCGCAATGGCCAATAGACCAACCTTAGCATGGACAGACACACCTCGAGTACCTACATTGATGCCGGCCCCACCTCTTGAACAAACAACACAACACATGGTCCCTAGGGCCCAAAATGTTGTTCGAACAACACCCTTACCACCTCCAGTGCTAGGACCGCAACCACCACATCCGAGAATCACTTCTGTGAATCAAGTGGGTTTTGAGTCATCTATTTCTTGTTTGGAAGGCTGTGAGGAAGATATAGATCCTAATATTGCCTATGGGATGGATGTACTTGAAGAAAGTCCACAATACTACATGGAGGACTATTGGGGACAAGTCAAATCTATATATCAAGTAGCTGCTCTTGCGGCAAGAGGCCAAAATATCAATTACACCGCTAAGAGACCACCTCTTCAATGCTATGAGTGTGGAGGCCCACATCGTGTAGCCGAGTGTCCTATTAGGCTACAAAAGAACGCCACACTAATGCAAACCAATCAAGCGAGCACGTCTACAATGTCGATACTCATGTGTAATCGATGTGGCATAGATCATTTGATTGCCCAATGTCCAAATAATCCAAATGCACCGAAGATCACGCCATTAAACTTGATTGAAGTTACCGAGGAGCCATCACAAAGTGCACCTATGGTACCAATAAACGTACTCACACGATCAATGCTCCAAAAACAAAATTATATTCTTGAGGAAAGAGACACGGCATCAATTGCCCAATCTCAGAAAAAGAAGAAAACACAAAGAAAGAGATCGCAAAAAGCAGCGAAGTTAGACCCCAGTTCAAAGACCAACATAGGGACTGGTGAAGACCTCGTATATATGAATGACGCTGAAGAGGATTCTAATTCAGGAGAAACCATGGAGACCAAAACGACCACTAAGATAGAAACCAACAAGGAAGATCTTCATGAGCCACAATGGCGAGGATCCAAGAAGAAGATAGGAACTTATCCAAACCCTACAGAGGAGATTGAGCAAGTCAAGCAATTAAGGAGTTTGGTAGAAGATACCCAAAGGGATTTAGAACCAGCACCTAGGAAGATCCAGATTACAGACACCGTGTTCCCTACGCAACAACAACCTCACCAAGACCATAGACCCTTAGCCATACCTAGTGTCATCCAAGAAGAAAGTGACTTAAAGTCATGGGAAAGTGTGCGTACTCACTTCTTGATGGAAAGAATGTTTACAGAGGGACTACTTGATCCTATCGAAGAAATGGAGATCCCATCTTCCCCACATCAAGGGACTCAAGGCCAAAAGGTGCCGTTAAACATTGCCAAATTGATGGATTTCATGTCTTCAGAAGTTAGAACCACCATCATGTCCAAACTATATAAAGACCCTGAGCTAGTCTCAGCTCTTAGAGCCTTCCTCAATGGAGAACTAAAGTTTGGGCTACCACAATTTGCACAGATGGATGGAGTTGGGGAGATGCCGATAGAGGAGGAACACTGAGATCCACAACCCAACCTAGATGAGAACCTTGTTATAGAAATACCTGTTAACAAGTTGGGACAATACTTTGAGGGTGATGAAACCAATGTGACCATACCAATCACTACTAAGGGATTAACTACGAAGGGAATCCTTGATGGTGGCGTTGGGGTTAGCATTGTGACTAAAAATTGATGGGAAACTATGGGAAGACCTCACCTTGCGACCACAACCATAGTAGTGAAGATGGCCAATGGGTCTATTGTTAAACCTATTGGGATGCTAGAAGATCTTAAGATCAAGGTCTTTGGACATAAAGTAAGGATTACCTTCATTGTTATGGATTTCTCCAAGCACACTATGGCATCGGAGATGATCTTAGGACGTCCTTTCATGAGGGAAGCAAAAATGGTGCATGACTGGTCGAAAAACCATGTCTACTTGCAGTTCCAAGATTCTGTCATTCGAGTGGATCTTGTGACGGGTCGAGCACATCACAGTTCACTCGGCCCCATTGCAGTATTGTTACACGTGTAAAGCGGACACTGATGTTGGGGAAGATTCTCCTTATATGGATGTACTACCTAGGATGACTGAGTCGCACAATGTGGATTGGGTCCACCTAGCAGCAACCATAGACACTTGGGGAAATAGGGGGACAACCTGGGTAACACGTGAGGGGGATGAAATACCACCACTTGTACCCTTAAATATGCTAGAAGCAATGCATATAGCTTCTGATGATCTACAAAATGAAAGTTTGACTGGCATTGGAACCAGTAGCGCCTCACAAGACTATAACCCACACGATTTGGGGTCAGAATCATCAGTTGAAATTGACTCTGAGGATGAAGAATCTGAGTTAAATCTTAGTGCAAATGTGGGGACAAACCATTCAGGGCCCAGTGGTAACCTAGATGACAATCTATCCAAGGGAGCAGAAGACACAAGTAGTGATTCATCTAGTGACTCTTCACTAGAGATCGGCCATAATCGAGAATTAAACAAGAAGAGTAAGAGATATAAGAGGCGACGATATCGAGTAAATGTGCGTGCTAGAATAAGTGAAAAGAAATCTACCACAGAATGGCTTAATTATATAGGGGCATGTGATGCTCATCGGAAGTTGGTAGATAACTGGGGTGAATACCTTCAAAGCGTTATGTGGTGTAGTCCACAACCCATTGACATCGCACAACTAGAGGCTACAGAGAAGCCAAAGTTGAGCCGTACTGTAATGAGACGACAAAATCGAGAGTTAGCTCAACAACAAAAGGAATCAGACGTGAAATCACAGTCCACAGAACAAGAGGACTCCACAGACTTACACCCTGCACCTGAACATTTCATGTTAAAAGAATGTGAACCTTACTCTCTCATTGCAGGAACTCTCTACAGGCTAGGGAAGGATGATATTCTTAGACGTTGTGCCCATGAAGATGAGTATTTATACATACTGCAAGAAGCCCACATGGGTATAGCCGGCGGACATTTCTCAGGGGAACTAACGGCTAGAAAGGTGTTGCAATCAGGCTATTGGTGGCCTACCTTATTCAAGGATGCATCACTTTTTGCAAAAGGATGTGATGAATGCCAACGTTACAAGATCACACAACGAAAGGATAGGATGCCCTTACATCCTGTTAAAGTGACTCAACCATTTGAAAAATGGGGTTTGGACTTTGTAGGCCCAATTAGTTCGGCAGCTCGTAGCACTCAATCTCGATATATTATCGTTGCCTCTGACTATCTGACAAAGTGGGCGGAAGCCAGGGCAACACGTAAGGCCGATGCAAGGTCAACTGCCAAGTTGACCTTTGAGAACATTATTACAAGATTTGGTTGTCCCTTTGAGATTGTGAGTGACAATGATACTCATTTTATAAATGGAGTAATAAATGAACTCACTACCAACTTTATGATAGCTCACCATAAGTCCACACCTCATTATCCACAAGCAAATGCCCAAGCTGACAGCACCAACAAGACCTTAATCTCTATCTTGACCAAAACGGTGGAAGCTCATCGCACAGATTGGGATTTAAAGCTTACATCATCTCTATGGGCTTATCGTACTGCGTACAAAGTTGCCATTAATTCAAGATGGTGTATGGCTAAGAAGCGGTTATGCCATGGGAGTTTGTCGTTCCTAGTCTTCGAGTAGCTTCTCAAGAAGGTTGGAATGGTAACCCCTTAGTTGAGCGATTATATATCCTTGAAAGGCTAGATGAAGAGAGGCAATTAGCTGTGCAAAATGCACTTGTGGAGAAAGATAGGAGGAAGAAATGGTTTGACCTTCATCTAAAGAACAAAGATATCAATGTTGGTGATAAAGTCCTTATGTATGGACTGCGTAACAAAAAGAAAAAGTTGAAATATGCGGGAAAAGAACCATATAGAGTATGTGAGATCACCCCACAAGGAACCATTCGTGTGGAGACTCTTGATGGAGTTGAAACCATTGGAATCCTCAATGGGAGCAAATTTAAAAGATACTATGATCCTTTAAGCCAAGAGGAGCTACATGCCATCCATACGAAAAAGGCAGCCAAGGCACAAACAAAATTGAAGAAGATACAAGGTCAAGCTGAGGCTAAGGAGCGACAACAACGCATAAGACGAAAATGAGAGACTAACCTTGGAGTCACACATGCATTCCACGTTGAAACCGATGAGGATTGGTTGGACTCTGACACACCTCTAGGATACCCTATTGAGCTAAATAGCACCTATGAAAAAGTGCTATATAACGCCTTATAAATATAATCTGTTATCATATGGGGTGTGGTGTCAGTTAGGGAATCCACCTCTATCTGAAAGTATTATCCAAGTGAAGGGTGTCAACAAGAAAAAAACTTCAGTTTTTGGAATCTGGCAAACTTATGTTAGTTATGACAATGGGATTGTAGCTCAAGACTTTTTGGTCATGCCTGTTGGAACTATGGAGGGTAATATAAATCTAGGATGCAGTGGATGATAGCCACCAAATGCACTAATTGATTGGGGGACAGGGGGTGTCACAACACAGAAACCAACTCTTAACCCTGCCACTCAAGCCACACTCCCAGAGATATTGCCTCTTAAGGAAATAAACGCCAAAACATTGCATGTCCAAGAGATTGAACCATATGTCCCCATAGCCCAAGTCTCTAGAGCTTCAACTGATGTAGCTGAAATAAAGCTTGAGACACACAAGACCCATCCCAATATAGCAAAGAAAACATACAAGTGGGTCCCTAAAGCTTCTTTAGCAACCATAGTCAGTGCTAAAAGACAAGAGCTTGGTAAGAGACGTCCCATTCGCCCCAAGAAATGTAAAGAAACGTTGCGTTGGATTCCTAAAAAACTATTGGAAGTCCAAGGCTACTATGAAGGAAATGATCAAATCTGGGTGCCAAAACGTAAATTGTGCTCTTACTTGTCACAGAGCCCATGTGAGCTCAATCCTGTGGCTCTAAAACGAATTGAAGATCGCGGAAAGGAAAAAATCACGGAATGTTACACACCTACTCCAGAGCTAGTTTGGGTACCAAAGAAAGAACGATTTGTTCCACCTAGCTCAGGAATAGGGAAATCAAATGAAGCTTCTTTCTCTTCATATAGTTCCTATACGGAAATTGAAGCTTCGACACAATCTCCACCTACCATTGTACATATCCATACAAGCAAGAAAGAGTTTGCACCTCCCATTGTAAGTTCACCACCTACAACAATGTTGCAAATAAAATCATGGGAGAGTACCTTACCACCCTTGCAATTAGATGAAACGCATAGGGCGGTCAAAAACTATTGGTTAAAGCCTTCACCTATAACAACTTGGAACAACTGGTTTCAAAGGGTAACGACATCATTTCAACCGGTATGATCTACCCAAGGAAGGTGGGAGTGTTTGCTGACAGTCATCATTCACTCACTCCCCTCTCAACCTTTCTCCCTGAATTCTTAATCTCCAATCTTAGGTAATGTATATATAAAGCCTTATACTCACAAAAACAAGATAAAAAAGTAAAAGAGCAAGAGCCATAACACAAAATCATAAAAACACATTATGCACAAGAACACGACCCTTGTAATATTTGCACTCTAACCATCATCTATTTGCGTGTACAGATGTGGCTAGTATGCTAGAGTCATCCACTCCTGCCTTGGGTGAGAGGTACCCTCGTTACTTTTCACAAATGTTCCACATGGTCTTTCCGGTGCTTGCATGTGAATGGGATTTGGTAGATACGCTAGCATGTGAGAGGAATTTCGAGGAGTTAGAATGGCTAATACGTCTCTTGACCACGACTGACCCATACTTAGTAGAGAGCATTTCTCCCATTGCACAAGCCTACCCTTTTGACCAAGATGACTATAGGCGTCTAGTGGCATTCTTAGTAAACTGGGTACCTATGATGAAGAAGAAGATTTACATGACTACACGGATGGCACATATGGTCTCATGGATGATTACTTTGTTTATCTCGACGACGAGGATAGGGGTTTAGCCTTAGGGTTTCCCCCCAATCTCTACAATATCCTATTCCCTTGACTCTCTAGGGGGAGTGCAAATAATTAGGTTAGGGTTCCTTATGTTTTTTTGTTGTGTTCAATAAGTGTTGGTACCTTTTCCCACTGATGTGTCTCCTAGAGGTATTCTTTGTGTTTCCTAGTGTGTACAGGAACGTGTTGTTGTGGTTAGGATTTGGACCTTCATGGGATCTTCTCTCGTGCACACTTCAAATCAAACGTGACCATCAACACAAACAGGTGTTTCTTGTCCATTAGCATTGCCCCTTATCTTTTTTGCATCCATGTTTGTCTGCTTTGATTGTGATTGGTAGCATAATATTCATCGCATTTGCTTAGTATCAAACATTTAATTCAATGTGATTTTTTGTCATAATCACTTGTTTAGGTTTAAAAATTAAGCAGTCCGACTAAGCTAGTTTGACCAAGCTAGACGTTAGAGATCTTCTCTTAATACCATGGGAAATGCCTTCCTAATTATAATCAATGGTTACTTAGGTTCTTAATCCGATTTAGGCAGCATTGTGTGAAATGTACTAAGGCTTTCTAGTGGGCTTAGTCCCTATTGACCTTTAGCTTAAGTATTATAAAGGGAGTTTTCTAGTGTGATGAGCCTTGGGAGGTGTAACAGTGTCATATGACCCCCCAAAGTTACAAAATTAAAATGCTGAAAATGAACAAACAAAAAATCAAAGTGCCATAATGTAAAATTTTAAACTGGAAGAGAAATCTCAGCTTGATTTGGTACTTCACTCACATGTATCGCCTATGGTACTAGAGCCCTAGAGGTTCCCAGTGTGGGCGCTTTTCCTTGAAAATCAAAAAACCCAAGGCATACAAAATAAGCACACACATCAAAATTGAATCACTGTGAAAAGACTTTGGGGGGTCAAAGAAAAGGTAATCAGTCAGGTGATGAATTCATGAGAAATTCATTTTATCGTAGCTTAACTATAAGGTCTTCTAGGTATAGCCTCTAGTCAGCCCTCGAACATGAAATACTTGGCTCTCGCGATTAAACAACTTAATTGACCAGAGAAAATGAAGAAGCTTACCCATGGTATTAATAGTCGATCTCTAGTACCTTTCGATCGTTAAATTAGCCACCCCATACTTGTTTAATTTTTACCTTTACAACTGTTTATGCGTTTGATTAAATTGCAATTTAATGTTTATTGCTGACAAATGGTTTAGAATTATGCTCCCAATCAATTTGTCTGCCTAAAATTGCATATGCTTTTTAATTGTTTATGAGAATGCAATTACTGTGCCAATGTTGTTTGATTTTGCAGTGACTGAAGAAGACTAAGGACATTCATCTCAAATGATCTTCCACCTCAACGAACGAGCTTCAACTCAATAGCTTCCGAGGACGGAATCTACATCAGGAAGGGGGACATGTTAACCCTCACGGCTCACGGACACCCTATCACCTACAACGGACGTTGTATTATTTACTTGGTAGAGTCAGGTACCGGGCTTGTCGGTCCAATAGGAAAAGGGTAAGAGTGATTGCCGATGAGAGACGCACTCTAACTGGAACATTCAAGGGATTAGTTGGCTAAGCATGAGCGCCCAAGTGTGAATAGGGTGAGCTCATATAAAAATCAACTAAACCTAAAATTCACTCATTCTCTCATTTGTGCAATTGAAGAGTGCTCTTGCTCCATCTCCATCTTCTTCTTCTTCATCTCCTTGTGTATGTGTGTGTATGCGTGAGAGAGAGAGAGAGTGTGTGTGTGTGTGTGTGTGCGATCGAGCATTGTGGCGGCACGACGGCGGCGAGACGATTGAGCGTGGCGTAGCGGCGTCTCCCTCTTCTTCGCGGCGAGGAATCCTCCACGACAGGAAGCGTAGAGCGGTGAGTGACACACCAACGCCAGCTTTGAGCTTACTAGTTTAGGCTTGTTGTGTGCTTGGAGCCATTTGTGGCTCGCACACGGTGTATCGGCAAGTTCCTTGCATTGACACGTGCGACATACGCGCACAGAGGGGTATTTTGATAATTTTTCCTAAGTTTTACTATAGTCTCGACTTCTTGGTAGCGGGCCACGTGATTTATCACTTTGTTTTCTCTTGTTTACTATCACACTTCTCAAAACTAAGTCTTTTCATTTTCTACCATCACAGGACTTGCTACTTACTCTTCACTTTTACATTTCAAACCAAAATGACTTTTGACTTACCCTTCACTTTTACATTTCAAACCAAATGTTTCTTAAGGTTCTGTGGCACCTTTCTGGACTTGAATGTAGAATTGGTGGCAGAGGTACTTGGGCTAAGTGGAAAAAGATTGACAACGGACCGACTTGATGTGATGACGCAAGCAAAGTTCAAAGGGAAATTACATAGTTTAGAATTGTTTTGAGCAAAGGAGAATAGTCACAAAAGTGCATTTGGACAAGTTATGCTTGATGATGAAGACTATCTACATGTTAAAAGAAGCATATGCACCGTTGAATGTTGCCAAAAAAAGAGACTCATGTGGATTGAGAAGATTTGAGAAGTGTTGCATACTCTCATAAGGAAAACATATACACAACATTGGGGCAAAAGCAAGAAGTAGCGAGTATGGACTCTCATACAAAGTTGCGGATTAGGAGAGAGAAATAATAGAAGTTTGGTAAGAAAGTTGAAGTTAAGAGACCAAAGAAAGGAGAAACCTTGTAAGGAAAGCAGCCAGGTCTAAGGGTCAAAACATAGGAAAATCCTTAGCTTCCCACATGGTGAATGTGAAAGAGAGAAGATCAGCTACTTTGGGCTCCTGTGATGAAGTGGTCACCGCACAATAAGAACTAAAAGAGTTGATGAATAAGGTTGCAGTTGATGATATAATGATGGATAAAGTCAGAGTTACGAATGAGGAAACACTATATGTAAGATTGACTAGGAAACAGAAGAAATTACTATGGCTATCGTCGCATTGAGGTGTACAATCCAAATAGAAACTTGGATTTAGTGGGCATATAAACAAACTCTGAATGGGCCCTTCAAATTTAACAGCGCCCTTTATTTTTAGTGGATCTATGGGGCTCCAAAACTTGAAAAAAGAATTAAATGCTGAATAGTAGACCAAAATTGTTACTTCACGACCAAATGACCGACTGCCCACCGAACGAGATTCCTGCGTGTATCCGCAAGGCGATCGACCACCTCCCCCCATTCAGCAGGCAGGAGCATACTACCCCGAGCTATGGCGGACGAGACGTGGACACTGGTGGGAAGGCGGCGCGGAGCGCGCATTCGCAGATCATTAGCATCAGTAGCGCCTCTTGTGCAGACCGAGGAATGCGATACATCTCTTCTTCTGCTCAGACTAAAACGATCTGTTGCCCGCGTACAGGAATCTGCGTTTTTTCAGCGGTTTCTCCTGCAAATGCAGAGCGCTCCTGTCTGTGATCTCCTCTCTCGGGCTGCATCGACCTCACGCTCACAAAGTCTTCAGCCTCTTCGGGATGATGTGGTTCTTGAACACAATGTCGAGCTGCAAAGGGACGCATTTTCTGAAGGATTTGATCAAGATATCTCTCCACCTATGAAAAGCTTAACTACAGAGAATGCAGTAGATTCCTTTGGAGCTTCTTTGCTGTCTGCATTGGGAGATGCAGTTGGTGAGTGTGTGCAAAATGTCCCAGAAGCAGGTGCGTCGGATGCAACATCAAAGACATTGATTGGCACAAATTCTGTTGCCATGGAATGTATGGATGGTTTATGCAGAGACGGCTTTGCTGGTGATGCTGCTTGCTCTACATCTGCCATTGAAAATACAGAGTGTTGGCATCTGGACGTTGTATTATATGGGCTTGGCAGCATTGCCAATTCAGAAGTTTCAAGATGCCAGCTTGCTTTGATTTTACTGCTTAAAGAAAGATTCTCCTGGGTCGGAATTATCGAGGTGTATGATCCAGTGCTGACGCTTTCAGAATGTACTGTGATCAAAGACATGGGCTGCTTACCTGTAGCTCTAAATGAAAAGGGAAGGCGGTCCATTGTCAGGCCGACCCTTTTCTACATGCCACATTGTGAAGATTGGCTCTATGACAACGTGTTGCAGGCCAATTGGGCACCTTGCACATTGAGGCAGATTGTCATTCTAGGCAACAGCTTTCAAGATTATCAAGAGAGATGGTCATCTTCAGGTGGAAGGAAACCGATGTGGCCCTCTTATGTATTAAAGTATCAGCAGCTTGCAAAAGAGGTACCGCTAGAAGCAAATCATTCTTTGGATCTTGCAGGGTTCAACAACATGAGCTGGCATTTCTATGACCTGTGCAGTAGCTTATAGTTCCAGATTGACGATCGAAGAAAGAATTGCTGTTCAGGGATGTCTTCGATGTAACCATGTCAATGGGCCTACTATCAGAGGGAACACTTTTAAGGAACGTTTTCATGAATGTTTTGCAATGCAGGATGATGCAATGCTAATTCTTGCACAACTTCAGATCTTACTCAAGCGACTATTGCAAGTCTTTTGCTAGTTCTGGCAATCCTACTGCTTTAAGGGAATGAAAGCATTGGATTTATGAGGAATTTATTTTTGTCAAACCGGTCCTGCCTAATTTGGTTCACCTGGGATTGATTCACTATCATTTTGTCACAAATATTGTTAACTTGATATTAAGGGTCTATTTGCTACTGCTACAAGCAGTCACATTGGTTTGCCTTATTCATGTTGTAGACTATTTTTATTCAGTTTCGCAGGAAAGGAAGTTTGCTTCTTTATTGTCTGGTAATGAGTTATAATGTCACTGGTCTGCTTTTAAACAATTATATGTGTGAGATATATGACGTCCGGATAAACAGCTCTATGCAATCATATTGAGGGAGTATGACCCTTTTCTAAGGTGCAATCTTCTGAAGATGTAAAGAGCTAGCCATCAAAACCTTTGCTAAGTACTGAGGGATATTCCATGTTCAAGTCAAGCTAAAGGAGTTTCATTATTATCAACATCTCATTAGGCAGCGTAGAGAGTCACAGGCATTAGGATTGATTCAAGATTACCACTTTTTAACACCTCATACCATAGTAGAGCTGCTCTGCTTCTTCTATTGGGCAGTATGGCCGTCTTGGACTGGTTTTCTCATGTACATAAGGCACCAACTTGACTTGTTCGAGTAGCAGAAAATAAGGATAGCATTTCCATCACTTAGCCCGAGCTAGCTACAGGTGTTCTAGGTTAAGGTCAACTTGCCAGACCCTCGGATTGACATTTTATCAGGTCAGTTCTTGGGTTCTTAGCTGTATGGATTGTACGACCCTTTTTTGGCGCCATTGCTGGGATATGTGCTAGAAATGGAGCCTAGCAGAAAACTCCTTGCATGTTAGTGAACCTCTTTGCATTATTACATTCAATTTAGGGATTCAGTTAGGTTAGGTATAAGCAACACGTAGAGTGGGCGGGCTTGCTGGAAGCCAAACCCCTGTTGGTTTCCACCGAACGGAAATGCTTCCACCGTTTAAAACTTCTTTCAGATGCCAAGCTTATGGTGGTTATCCATCTGGCTGTATGCCTTCTCTTGGACCTTCTTGGAAATTAAGGCAAGAGTGGAGGATGCATTTGTCGCCATGACATGCAATGTGCAGGTTAATGTCCTCCTTTGTTGTCAAGCTTAGGCCAGCCTGCTGTAGCAAAGATGCAGCCAAAAGCGGTCTTGCGTGCATACACTCCAGGCTCATGAAGCATGTTGTGATGATATTAAAAAACTCAGGTTTTTAAGAAAATGGTTGAAAGCAAAATGTGTACTGTTGGACTTTTGTGATGACAATTAGACGTTTACTTCTATGTGGACAATTGCTTTTAGACACAAGCACAGGGAATATGGCAATAATAAACATCTTTTCTTCATGGAAAATAAATGGGGAGAGAGAGAGAGAGAGAGAGAGAGAGAGAGAGAGAGAAGAAGAAAAGGATTTTAACGTCGTAGGAAACTATCCCAAGAGACCTCAAAGATCTATCCAACGAGAGTTGAACTCAAGACCTGTTAGAGAGAGGGTGAAGATGTCTCAAATTTTAGGAATGATCACAAAAAGGGACAAGTTTATATTTGAAGATTTATATTCTTGCAGGTATTTCTCATCTTGGCTACCAAAAGCTGTAGGGTTTTGCTAGCGATTTGCAACAAAACCGCAACAATCTCTTTGTCCTAAACATACTGAAGCACTTTCGATTGCTTTGAAGCACTTTCAAGCACTTCCAAGACGTGTCAAGTGCTTCAAAATGCTCTTGAAAGTGTTATAAAGTGTTATAAAGTGCTATAGAAGTTTATTCACACAATTTGAGGTGCACTTTTAGGCTATTTTCTCTACCATTAAGTTTCCTTTAGGCTTCTCAAGTATATGCCAACATAAAGTGCTTCAACCAAAGCACAGAAGAAAACCTAGGAAGTATGATTAAGAGCACCTTTGATGGCCTTTCTTCCCTCCCTTTTGCCCTCAAAGTGGTGCCTCCAAAAATGCGATACATGCTTCTACCTTATATAAAAATTTTAGGTTGATCGATGGAGGATCTCATCCTGTATTTGGAAAGCATAGTCTTTCCTTTGCAATTTTTTCAATCTACCAATACTAATGCAAAGTTTTGAGTATATACTAACTGCTATTGGCATTCAAAGAGGATTTATTTCATTTTGTTGGAGTACGACCAAATTTTGTGAGTAAGCAATGTAACTTTCACCTTGCCAAATTGGCTATCAAAAGTTCAAGGAATGTAGACCCTATGGACAATGATACATGGATAGATTACATGGTCAGAATGACTATTAGTGAGGTAAGGTTTGGCAACTTACACTATTTCAGAGCTTGAAGTTTATGATATGGACATTTATCAAGACTTACCAACAATCCTTGCTAGAGATGGCTCTACTATCTTTGTATCTTTTTGGGTGTGGTCATGGTGTTTGGGCTCCTGACAATTTTTGCTAGATAAGCCAACATGAAAAAAGTAGTGATGTATGCTATTCCCGTGTTGTTGTGATCAAATGATAGGCTCATAGCCTGTGCACACTATCAACTCAGCACTTTTGACTTTATTCTTTCTTAGTACCTACTTTGAGGGTTTGAGCTAAATGTTAATATGATGTCACTCTTTTATTTAGCTTCGTGCCCTAACTTTCAAAGCTGCATGGCAAGACAGGTCGAACTCGTGCGCGATTTGCTTTAGAAAGGGTACCATCCATTTGTTTGAAACTACCCTAAGTATCATGTTTGCAACGCCCTCTACAAGGAAGACATAGATGAGCATTCTTAAAACTTGTTGAGATGAGCATGTTTTTGAAAGACCATAATCAAATATTGGCTTAGGACATAGTGGTGTGCTTAAGAATCCTTTAAATGCCCTTTGAAATAACAAGTCTTCTCAATCAATATCTATTAAAACTGAAAGATTCATGTTTTGATTACCTTAGGGTACTAAAGCTTGGTCACATTAGAAGATTAATGCTTGCTAGGAACAATTGGCTGGTCTTTCAAAGCATGCATTGGTTTGAGCACAATCCAAGTTGAACAATACTTCCAAAAAGCGCATTCTATTGCACGTGAAAGCGAGAATGGTGTGTTCTAGAGACGAAAAGAGCTCACAATTTCATGAGAAAGAGCTACTAGCAATTATGCATTAATCACCAGCTTAGGGGCTAAGAAATTGCCTTACCTTCAACTCCACAATTTTGAAGTAGAAAAGATTTATTAAAAAAATGTGAATGCTCTTTGAGAGAAGAAGAAGAAGAAGAAAAAGAGAATTTTAACGTCGTAGGAAAATATCCCAAGAGACCTTAAAGATCTACCCAACGAGGAGAGTTGAACTCAAGACCTGTTATGATAGAGAGAGAGAGAGAGAGAGAGAGAGAGAGAGAGAGAGAGAGATCTCACAAAGCTCAAAACTATTACTTATTAGAAAAAAAATTAAATCTCAATTTTTTAAAAGTAGTGTGGACCAACTCACTAAGCTTTTATTCACAGTGAAAATCAAATTTTAAAACTTAGTGTGAACTACCTTGCAAAAAATTTATTACTAATGAAAGTCAATTAAGTGGACCAACTTGAACAACTTGTCTTCATAATGAAAGCCAAATAAGAGGGTCCTGCCAAAGTTACAACAGGCCCTCCAACGTCTCCAGCAGACAAAACCAACGTTTGTTCAGCAGATGGAACCAACGTTTTCAGCCATGCACACCAGCGTTTTCAGCCCCTCAAACCAGCCAACCGTCGTCCTTGTCGTCGCCGTCATCACCGACTTAGAATCTCATTGCATCGTAGCGTCAAGAACTTGCATCAACATCTTGTATCAAATTGTGCAATCAATAGCATAGACTTCTCTCGCCATCAAGAGAGGGGCCCTTGGAGGAGGGTTTGACAACTTGTCTGGTGTCGCATTCTTCTCTCTCTATCTCTCAGTCTCAGTACTTTCATGCACAGTGTTTACCCACTTTGTTTGTGATCATTGCATCTCTCTCACTAAAGGATCGGAAGGCTCTCCCTTCCATAAGTAAATGGAATCCTTGAGCACAATTCGGAGCACTCATCTTTCAAGCACAATGTTTACCCACTTTGTTTGTGATCATTGCATCTCTCTTACTAAAGGATCAGAAGGCTCTCCCTTCCATAAGTAAATGGAATCCTTGAGCACAATTCGGAGCACTCATCTTTAGCAAAGTTCAACATTCACTTCCGCTGCACCTTACATTGGTATCAGAGCTTTGGTAGTGTTCTATATCACTCAAGGAAAGAACCACAAGATTTTTTTTTGCTTGTTGTGGTCGCATGTGGCATGTCAATTCCTAATCGTGTTTTTGAAGAGTGACAAGAATCCCAAGAAAGAAGGGCTTTTCCAGCCTCCCCTTGTTTCTCTTTTCACTCATTGAGAGCAGACCGTGCACTTAGCGGCCAGACAATCGACGTGAGGTGGGAAAAAACAACCTTGGTGTGAGCGCAAGGCCGCTAAGGGGTGTGCCCGCAGGAAAGAGAAGAACTCGGGTAAGAGAAGATCCTTCTCTAACACAGATTGCAAGCTAAAGAAAGAACTCAAGAATCTCACGAACCTCAAGAATCCAAGAACCACAAGAACCCAAGTTCCTCGTGAACTTAAAGAACCCAAAACTTCAGTGTATGGTCATTACCCGAAGCAGAATGGATACTCCGCATGGAGGTGATGAGGATGAAAGTGGCGAAGAATATTTTTTCCCACCGGGTGGTTTTTCCGACCCTCCCTCTTCCCCATCCACGCCAAGGATTGCACAAAATCCTATGGAGGCTTTGGTCAAGATGATGATGGACAGGAAGTTACAATGCGAAGCAAGAAAAGCAGAATTGCATCATGAGCACAAAGAAAGAAAAGCAAAATTGGATCGCGAGCACAAAGAAAGAAAAGCCGAATTGGATCGCGAGCGCGAAGAAAGACGGTTAGCTTTTGAGCATAAGCGAGAGCAAGCGCGCTTGGCGACCGAAGAAAGAATGACAGCCTTAGAGCGTGAGCGCGAGCAAGCACGCTTGGCGGGCGAAGAAAGACGATTACAGCGTGAAGCGCAGAGAGACCAACACATGCAACAATTGGTCCTACTATTTTCTAATGTGCAGGCGTAGATTGAAAAAAAAAAATCAGGAGAAGGAGACTCTCTTAGTCTTTTCTTCTCCAAAGCATGACACACATGATTTGCATGATGATTTGCTTGATCAAGATGTGATTATTCATGAGCATGATGAGTTGCATGATAATGATAAGCATGATGATTTGCATGATGAAGATGTGATTGTTCACAAGGATGATGGTTTAGGTAATACTTTTTCTAGTGAAGCTAACCTCATTGCAAATTCAATCAATCACGAAGAACCGATCTTGACTCTCAAGTCGAGGTCCCAAGAACCCCCACAGGAAGTATTATGTGTGTGCATGATTAGTCAGCACGCATTGTTCGAGTGTTTTATTCATGATGGTTTCTTGTATTTTAGTCACCGTCTTTATGTGATCCCTTTTCATAGGCATGCCATATTGTACGATGAGCACGATTCACTCATGAATGAGCACAGACGTATGCGGATTACTCATGAAAAGATGAAATGTTTGCACCCAAGGAACTCACATTCCATGTCTCTTCCTTGGTATGACACAGTATCCGAAAGAGCACAAGAAGGATTGAGCATCAAGCATCGGCATTTCCATTGTGCTTTGCCACAGTTGATAGATTTAGATCAAAAAGACAAGTTTCGATTCCATTGTTTACGTGTGTCTTGATAAACATTTTGGCACTCCGTCTATATGTTCATCTACATTGCATGCACAGTCTTTAAAGAAGACTAGAATTTTTCCAATCACTTTACATGGAATGGGTATGTTCATGTTTTTGTGTTGGAAGTGGTTTCATGAATTTTTATCCTCAGAGATTCTTGAAGAAGGTAGACGCATGACTATCGACGAAGTTGAAGCATTGAAGGAGCCACTGATGACTTTGTCGCTTTCAACGCGGCCCAAAGAAACAAGCGTTGCAAACCTTTATGAAGTTCAAGTATCGCATGACCCACGCATCAGAGTGGGCCGGCAAAGAGTCCTTCACAGGATTCCAGACGTTGTTGGCGATCTCCCTCGACGCCATACAGTTCAGTACCAGTACCTCACTTTGAAAAGGAAGGGATGTCACATGCACATCTAACCCTATGTGTACGTAGACAAGCTACTTCATGTCTAGGGTCTATAACCCTATGTGTACGTAGACAAGCTACTTCATGTCTACGGTTCAGTTCAATTCAATTAGCCTAGCTTAGGAAGTGTTCTGGCACTTTTGTGAGTCTGTTCGCAGACCGTGCATGCCCAGGCACTTAGAGTAGATGCATATCCTCTGGTTGCACACAACATGATCATCAGCATTACCATCAAATTCCATTAGGAGCATTTTACAGTGCAGAAAACTTATTTTTCCTATTTTAGTCATTTTTCACTTATTATTAATAAGTGACTTCGTTGGGAAACTGGGTAGAGCAAAGTTGCTAAGTTAATATATAAGAAAACTGGGAGTCACTTAGTGGAAGCAGAAGAAGCAAAGGAGAGCACAGGAAATCTCTTATAGCAGGCCCTCCAACGCAACTTCTCAATCAAGAACCTTCCCCAAGTACCTAGCGTTTTCTACAACTCAGCCCTCAGCCTAGCGTTTTTGGATCCTTCTACAAGCGCCAGCAAGCAGCAATATTCAGCCAGCATTTTTGCATTTGCTGAAATTGCGTTTTTCAGCCCTGTTGTCCGACGTTTTCAACAGACAAAACCAACGTTTGTTTAGCAGATGGAACCAGCATTTTCAGCCCCTGAAACCAATGTTTTCACCCAATCATCGTCCTCGTCGTCGCCGCCCTCGTCGTTGCCATCGTCACCGACTTAGAACCTCATTGCATCGTAGAGTCAAGAACTTGTATCAGCATCTTGTATCAGATTGTGCAATCAATACCATAGACTTCTCTCACCATCGAGAGAGGGGCCCTTGGAGGAGGGTTTGACAACTTGTCTGGTGTCGTATTCTTCTCTCTCTATCTCTCAGTCTCAGTACTTTCATGCACAGTGTTTACCCACTTTGTTTGTGATCATTGCATCTCTCTCACTAAAGGAACGGATTGCTCTTCCTTCCATAAGTAAAGGAATCCTTGAGCACAGTTCGGAGCACTTATCTTGAGCAAAGTTCAACATTCACATCCACTGCACCTTAAAAATCACCCTCAAGGTCCTTCAGACGACGCCCAAGGGCCGGGTCGCACTATGTGTTAGTGCTAAATGGAGGCAAGATGGAAATTTCATTGCACGAGGTTGGACCCAAAGTTGAAATGCAGGAAAAAAGAGAACACCTAGTTTTAAGGGAAACATGGGGAGGATTGGAATAAAGAGGAAAGGCCTAGAAAAGAGGAGAACTCTCACTTCCTAAAAGTTGGCTTAAACCCTTCCACTTTGAAAGTACTAGTGGGGTTAAAATAAAGCTTAGATATTTGAGGATGAAAACACGGACTTGTTACTATTTAGTAAGTGCTAACCATACTAGCCCATGTTGGGACTCAAATCTAAGGCTTGTTTAGCAAGCCAAAAAAGCATGACATTAGTATCTGAGAGGAGTAAAACATGTGAAAGCTCTCTTGGCAATATGTGGGCATGTTGCCAAAAAGTATAACATTGCCCAATGAGACGAGTAAATCGATATGCATATCCATGAGCAACATAAGAGTGTGAGACTATTCTCGCCAAGATGGTTGGGGTGAAGGAGTACTGCAAGTAGCCGGAGGGAATGCAGACTACAACCCCACTGCAACACATTGCTTCATGAAAAATCAAAATTCAGTAACCTTCCAAACCCTATGTCAAGAGAATACATAGGACCCATAACATGTGAGATTGACTTAATCTACATCAGCAAAAAAGAGTGCCCCTGAAGAAAGGAACTTAGAAGCTCTCCAAACTCTAGATCAGCCGCGCTACAGTGGTAAGTGAAGTTGAGATTTAGAAACAGTGCTACAATCCGATGCGGACTGTGACGCCCCAGTTTCTGGGCGCGTCGGGGAGGGGGCCCGGCGGGGATTTATACCCGCGCGCGGCGGTTGGGACTTCTATCTTCAAGGGGCCCGGCGGGGATTTATACCCGCGCGCGGCGGAGGGGTCCTGGCGCGGACGGCACCGGCTCAGGAGGGCCCGGCTCGGACGGGACCGGCTCGGGTCAAGTTGCCTTCACGGGGGCCCGGCTCGGACGGGACCGGCTCGGGCGTGGTTGCGTTCCATGGGTCGACGGCCGTTTACGTTTCGCGGGTCTTCGCGGGTCTTGCGTTCCGGGTCCCTAGCCCCACGTAGCCTCAGGCTCCGCCGCACCGCCGACGGGTCATAGCGTGCCCCGGGGAACCTTGCGTGGAGTCCCCACGGTGCGCGAGTGCGTGGAGTGAGGCTACCGTGTCTAGGTGGGGGGTCCCCTCCCGTGGCCGGTCTTCGGGAGGCTCATACCCCTTATACGGACGATGACAGATTATCTACAGGCTGACTACACAAGCCTGCCCATTACTTGTTCTCTCCAAACAGTCTTCAAATTACAAGCCTGATGTTCATCATGCCCAAATTGTTACATTGTTGTCATCTCGTCTCCTTGTGTGACTTGGAATGGCAGCAGTTATGGTCTTCCACCTTCTAAAACATCTAGGCTGGAAAGTCCGAGACAGAGAAAGAGAGAGCTTTATGCACTTCAACCTGCAGATTCAAGTCCATCTTTTGTAGAATTAGAATTTAGAACGTAGGGATATGCGGATATATGTGAAATACAAAGACACATACCAAACAGCCATCTTTTGCAGAGTTAGAATGTTGAAATATGGGAATAAATGTGAAATACTGCGCCTTACAACTCGGGCCCTTCTCTAAAAGGAATTTATGTGAAAGCCCAAAGCTCGCTTCCTTTGGTCCCATTATGTATCCATGTTCACTGCAGGTCTTTAAGCAACAAAAATCTTTCCAAAAGCAATTTTAAGCACATAATATTTAGCTGCTTTCTTTCAGCATTAGTTGGTGAGAGGAGGTATTAGACATCACCTCCTCTTAGTTCTCATCTTCAACATCATCACGGCATTCTTGCATGTGGTACGCTATTTTGTTGCCCAGTGTTGCCTCCCATTACATGGCATGTGGGGTCATTGCATGGACAGCTTTAGGGAGATTGTGTCTGGGTTGAAGATGCAGCTGATCTTTTCCTCCAATCTGGTGAGCACAATTTTCTACCGCTAGAAAGATGCTCTTGTTACAAATTGCTGACTCAACAATCTTTATCGAGGAGCTTGAGTGGCTGACACAGCAAGGAGCTTCCACGGTTGGACGAGGTGGAGCGGAGCTTGCTGACGTGGAGAGGTGCTTGCTAGCTTGGAGAGGAGCTTGTTGACTTGGCAAGATCAGGTGGCAATATATGCATAGCAGGTGGACACAGGCACTCTTTGCATGGCAGGTGGAGACACAGGCAGTACATGCAAGGGAGGTGGACAAACAAGTCCTTCATGCATGGCAGGTGAACACACTGACACTACACATCAGAAACGGGAGCGCCAATAAGCTGAAAATAAATGGAATTTTGACCAAAAGAGACGAGGGAGAAGATCGACACAGTATTGGGGACCAGAATTTGGGTTGGTCCCCCCTTGGGTTGGTCCCCCCCCCCTACCCCCCCTTAAAAGAATCTTTATTCAAGGAGAATCTTTTTACAAGTACTGCTCCTGCGCTGTCACAATTAACGGCGACATTGGACTGCACTTTCATCTGTTGTGCCCATAGAGGATTGCCTATGGGTGCTTGGTCGGCAGTCATTGATCATGACCTGACTTATCAGAGATGTACTTCAGAGCCTTGAGTCTTTGAGGAACTGTTTTTGAATTTGCCCTTTCGCACAGCCAGTGTGGGTCTGTTTGTTGATTAGAGTGGGTCGGGGGCAGTTGCATGGCTTTGGCAATTTCCGGGGTCACGTACCCTTTTTCACGGCTTGCTGACAGATCCGATTACTCCCTTGGGTTATAGACTGGGCACTCTACAGATGATCCTAGATGCAAGTCACTGGTTGAATTTCTACTAGCGGGACACAGATATGCAGCATCACACTTTGGACGATGCGGAAGGCTCGATGGGGGAGGTCGCCCATCGAAAAGGTCAATACGTCCGTGACTGGACTGCCAGCATGCGCCCTTCACCTTCGCGTGTGAAAGAGCTCCGGACGCCCATTCTGATGTTGCGAAGACTTATTGGTCACTTTTTTTGTCCTTCAAGCACGTCCGGATGTTTGTGAAGCCACCCTAAATCCAAGGAGCGGGGCAACCCCACCTCCACACAAGTACAACACGATACAAAGATGAGAGCAGGGGGGCTGCATATGAGTGCTCAACCCCCAGGTCATCCTATCCACTAATAGGACCCCACGACATGACAAATGCGAAAATAGGCACCGGTAAAATGGCCCCAATAGTGGGCACATAAAGGACCATGTGTGGCCAGCCAAAGTGACCAGGCGCACAACTAATGCAGCCTAGGATGCCAATGTAGTGGTGGCCAGCCCAGTAAACATACTAGCTGTACAAGCATGTCCACACCCTAAATGAAGCAACAGAGTGGTGTATAGTCTAACACTAAAGCCCCTACAAAAGAAGCCCTCTCCTATCACATTGTGTACGCAAATCTGAGACTTTCTTGTGTTTTCAGGCCTGCCCATCTCTGCCATTTCCTGAAGATCCATTGCCTTCCCTCTCGAGTCTCTACATCAGCCCTACCGTTATTCCATTGCCGACAGTACTTGAGCAGCCCTGACCAGCCTCTTCTCAACCCATCCCTTGGCTCAAGAAGACACGCCCTTTGCTGTCCTATTCACTGCGCATCATCAACCACATCCTCACAGCGCTCCTTAACATGCAACCAGATCTGTGTCTTTGCAACCAGCATTCAGCCCTTGAATGCTCTCACATTCGTTGTGCAAATCAGCCTCAGACAACACCAAGGCAGCTAACAAATACACATACATAGGTATCTTGTCCCACGATGCAATGTGCAGGGTTGCACATGCAAATCAACTAATGGAAGGCAGCTATCAACTACACATACAATTAACTGACAGACATGCTCCCATAGACCCACATATTTTACACCAAAGTAGGCATAATCCTGGCTTGCACATAAGCTTAGAGATGCATAGTGAACAAGAAGAGGAATGGGCACCGTACCTTAAACCAGAGCAGTGCTGACTGATGTTAAATCTTCCTTTTGCCGATTGAAGATTGCATGGGGTGACCCCGGAGGAGTCATTCCAAAAATTGGCGTGTGGCAGGCCCAAAGTAGGAGACTGCCAACACGCGCATAGTTAGCGTGTTCTCGTTGGATGTTAGCACGACAGACCATCGCTGAACGCTCATCAGCCCGTCGTCTTTCACCCCTCGAAGAAGACGTCAAAACTTACGATGCCAGGCCGATACGATTTTGTAAACTATTGGCGAGCCTGTCTTCCAATGTGGCATTATTCGGCTAAGGGCTAAAGGGCTCACGCTACAAGTTGATGGGTGCTCGAGCTGTATAAAATTTAGAAGACCTTCCAAATTATTGGCGAAGTCACATAACCAAGACAAGAGCTTTCTGTCAAGAAGAAAGTGGCAATGTCATTATAGCTACTTGGGGTTCGAGGGCCATTGCATTCAATCTCTAGCATGTTTGGGGTTGGCCACTCTACTGTAACCAAGTGCGCGAATGCGGTGCGTGTGTGTGTGGGGGGAGAGAGAGAGAGAGAGAGAGAGAGAAATGAAATGTTATATTAACATCTTCAAAAGGCCAAAGTGACCTATAAGACCAAAAAGTTACAATGTGGTGGATCTGATACAAAGTCAGAGTAACAAACTAACAACATAACAAAACAAAACAAAAAAATACTATGGGATCCTAGACTGGTCGTTGTGAACTAAGCAAAAGGGGTAGCTGGCTGGGATAGCTAAATCACAGAGATCTAGCATCGGGCGCTGGCGGATCTCATCAATCTCCTCCATGGTCAGTAGTTTGATCGGGCATCGTGCATGCCTAGCCAGAGTGCTCCGAATCTTTTGATGAAGCCTCCGTCGATGATGTGTAGTCCTCCGCAGTCGTGGGCGCCTGGATTTCCCCAGCTCACTCGATCGATCGATCAGTGTGCCTCTGGTGTGAGACGAAAGTGAGCTCTGTTGTGGTAGTAGGTTCTACGGCGGCTGTCCAGTGTCTACTCTAAAGAAATCTGTGATATGTCTCTAAGACTGGCTAGCCTCTCCACTCATCAGGCTATCTCTGTGTCTGCGCAACTCGAGCAAGAACAAACCCAAGCATCTCTGATCCTCATATCCCATGACTCTGGAGAGTGGTCCAAAGCCCTCTCTGAACAAGCAATGGATGCGGCCTCGTATCTCGTAGTAGACGGGGCAACAACATGTGTAGTGCAACTTTGTCTCAGGCTCCATGTCACACAAGGGGCAAGTCCTGGCCTCTGCTGGTACTCCGATGTATCTCCCAGTCTCAATCCGTAGCTAGTGAGAAGATGTACGTAACTGGCCAATAGCACATCTTATCCCATGAGACAATCTGGGTCTCGTCACAAAACCATCCTCTCTAAGTTGGAGAAGATGCTCTCTGTAGAAAGCCATCTTCATGCCCAGCTCCTGCGCCAGCTGTATCCATGACCTTTTGGTGTCTAGCTAGGTCAGGTCTTGGCGGATGAGCCTGGTGATCTCGGACTGTGTAAGAGTGAGAGATGGTGCATCCAATGAGGACTGGAAGGGTGGCAACCTGTCTATGTTGAACCCACGCCTGAAACCATGATGTCATCTCCCCATACCAACATGTTGTATCTCCCTACATGGCTAACTGTCGAGAGGACTCAAGTGCAATGCGAGCATATCTGTCTCTAGGAAGTTCCCACATGCGGTGTATGAAGGAGACTGATCTGGTGAGCGCCTCAACCACTAATGGGGGGGCCGCTAGCTCTACTTGGATAATGGCATGTGGTATTGATGCCTTGGCTCTAATGACCCACGAGATCATAGAGACGAGAGGTTTCTCCATGCTCCCCCATCCATCAGTGTGACCCGACCCCCCGTGATGATCAAATGAAGGTCCCCATATCTCAGCTCCATAGAGCAATGCAGAAGCCACCAAGGTGTCAAAGAGCCAGAGCTTCGTTCGAGGCTCCTGAAACTGAACCTGCGAACACATCCTCTCTAATCTACCCAATGCTGCACGGGCTCTAGTCAATCTGGTCTCTGCTGCTCTCCTGAGTGAGAATGTCGGTCCGCTAAAAACCACTCCAAGGTAAGTGTAAGCATTTGTGTACTCCACAATCTCCTGGCCATATGTGAATGTAGGTGCTGACCTCCTAATCAACTGTGGGGTGGTATTAAACACCATAACCTTGGTTTTATCAAGGTTGACAGACAAACCACTTTCATGGGCAAACCTATGCAAAGCATCCAAGTGACTTTGCATCCCCTCCAGAGATTCGGAGATCAACACAATATCATCAGCATATAACAAAAGTGGAATCCATGTCCCTGCCAACTGTGCACCTCTATCACCATCGCTCTCAATGTAGTCGGAAACCTCATCTACATACATACCGAATAGAGTAGGAGAGAGCGGGCAACCCTGCTTCACCCCAATAGTGGAGTGAACCGGTGTAGATAGTCCCTCATGGGTGCATACATGCCCAACTACTGATCTGTACAATGCCATGATCCCCCAGAGAGAGAGAGAGAGAGAGAGAGAGAGAGAGGGAACAGGTAGGATGTGGGTGGAGCAACTCACCACAATGTGTGTGAGAGCCCCTTATTCTTCTATTTAGTAAAGATTAAGGTGTGTACAAGTGATGTGTGGTCGGATGCCTATGGTGCATCAGGCCAAGGTAAGAGGCACACCGCCTTTATCTCAACAATCTCCCACTTAAAGACGAATGTGCGAATAAGTGGTACTACTATATGACATAATAGTATACCGAAGCACAAAATTGATGCCAAAGTTTCTTGTGAAAACCTGTGAAGGAAGCTCCACCTGTGTACTCAAAAAAACGTGTCTCTCTCAAGAGACTGCTTTGATGGTGGATAAATGCCTCCGTGATTCTTTACCCAAATCTACCAAAAAACCTCAAACCTCAAGCTCTACACAAGTTGAAATTCCATCTGCAACTCATAATTTATGCACTCAACTTCGAGCACATGTCATGCTTCCAAAATTGCATCAAACTCACACAATGCGCAAAATAGAAAACCTGAAATTTCTTAAACACAGTCAAATATCATCAAAACAATGAGAAATTTGCAAAAAAAATCTTCTGCAAAGTTGTAGACCATGTCAAAACGGAGGTAGGTAGTGAATAAAATTTTCAGATGTGCATTTTAGAAGGAGAAAAATGATCTACAAAATACTACTGCTGAGCACACAGTTTTTAGGGTAGCATCTTCACTTACACACAATCTTCCATATTATCTTTTGAGCTTGCACAAGAGCATACATGACTCTCAACTAAGCTCACAAGCTGCCATTGTGTTATCTTTCATGCTTACTATTGGAATCAAAGAGAGAAGGCTTTCTCTTCATTGACTCAAAGAGAAAGAGAGAGGATCTCTTTATAGGAGAATTGAATGAGGGAGAGAGAGGATCTTGCTACAAAATTCAAGAAGGAAGATGGAGCCAAGAGAGGTTTCTCTCAAGGATTTCAAGGAGAGAAAAGAGGGCAGATGAGAGAGAGAGAGAGATTTTTTTTGTGGTTTGAGAGAGAATAGAGAGAAAAAATATACAAGGATGTCGAGTAGAAAAAGAGAGGAGAGAGAAAGAGGGCTACATTAGAAGGTGCTAGAGAGAGAAAGAGAAGAAGGGGGGGGCAGAGTGAGTTCTCCTCCTGATGCAGGTCTACAGAGAGAAAGAAACACCTTCTTTTTTTAAAAGAAGAGAAAGATTAGACTTTTGATTTATGAAATCTAGTAAGGGGTGCATCCCATAGGCAAGTCAGAGAGAGAGAGAGAGAAGGAGAGAGAGAAGAGAAGAGAAGAGAAATTATGAAGTCACAAGAACAATCTTAAGAGACCTTAAAGACCTATTTGATGAGTCTTGAGCTATAGCCCTGATAATCAAGAGGAATTTGGGACAATTAATTGACCACAATTGAGTGATAGAAAAGGTAGAAAAAGTGTGGAGAATGAATTTAGAGAGCGAGAGAGAGACTCTGGTTTTTTTTGTAATCAGAAACCATTTTGTACATGCATACCGAGAGTGAGAGTGACTTCATTAAAATATGATATAACCCTACAAACAGAAGATGAATGGGTTTGAAGTAAGAATAAAGCACTTAGTTCAGCAGCATCGACACCTTCTCTAAAGCCTCTAAGTGAAGAATTTTCTTCTCTCCAATAATCTGAAATCATTAAGAGAACACTTTTTAAACAAAACACATCACACGCTCTCATATAACATAATTTAAGCTAGTCGCCGTTGCACATATTAATTTTGTAAAAGTGAGCATTGTATGAGGGTCGTGAGGCATCCAAAACCTTGTCAGCAAAGTGCATCTCGTCGTCGTACAAGTTGAGATAAGTCACCTATTACAACTTTCCATACTTGTATAAAGTTTAAAAAATTGATATCACATACATGCAAATCAATATAAAGCATATTCTACATTATATCTTCTGTCATTTATGTTCTCTCATCATATCTTTGTGAGTTTGAGTTTGTGATATCATTTTGTCATTATTTAGCAATTTGTGGTTTCTCTCTCACATTTAAAATGTTATACTTATTGTGTCTTCATTGTGATTGATCATTGAAACCAAATTCCTTGGCAAAAATCTTTAGTTGCATACCTCAGCAGTTCAATTCGAGTAGAGGTTTAGAGCGAGCTTTTGTTCAAATATTGCTCTAGAAGTTTGGTCCAAAAAGCTCATTCCAAACAAAGCTTTCTGAGTGAATTTGTTTTCCTCTCTCTCTCTCTCTCTCTCTCTCTCTCTCTCTCTCTCTCTCTCTCTCTCTTTGGAGAGAGAGAGAGAGAGAGAGAGAGAGAGATGAAGAGAGAAAGATAGAGAAAAATAAGGAAGAGAGAGACATAGATAGATAGATTTTATTATCATCCACGAAGGTCAAATATGACCTATGGGGCTAAAATTACATGTGATGTAGTATGAATGCGGCTAATGAGTCCAAGGCTCCAAAATTGTGGTGATGAGAGTCGCAATGGAGAGCCCACATTGTGGTTGGGAGAGGAAAGTGTGTAGGTCTAAGTCATGGATAAAAATGTGAGGGAAGCAAGTTCGGGTGTGACCAAAATTTGAGCATTCTAGTAGTGTGTGGTACTCAGACTCACAAACTTGCAATGAGCATAAAGTGCACAATATATTTGACTCTTCTCCATTGCCCCAATGCCCTATCTCACATTGAAGGGAGTGTGAACTAATCCGAATGGCTGCGATAGTGCGTATTGCTAACAAGGTAGGCTCAAGCATATAAGGGTGAGTACGGTTTCCTCTTTTAGCAAAACACATGGTTTTGTAGTTAGGGGCAATATGGGTGGTATAATGTATGAAGCGTGACCCACCGGATTCCTCCCAAGCTGTACGACATTGGCATTGTAGAAAAGCTTCATTCACTCCTATTGAGACATCATGGAGCAAGCGTAATGTATCCCATCTCCCAAACCTCTTCTTTATATCTTGCATCCATCTCCTCTTTTAGAAAAACACATGATTTTGTAGTTGGGGGCAATATGGGTGGTATAATGTATGAAGCGTGCCCACTGGATTCCTCCCAAGCCATAATACATTGGTATTGTAGAAAAGCTTCATTCACTTGGGAGTCTATTGAGACATCATGGAGCAAGCGTAATGCATCCCATCTCCCAAACCACTTCTTTATATCTTGCATCCATCTTATGCTCAAGATCTTGCTTTTTTGTGTCTTTTGAACTTTTTTACTTGCTTCTCATGCAATTGTAGGAAGTCGATGTGAGGGGTCTTGATGTATCTTTATCATGTACTCAACAACCCTTTCCATGGCTATAACCTCAATTGGAAGAGATCCCAACTCAAGAGTAGAAGCATATATGGTGTTTGTGTCTTAACTTAGAGTTTGTCAAAAAACGCTTTTGGACATTATCAAACTCTTTTCAAGTAGACTTTGAGATGCTCTCACCCCACATTTTTCCTCCATAAAGAAGAACGGGTGTCACCAATGTGTCAAAAAAGTACTTCTTGAGAACCCAACATTTGATATTTCCCGCATTACATGTGTTCTCAAATCATGGTACTCTCTCTTCTTGGCTTCCAAACAGTCCATAGCACATTCATGCCACTTGTGATTGGTAGGAACCTCAAGGCCAAGGTACTTAATTCTCTCCACAATTTCAAGTGCCTCATTGTTGTACACAATGCATGGCTTCTCCTTATGGTTGGTTTACACAAGCATAACCTTTGTTTTGGATTCATTTACAATTAGCCCACTATGCAAGCAAAAGTTCTCAAGGACAACCATTAGGGGAAATTTGAACTCTCAAAGGGGCCCTATAAGGAGGTTTGACTTTGCCTCTCTTGTCCAAAGTATGCAACCCGGTGAAGTACATAAACGCTTTGTCAAAACTATATCAACCAACATATCATTGGAAAGATCTTAGAAAGTAGGTTCTAAATCCCCAAACTCCGACAAATTTGGAGTTGATTTGTAGAAGTTATGGCCTCCCCTCTAAAGTTTGACTTTGCCTCTCTTGTCCAAAGTATGCAACCTGGTGAAGTACATAAACACTTTGTCAAAACCCTATCAACCAACATATCATTGGAAAGATCTTAGAAAGTAGGTTCTAAATCTCCAAACTTTGAAAAATTTGGAGCTGATTTGTAGAAGATATGGCCTCCCCTCTGAAGTTGAAATGTGGGGAGAGATTCCATTTATAAGACGAAGTTGTCACATCAAAAAATGGAATCTTCTAGAATATAAGGAATCTGATGGCATGCTATATATCAATGGATAGATCTCAATGAGTACATTCTAAATCCAAAAATTTCAACAAGTTTTGATTTCATTTGTAAAATTTTTACCATGCACCCATTTTGGACAAGAGAGAGAAAGTCAAAGTCCTTATAGGGCCCCCTTTGAGAGTCCAAATTTTCCCTAATGCATAAGCTTTTTGTGCATCCTCTAAAGTGCGTGCTATAAGCACTACATCATTTGCATGCAGCAAAAGCATGATTACGGCATTGCAAATAGTGACCTCTTCGATGCCTTCTTACTGCATAAAGTCAAGTACCATTTGCTTCAGTTAAATGATGCATAGACCAAACAGACTTGGTGACAATGGAAATCCTTGTTTAACCCCAATATTACTTGCAAAAAATTTTGAAATTACTCTTCCCATGCTTAATTGATATATCACCTTGTCATAGATTTGAGAAATCGCAAGCATGAACTCACTTGGCACTAGAGCCATCCTTCTCCACAAATTGCTATGTGAAATCATATTGAAGGGTTTCTTGAAGTCCACAAAGCAACAATACAATTGTTTGCCTTTCAAATGGCTTTCCTCGATTTTGAAGGAATCTTTGATAACAATGGAAAGATAAGGAGGTGTCTCTAACTTCTCTTTGAGAATTTCACAAATATCAATATTCTTGGAACGTTGCTCCTATTCCTTCAACTCCTCTACATCCACATTCTCAACATTCTTTATTTGGGCCATACCTTGCGTGAGAGAGGAATTGGAAACCACATTGCTACCGCATATATTAGCTCAAGACTTATTTATGCATACATTTTTCATCTCGCATACCTCACAAATCATGGTGTCAAATTTTTCCTCTTTCAATACATGGTCACACTCCACTTTGCTCATGTGCACCTTCAAAGCATTCAAATCCAGAAGAGAGCATTTACATTCTTTGCCTCCATCTCTTTAAGTTGCATCAAATGTGTTGTTGGTATCTCGAGCATCCTCTTGAGATTCTCATTCTCAACAACAAGAACCCTTAGCATGCCATTCTCCATTGCAAGTGCCCGTAAGTCTTTACCTTGCTTGTTTATGGTCTCTTACAAAATGATACCAAGTATGCCATAATCATGGTTTTGGATGTCGTTTGTGGAGTTCTTATGTTTCTATATTCATCCTTAGGAGATTTTGGATCATGTTCTACAATGGTTGTGGACCTTGTTGAAGAAGAAGACCCCTTGCGATTGCTAGAAGACATTGTATGGAAAATAAGAGATGAGAGTTGACTTCCCCAAACCTTTATATATAGATAGATAGAGAGAGAGAGAGAGAGAGAGAGAGAGAGAGAGAGAGAGAGAGAGAGAGAGAGAGAGAGATAGACACACACAGAGAGGTAGAGGTAGAGAGAGAGAGAGAGAGAGAGATAGATAACAATTAATAAAATATTTGTCCCAAAAGCTCACTCCAACCGCTCCTATGGCCTCTTGAGTGAGCATTTTTTGTAAAATACTGAATTTAAGCAAAAAGGGAAGAAAAGCTCACTCCAAAGCTTGCTCAAAAAACGCGCTCCATTCCAATCTCCGTTCAATTCTTATTGCTAGAAGGGAAGGATCTAGGTATCTCTCTACTTGTGTATCATCTTTCTAGAGGTGTCTGGGGTTGGGGGTTTTCCCTTTTTTCTCACTTCCCAGATATTTCTAAGATAGTCTCATGCCTAGTGGGACTCTAGCATGAGCCTAGGGTTTCACAATCGAAGCTACGTCCCAAAAAGGGTTATGCAACAAACTTGTGAGTGGCAAGAGCATCTTAGAGACAATGATAGAGCCCATAGATATTTTAGGAGAAATTTTGAGAAGAAAAAGTGGGAGAAATCTTGATATGTTAGCCTGTCAGTTGGAAGATCGACATCTAGCACTTCAATTTCATCCTCACCTTTAAATCTACCACCTATTCAACCAATTATCTCGATGTCTAAACCACCTCTACCTTTATCTAACCCTATCATGGCTCAACCCCTTGCTACATTATCACCTCTTCAAATACCTCCTAATTTGGCTAGTCTTGAAGCCTTATTGATTCCATTACGTGAGTTTCATGGTTTGCCTTTAGAAAAACCCGCTAACCATATCAAAAAATTTAAGGAAGCATGCGAGGCTTTGCACATCCTTGAAGAGGGGAATCTCGTGAATTCCCGAGGGATCAACCATGGGAAACTTACAGTACCATGTAAGTGTTGGGAAGAGGGTTTTTTTAAAAAAGCCAAATATGCATATAAGTTAAGGGTAGACCCCCAATAATTTCCCTTTTAAACTTTTAAGAAGGGGGGTTGGGATATAAGTCTCATTGGAGGGGGGAGGGGAAAAGGGAAAGGAGAAAGAGATGTATTGAAAGAAGAGAAACATTTCTTCTCTCTATGAGACCTATCAATAACATGCATCACTATAAACATATATAGATAGAGAGTCTCGTTAATACAATAGAGGACCACATTGCTAGGACAAAATTATAATTCTCATATGATATTACTTGAAAGTCGAATTTTGATACTACAAAACTTAGAACCTTTTTACATAAATCACCTCAAGTTTTTAGATACTCACATGCTATCATTGAGGATTACTTAATGATTACTTTTTTATTTTGTTCTCTCTTATGATGTTGGGATTATTTAAAGCTTAATAATATGGATAATCCCATGAAGGTATGTTGACATAATTTTAATTCTTAAAAATATAAAAGAGAGTTTTACTACATAGATTTTTCCACAATGTGTTTCCAAAGAACTATACGTAATCTTATATGTAAGATAGGAGTGTACCAATTTCTTTCACTACAACTCTTACAAGTGCAAAAAGGGGGTCATAATTACCCTATACTAATTGTAAATAGAGGATTTTTTAAAACTCTCCATTTGTAGGTAGCAAGTTCCTCTTCTCTAAATAGTGAATCCCTTAGTCGTGAATTATTTGATCACCACCTTCAAGGGAGAAGCGGCTACATGGTTTAAAGGACTCAACACCCACACTATGATTAGTTTGGATGATTTTCAACAAAAAATCTTGGTTGAGTTTTGTATGCTACCCGACCATCATCTATTCTATGAGCAATTGAATTCTTTTAGGTAGCAACCTATGGAGAGTGTTGAACAATGTAGTAAGCATTTTAAGATCTTTTTTAATCATTATTCCACCACCTTTGCTATTGATCCATGCATGATTTTGGAGTCTTTTCTCACACACTTACATCATAATATTCAAATCTTAGTGCGAGCTCAGATACCTACAGATTTGGATGTCATTGTCACCTTGGGAATGAATGTGGAAAATTATCTTTGCTACATTTTTTATGCAGCAAGACATGGGAGTCAATCCACCACTTATTTGTTAGGGTTCAGGCCAACTGGTCGAACACCCATCACACTAACCGTACTAACCTTATATGTTCTTTTGACCATATAGAACAATAAGGAGTAGTGAGGAGTGACACCTAGCATCAACATCGGCATCGACTTTGGCTACATCAACGTGATCTATGTGCATAAACATTGGCATCAACTTTGGCTACATCAACTATAGATTTTTACACGTTCTCTGGCATTGAAAAGAATGAGATAGAGAGATAGTTTTTAGGCAATGGAAAATAGATTACAAATTGTCGTTAGCAATATCTCTATGCATTTTTTAATAGCAATTTTTTATTTCCGTATGCATTCTTGGCATTGATGTATGTTCTTTGTGGCTTCAGAGTATGATTTGATTGCTTATGCATAGTTGTTGATGGCTTCTTAGAGACAACTCTCAGATAGAGTTCTTACACGCACAAGGATAGTCATAGGTTCTCTTGACAAAGCAGATCTACGAGCATCTTTGGCAATGATAATCATCACAATTTCAATGAGAGTTTGGATGCAAATGCTTTATGCATGACTAGCACTTGAGGGTGCTTGTGCTCTATTGAGAGTGTTTTACTCTCTGCAGGGAGCTCACTTGAGTCCAGATTCTACTTGCATACTCATTGTTGTCTGTTTGAGCACGTACTTTGCAGTTTTGTAATGATAGTTTCACATTTTTGATGTACTGCCATTGTACCTCATTATTGAGATGATTTTGGCTTGTTTTGGTAGTCTCGATCGTTAAGGAAGAGCCCTTTCTATTGAGACTATGGCTAGTCATGTCTGCATAACCTTTTGTGAGAGTCATTGCATGAGGTTTTTAAAAGCTGAGCACTGTGGGCTAGGTTACTCAGTGTGAGGGATTAGATAGCTAGAGATCCCCATTTTGTCCCACTTGCATGAAAACTTTTTATCAAGCAGAGCAAACAAATGCACTATGGATGTCTTTCCTAAAACGAAACCAAAGGCTTTGCTAGAACCTCTCAGGTTAGCCACCAAAGGAAGCGCTATATGGAATTTATGCAAGAGTAATGTTTTTTACGTCATACTATATGTAGACCTTTAAAGAGGCTTTCTAAACCGCCTCCTTTACATTTCAAACCAAGATCTTTGGCCCAATTATTGAAAACGTTCATGCAAGATTTTTTGTATACTTAGCCATGGAGCTCAACACACTAATAAACCTTCAGTTCTTCACAAAAATGGACAAAATGCTCAGGTTCAAATACTAGGAGCCCTTGAAGCCCTCGGTAAATAGCACAAAGCCCGCAAGCCAAAGCACTACCTTACAATATGATGTTATGTCACGAACGACCAAGAGTAAGAGGGGGAATGTTAGAAGTGGGCTAACAAAGCGGCCAGCTCTATGTTGTAACTTCACTCATTTTTATATAAAAATCTCATGTCCAAGGTTGTAATTTCAATTCTTTTTACAAAAATGTAAAGTCAGACGGTCAAGACTGTGAGCTTCTAGCTTGTAATTACCCGTGTCTTATCTCTAGTCCCTTCCTACCTAGATTTGAGTCTACTTCACATTTCTAAAACCTTGGCTAAGGAAAAAAGCCAATTTTTGTTTTAAAAATCCCTTATGAAGTTTTTAGATAATAAGCGTATGTACAGTCTCTGAGCTCTGTGTACTCTCCTACAAGTTTCTTGCTCATAACTCCCTTGTAAATGTGTCTGTTTGGATTGCCATCTATTCCATTGTGTTTGCAGGTGAAAGCTCTAAGTGACATTGTAAATTTCTCACAATGACTTTTTATGTTTTTTGTAGCTAATCCTTTTCTTGATCGATCATAACTCAAGTTTTAAGAATCCAAATAACATTTTATGCATAGGAGTATGAGGACAACATTGCTTAGCTATTGAGTATATTCCGAGCTGAAAAAAAACTGGGTCAAAACAATCCTATAGATTTTATATATTTTTTTGGAAAGTGGTTAAAATGTGGATTTGAGGCCCTAGGCATGTGTGTTTAGGCTTTGTCTACCCGACCTACAAGTTTGGTGATGAATGGACTTCGTTTGCTTGGTGATTGTCAACATTTTCTTGTGGATGTTCCGATTAGTTTGTTACCATATACATGTGGTAGTGATGTGTGTGAACACACTAGGACCGCCGGGGCATTTTTTCTCTCTTTAGGAGGTTTTTCCCCCCATGCATTGTATATATGCCATCACTCTAGGGCTATCTATCTTTTCATTGCACACTAAGTAATACACTCTCTGTTGTGTGCCTTGAGCTTCCTTTGTCTTCTCCAAGTTGTGTGTGTTTTCCTACAACCCTAATTCCAACAATTGGTATCAGAGCAGGTTGCGTCCTCCCGGGCTTAGTCGCCAATAGCTCCAGCACACGCCTGCTCATTTTCTCCGATTTCAGTGAGCTTTGGCGAGCATTCGCAAGTCGACAATAATTTCAGGACAGCTCATAGAGCTTAGTCTGTTCATATTTTTATTCAGACACATTTCGGCCTCCGTTTCCACTCCAACCAGGTCTGCACAGGCAATTTCGTTATTTTGTGCAGAATTTTTGTCATTGCCAAATACTGCATAACAGGTCCCATACAGTCTACTGGGGGTTGTGTTGTATAGCACGTGCTGGTCTCACTCAGTTTCTCCTCATTTTGGGCAGTTTTCACATCAGGTGCAGGCATTTTCCATGGCTGACAACAACACAGATGTGTTTAAGATGTTTGCTACTGAGGACAGATTGGATGGGGACAATTACCCTATGTGGGCTTACATGATGCAACATGTTCTTGTGTCAAAGGGTGTCTGGAATATTGTGTAGGGCATTGATGTACGTCCTAGTTCTAAGGATGTAGGCGATGTTGAGGATGTGGCAGGTCTTGCTGCAAGGATTGCTGCTATTAGAGTTGTTTTACCTACGGCAGAACAAGCTCATTGGGATGCAAAGGATGCGTAGGCTCATGCATTGATGTGTTGTTTGTGAAGCACACCATTACTCCTCACATTCCTTTAGCAAAATCTGCAAAACAGGCTTGGGATATTCTGGCTGGTCTTTATGCAAGCCGCAATGAGGCAAAAATTGCATTGTTGCGTAAAGAGTTAGAGTCAAAGATTATGCATGAGGAAGATGATATGGACGCTTTCCTTACTCGTGTCAAGGATATCAATGAGCAACTTATTTCTACAAGTGAAGTCATTTCAGACATTTCCCTTGTGTAGACTATTCTTGATGCCTTACGGGATTTTTACCAGACTTTTGCTAGTACTTGGAGACTTATGACCCAAGGAAATCCTGAAGTTGTCAAGTTTGATGCATTGTGCACATTGCTGTTGCAAGAGTCACTTTCCAGAAAAAATAGGACTAGACAGCATGCAGTTGAACATGCTTTTATTGCTTCCCAAAGAAAGGGTGGTAACAACAATGCAGCCACTTCTTATGGTTCTTCTGCGAGTGGAAAATCACATGTTCCTAATGCTTCTTCTGGTAGCAATTCGTCTAGAAATTATGGTGATAAGGGCAAAAAGAAGATGTGTTGCCATTATTATAAAGGTAATGATCACTTGATCAAGTAGTGTCCTAAAATTAAGGCCAAAGAGGCTAAGAAGAAAGAGGGTGGTTCCATTGCCGTTTGATTTGTCCTCGGCGGACATCTGCAACATAGCTTTTTGGTACTAACATAATGTCAATACTCCGGAAATTGACTCGGATGGGGCACGGAGACTCTTTGAGATCGTCAATCTTAGGAAGTGAACCTTAACAAGCAAACACACTAGCTCAAAAAGCAAACCAACACTCAATGATCAGGGAAATCTGCCTATGTCCTTTCTCACTGCTCTAGGTCATCATGCCATTTTGGCACTCGAACGGACTCAAAATGCAACGAAACTTTAGGAGGAGGTCAAGGACACCTAGGGGCACTATCCTAGCAAATCTAGTTGCAATCCAACAAGGTACCAAAATCATGATCCATCATGAAAAAGGTCCTAAAAATTGCAACAGAACATAATGTCGCCCTATGGTCTAGGAACACTCTTCTATGGTCAAAACGACTATAAACAATGATTTAAGCACTCAAATCTGCATTTATAGCTCACAGACACGTAGTCGCGAACCTCAACAAAGCGGACAATGCTTACACTTGAATTAAAGAGCAAAGAGGGAGGAACACAATGCAAGTTTCTGAATAAAAAACGGATTACCTAATCATTAGCTACGATGATTACAAGTTTGGAAAAGCTCGTAGCTTGAGCGTATGTTTCAGAGCTCCTTCTTCTTCTTCTAAAGATAAGCCTTTTTCCACATTAAAGTTATTGACCTTTATACCTAGGGCTTTCTAAATGGCCAGTGGCCGGCTCACACGGACCTTTACATTTATCATGACATCATTACAACTCAAGGAATTGACCTGCTACTCTGGAATCAGGATTTACACAGAGTGTACTACACTATCTTGGCAAAATAATAGACTACAAATGTGGTGTCCGACTACGTGTCCGGCCAGTTGGGTGCCCGTTTGATTTGTCCTCAAACATTCCCCCTTCCTAAATCGTGTTGGAAAGTGCGTTGTCGTTGATGACGCTCCCCCCTTCCTTGAGTTCTTCATATGTGTTGTGTTCTTTTTGATGCGTGTGTTGGACATCAATTGTCGAGGGAATTTTGCATCTGCTGCTCATTCTTCTTGATGGTACCTTTTTGGCGGTGAAGATATCTCTTGATGTGTGTGCCTTTGTGGTTGACTTGAAATACTTCATTAGCTTCAACATTGTTTATCTCCTTATGTTTTGTTGTTGAGAGATCTCTTGCTGAAGTCATCATTGCTTGTCATTGTAGGCCATTCATTAACTTGCCATTTTTTTATGGAGATTTTATGTCGCCCTTGAAGATAAAATATGCTCTTGATAAGCATATAGAGACATGCAATTTTTGCTCCAAGTCATTGTCGATTGATTTGGGTAGCCATTTCTTTATTGCTGATGTAGAAGGAATATATACAAGAAGATGATGTGATTCTAAATTAGGGTCTAAAACTTGGATGGCCAAAGGGAAAAAACCCAGTGGAAAAAAAGTGCCTTTGGTATATGCTCTTATTGGAGTTGAGCATTTGGGCTTAAAGTACCTGTCATGCAAGGTGAGTGCTTGGGAGAAACAAAGGAAGAGTGCGTAATGCAAGTGCCAATTATGGGACACTCTATATGCCTATGAGAAATTTTCAAACAAAAGCATG
Source organism: Adiantum capillus-veneris (assembly GCF_014529385.1). Taxonomy (NCBI): domain Eukaryota; kingdom Viridiplantae; phylum Streptophyta; class Polypodiopsida; order Polypodiales; family Pteridaceae; genus Adiantum; species Adiantum capillus-veneris. The sequence continues at coordinate 77,334,163 of NC_140936.1, forward strand.
CAGTGTGAGAGATGGAGTTGAAGGGTGCTTCAAGGAACAAATGTAGCACATGGACATCAAAGGACTTTTCAATGGCTTCCGCGTTTCCGAGAAGGGTTTTTGATATAGAAGCTTCTCCACTCATACCTCACTGTGTTGAGTGTGTGAGTGTCTTTTGGACCTCTTCCTTCACTTACCACTATACTACAATGACTATGACTCTTATGCTCACCTATACCAGCATGAGTGACACAACGTAATTATGCTCAACTCTTCCAGCTTGAGCAGTACCTAGAATAACTAAGCTTAGACCACAGAGAATATTACTTGACGCTTTGGGACTAACGCCTTGCTCATTTAGTGGCTTAGCTGCCCGACTTTGAGTTTTATGCCATTTATATTTGATGACGACTTGGACTTACCTGTTCAAGGCCAGAAACCCAATTCCATAAGTTTTGAAAATTTAGGCCTCTTCCATTGTTTTGGTCACTGGATGCCACCATTTTGTCGAGTAGGTTTGCATATTTTGGCTCCTCTTGACTTGCTTGTCGTATATTCACACTGCTTTGTAAAACAAGTTCTTCAGCTGTTGTAGAGACTGATGGAGCCTTTGCTTTATCTCCCATGAGAAGCGGTTGAATCTATGTGTGGGTTCTTTGTGATTGAGTTTCCACGAGCGATTTTGGAACCCATCTTGTTTTTGGTCCTTGTGTGACCATCTTTTGTATTCGCTCCTTTTGCTCGATAACTTGATGGACGAGATTGCAGCAGCCTTGGTTGCAATTGGCTTCTATTGGATGTTGGTTGTCTTTGCTTGCTTTGGGGTAGAAGCTTGTGCTGCAAGATTTTTCTTGGTTGTTCTTGACCGAGCTACAATTTTTGGTAACCATATTTGACTGTTACCTGCATAAAATCCTTGTGCTTCAAGTAGCTTGACTGGAATCATCCGTTGCTTTACCTGTTTTTCTTGGGTAACTTGACTAAGGTTTGACTTCGGCACCCATACTTCTTGCGTTGCCCGCTTGGAAGGTCTTTTTGTTAGCCTTTTGTTGTTGTTCTTTCGCTTGCCTGAGTTGTTTGTATTCCATTGATAGCTTGGCTCGCTCCTTGTAGATCTTCTTTCTTGAGGTGAGTACATCCAGGCTGTTACTTTAGGCTTTTTGGCCCAAACATTAATGTTTCCTTGGAAATAGCCTTGAGAAAGTGATAGACTCATTGGATACTACCCACCATGTCACCTTTTGTTGTTGTGGTTGAACTTGTGCTTCATGTATCCAAACTGGATCTTTGACCTTGATGTGATTTTTGGATACCAACACTTGGTTGACATTCATTGGCTTCTTCTGGATGCTTTTTTGTGATGGAAAATTTTGTTGATAGACTTTTTGTTTCAGTTTCCATTGCATTGTTGATGGGTTGACTCTTGATGTAGAGGCTTCACAGGAAGTTTGATGGAGGCTTGTTGAAGGTAAAGTCGTCTTGCGAGGTTGATATACTTCAGTGTTTACCTTTGCTTTACCTTTTGCCGCAATGGTTGGGCGATTTCTTCTCCGCATGGATTTGAGAAGCTTCATGGAGTCTTATCATTGTCGTTGTTGAAGCTTTTGATTGTTGTCAAAACAAGATGCTCCTCCATCTTTCTGTTAGGACCAGACTATCTTTGATGTGATGGGAGTCGTTATGTGGAAAGTATCTTTATACTCCCCGGTACTCAATTTGAGTACGGCTTTTGCCATCCCAAAGCTAGGAATCACCGTTTTAGAACTTGTGTACACTACCTCCTCTAGCTCAGTGATTGGCGGCTTCCCCATCATTATCCACGTTTCATAAGACATTAGATTCTTTGTTGCTTTTGGATCTATCACAGCTAACCATGTGATTTTGAGTCATGTTTCTCTGCATATGCTGAATTTGATCATCGTAGGAGAAGGTTGATCTTCTTCCTTGTCCCTGTTCGTCTTTTGATCTTTCATTTGCTGAACATTTGATGAACTTGGAAACTTTGCTTCTTCATCTGCTTTCATTTGCACTCTTTCTGGAGTCAGCTTCTTTGAAATAGATTTTGTCGATTCTTCAGATATGTCAATGATGACATATTCTCATGGTTGCTTTGCTTCTTTTGTTTTCACTTTTGCCTCATGCTCCAAGTTGTAGCCATCTGTCTCACCATTTCTACTTTCACACTCACAAACTTCATTAGCTTCCTTCAACGCCTTTATCGTAAATAAGGGAGTTCTATCATAGCCATCTTCATCGCAAAATTTAGTTAGGGTCACCTCATTCACGAAGACATCAAGAGTCACTAGTATTTGATCCCATCCAAAGGGTTCAAATAACTCCTCTAGAAAAGGCTCTCGTATATATGCCTCGTCTTGTATTGATCTATCATGAATGCAATCCTCTTTTTTCAAACTACCACCCTCAAAAGCTCCACATGTCTAATTGTGAGCTTTCTTTTGCAGCCAAGCCAGTATTCCTCCTTCTTGGTCAATTGTGGAGTTTCATTCCTCTCCATGGGTTCGTTCCACATCCCTATAACTATGGTCCGTGACACTGATTGATCTTTGTAGTGACATCCTTGTTTCTTAGGTAGATATAGTTGTAACCCTAATATTGTACCATTTTGAGCTGACGCATAAATGGTTTGTCCAATATGATATCAAAATTGCTGCTCTCATCGAAATTCATAATAGCGAATGTGTGTTCGTATGCGATACCGCAAGAGGTTACTACAATTTACTCCAAAATGCCAATAGGTCTCTCCAGGTATCCATCCGCCAGTTGAAGTTTCATTCTAGTTTTCCTTAGAGCAAGTTTTTCGCATTTTTTCCACATTGCTTTGGTGGCTATGGCAATTCCGGATCCACTATCCAATATCGCTACCGATTTTACGTCCTTGTACTCCACAGGCAAGGCGTGTTTCCTTCTTCTCCTTCACAATAGTCTCCCACCTTGTTTACCGGCACTGGCTCATGTCTAGTTTGTTTTGAGGTTTGGTTATTCATTGTTTTTGGAGAAACAATTGGTGGTGGAATTACTAGCCCTATTTTCTCCAAAAAAAATTCCACCTCTTCCCAAAGATGAGGTCTTAAATGCATTAACTCTGATAGAGTTAGCATACAATGGATAGGAGATGACATCAGCTCATGAAGAGTTTTGGTATCCATCATCTTAGGATTAGCCTTCCATTGAGATGGTACTTTTTTAACTTCTGATCTGGTTTCATGGTTGCCAATAAATGAAGGTAATTTTTTCAACGGCTGAGGTTTGTTGTCTTCCAATATCTCCATACCTGCATCACCATACAATGATCGGATATCATTTGGGTAGAGCTCATGTTCGAGGTGGATCTCATTGATAGGAGGTGACTGAAGTGTTGCACTTCTATCTTTTCTGTTTCGGATATCCTCCCACAGATGTTGTCACCATTGTTCTTCCACTTCAGGAATTGGCATTACTGCTTGTAAATACATTCCATATGTTGTATTGGCTGCCATCCTCGTATCCAAAGGCATTTCATTTATCGAATCTTTTTTATCTCTTTTTACAATACCATGGCTCTCCATTTCCTAGATTTTTTAACGAATTAGCACCTTCATTTTTGGAGCATCTGGAACTGGTTCATAACAGCTTGGGCCGCCTGGTTGAGTCCCTTGCACATTTGCAGCCTCTCTTTTTCATGCTCTAGATGAGGATATGTCATCCATCTATCCTCTTGAGTTTGATTGGGTTTTAGTCTAGCTTCATAGGCCTTCAAAATTGCATCTAAATGTTCAAAGACTTTGTCGACCAAGACTAAATCTCTCGAGTTAGTCTTTGACTCTTTAGGTCCCTTTGCATTTTTTTCCTTTCTTGCTCTTGTCTAAGCTATTCTCTTGTTTGATTCAATTTAGTTTCCAAAGGAAATTTCTCATGTAGCCTTTTTGCTTTCATTTTGTCCCTTTTGGCTTTCCATGATTTTTTTTCTGTTCTCACCGATAAGTTTTCCATTTCTGTTTGAATAGGCAATGTGGCTTCTTCCTCAACGATTGCGTTTTTAGCAGCTTCTTGAGTTTGAGCTCAAGTCATCACATTTAAAGGAATGGAGGGTTCTACCTCATATCCGCTTGAAGAAGGCATCACGCCTACAACATTCATTGTTGCTTTCCCTTTGTACTCTGGATTCTTAGCACAGTGTTGGCGTCGATGTTCTCTTCCACAACATTCACAGAATACAAATAATCCTATTTGTGGACCCTTGTTTGGAAAACTTCGTGCCCAATGATCACCTCCACACTCATAGCATGGACCTTCTTGTTTCATAGTTGGTGATCTAGCCAATGGTTGTTCTTGCCTTTTGAAGATGTTCTTTGAACCATACTCCTAATTGGCTATCAACATGAGCGTATTTGCATCCAAGGAGTACTGGTTTTTCATGGGTTGTGGCACATATGCTGGCTGAGTGTAGTTGACTATTGCTCTACCATCATTCAGAAGTGGTTGAGGTTTTCATTGAGTGATACACCATGGAGTAGGATGATCCCCTCCACAAGTATACATTTCCCCAATTGAAGTTGTCGTACATTCAGGTTTTGTTGGTAGCCTTCGTTTATTCTTATAATCACCCCCTCGACCACTTGATCAATGATTGGTTCCCAAGGAGTTTGAACATCTCTATTTGTTGTTGATTCGCTCTTCAGAGATGAGGAACTACTAGTCATGTTGTCTGTATCTTCAGCCACCTCTCCGTAGGCCTTACAATTGTCAACTAGATATAGAGCTTCTCTAGTGACTTGCTCAAACGTTGTGCATCCTTTTAGATGTAGGTCCTTTTTGAGAGTTCATTCCTCAAGCCCTCTATGAAGAGAACTGATAATCTCTCATCTTGCGGTACCTCTCTCACAGGACATCTATCTATGTATTGTTTGAAGCGAAGCACAGCTTCCTTCACTCTCTCGTTCTTTTTCTATTTGAAAGCATAGACCTAGGACATTGTGTTGTGTTTGATTCGCCTTTCTGAGAACTCCTCTACAAACTCTTGTAAGAGTTGTGCTATATTGGGAAAATCATCTCTATTTAGTGGTTGGAACCAATTCAAGGTTGTCCCTTCCAATGTTAACCCGAATCCCTCATACTGAGTATGACAATCCGCAATCTGTTCAGCTCTCAGAATTTGTTTGAAGAGTGAGACATGAGCATATGGATCCTCCAACCCATATCTCTCACCTCTCGTCTCGGAGAAAATCCCTGTGGAATCCTCTCATATATGTGCTCTGGCATTGTTTTTGGCTGAAAGTAAATAGAGATCAGAGTACCCTTGTATGTATATCTCTCTAGGTCAATCGACAAGTTTGTACTCGCGTCCATACTTATCTATCATCAAAACTTGTACTCCGTGGGCATTTGTATATGTGAAGGCATAGAGGTTCTTATGGGTGGTCAACTCTCTAGCATTGGGTTCTACACACCTGTAGAAGATGTATGGATCTCCATTTGTGAACCTATACAAGCCCTCATGAGCATAATATGTAAGCACTCTCATGGATTCATTGGCTTTGATGAATCTCACATTTGGTTTGTTGATCAGAGGATGCCTATCCTCTAGGTATTCTCCCAATCACATTGTTGTCGCCATTGCATCGTTTTTATGTCTCTGAGTGGACTAGAGAACCCTGGTGGTGGATGATTTATCATGGTTAAGTCTCTCTCAAAAGTCTCAAGATAGTCTTTGACAATCCCACTTTGGCTGAGTGCAACTTATCCCTTGCTGCCCCTGATCAGGTCTCTCAAAAGTCAGGAATTTGTGACTTTTTTGGTTTCTGGAAACTGCTCTTGGGGTACCCTAAAAGTTTCGATGTAGGAAATCTAGGAAAATTCAGCTCTAAAATTTAGAGTTGCCTATCAAAAGTTAGAGCAATTTTAGTGAACTGCGCTTGAAACAACACTCAAAACAGTTTCAGGACCAGACCACAGGTGTTACCATATACATGTGGTAGTGATGTGTTAGAACACACTAGGACCATTGGGGCATTTTTTCCCTCTTTAGGAGGTTTTTCCCCTTCGTGCATTGTATAGATGCCCATCACTCTAGGGCTATCTATCTTTCCATTGCACACTAAGTAACACACTCTCTATTGTGTGCCTTGAGCTTCCTTCGTCTTCTCCAAGCTGTGTGCGTTTCTCTACAACCCTAATTCCAACAATTGGTATCAGAGCAGGTTGCATCCTCTCGGGCTTAGTCGCCAGCAGCTCCAGCACACGCCTGCTCACTTTTTCCGATTTCGGGCTCGTTTCAGCCTCCGTTTCCACTACAAGCAGTATTGCACACGCTATCTTTTCATTTTGTGCAAAGTTTCTACTAGTTCCATTTTTTGCATAACAGGTGCCTTAGAGTCTTCTACAGTTTGTGCTATATATCACGTGTTGTTCCCACTTTGTTTTTCTTATTTTTAGGCAGTTTTCACATCAGGTGCAGCATTTACCATGGCTGACAACAACATAGATGTGTTCAAGATGTTTGTTGTTGAGGACAGGTTGGATGCGGACAATTACTATGTGGGCTTATATGATGCAACATATTCTTGTGTCAAAGGGCGTCTGGAACATTGTGCAGGGCATTGATGTATGTCCTGGTTTTGAGGATGTAGGCGATGTTGAGGATGTTGCAGGTCTTGCTGCAAGGATTGCTGCTATTAGAGTTGTTTTGCCTACGACAGAAGCTCATAGTTGGGACGTAAAGGATGCGCAAGCTCATGCATTGATTGCGTTGTCTGTGAAGCGCACCATTGTTCCTCACATTTGTTCAGTAAAATCTGCAAAACAAGCCCGGGATATTCTAGCAGGTCTTTCTGCAAGCCTCAATGAGGCTAAAATTGCTTTGCTGCATAAAGAGCTGGAATCGAAGATTATGCATGAGGAAGATGATATGGACACTTTCCTTGCTGGTGTCAAGGATATCAATGAACAACTTACTTATGCAGGTGAAGTCATTTCATACAATTCCCTTGTGCAGACTGTTCTTGATGCCTTACCAGATTCATACCATACTTTTGCTAGTACTTGGAGACTTATGACCCAAGGAAATCCTGAAGTTGTCAAGTTTGATGCATTATGCACGTTGTTGCAAGAGTCACTTTCCAGAAAAAACAGGACTAGGCAGGGTGCAGTTGAACAAGCTTTTATTGCTTCTCAAAGAAAGGGTGGTAAAAACAATGCAGCCACTTCTTATGGTTCTGCTACAAGTGGTAAAACTTCTGTTCCTAATACTTCTGCTGGAAGCAATTCGTCTAGAAATTTTGGTGATAAGGGCAAAAAGAAGATGTGTTGCCATTATTGTAAAGCTAATGATCACTTGATCAAGCAGTGCCCTAAGTTGAAGGCCAAAGAGGCTAAGAAGAAAGAGGGTGGTTCCACTGCAAATGTTGGTTCCACTACAAATGCAGCCATTGTTGAGTCTTCTATGAAAGGATATTGTGTTGTTGATGTTGATGCAGAATGGGCTTTTAGCACAGAGTGCACTTACAATCCTGTTGTCTATGATGCATGCTTGTCAGCTGCTGCAGATTCACATGTGTGGTATTTTGATAGTGGTGCTACAAAGCACATTACCTCACATCGTGAATTTTTCACCTCTCTCGAGCCTGTCCCTCACACGAATTCAGTCACTTGTGCCAACAATGCCTCTTATCCGGTTCAGGGAGTTGCAAAGATTGTGCTTACTACTGCAAATGGTAGTTCTTTCATACTTGTTGATGCACTTTATGTACCTGGGATCAAGAAGAATCTTTTGTCTGTATCTACACTTGCTAGACTTGGAATTGTAGTCAAATTTGTGGATGACAGATGTACAGTTCATGATCTCAGTTTTGGTGATGAAATTGTTGCATCTGGCCTTTTGTGTCATGGGCAATATAAGATCACTTTGTATGACAAGTGTGGACAAAATTTTGTGAATGCAGTTGCAGATTCAAGGGCTATTTCAAATGCAAAACTTTGGCATGCACGTTTTGGTCATCTGAATTTTGCCAATTTGCTGCGTTTGTAGAAATCTAATATGGTTGCTTCTTTGCTGCCTCTTGAAGCACCTGTCAAACATGTTTGTGAAGGCTGTATTTTGGGTAATATGTAGCATTGTAAGTTTCCAAAGGATGGTTCAGTTAGGGCCACATGCAGGTTGCATCTTGTGCATAGTGATGTTTGTGGACCCATGCAAACTCCGTCCTTGGGCAATTATTTCTGGCTATGGTTGAAAATGTATCGAAATGTACTATGGGCACCCTCCATTTCCAATGAAGGGGGGGAGTATATGTCTCATGAATTTAATGCATTTCTGGCTAGTTGTGGGATAAAACACCAATGTACAATGCCGTATATGCCTCAACAAAATGGTGTTGCTGAGAGAAAAATCAGGTCTCTTATGGAAATGGCAAGATGTATGGTCAAGAGTCAAGCTTTACCACATTCGTTTTGGCTCGAGGCTGTCATGTGTGCCACTTATGTACTCAACACGTGTCCAATGAAAGCATTGCAGTCTATGAATCCATATGAAGCATGGCATGATAGAAAGCCATCTATTGAGCACATGCGTGCTTTTGGTTGTTTGGCTTATGGTTTAGTGCCACAAGTGCAGCGCAGAAAGCTGGATGATAAAGCTATCAAATGTATTTTTGTCGGTTATAGTGTTGAAAGCAAAGGTTGTATCATCCGCAAACAAAGCGTATTTTGGTTTCACGAGATGTAGTGTTTGTGGAAGATTCTGTTCAGACCTTGCTGTCATGTACTAGAGACAGTAATGTAAGCTCACAGGACATTTATGACACTTTGTTGCCTCTTTTTAGTGGTGGAAGTTCAAATGTAACTTCCAATGAGACAAATGTACAACCTATGGGGGTTTTTGAAAATGTTAGAGATCAGCCTATTGCTGATGCAAATGTACATAATGTACTTAATGAGGAAAGGGTTGAAAATGAGCAAGCTAGAGGTATGCCAAAATGGCAGGTGTATACTTTGCGTAACAGTAAATTGGATGCACCTTTGTCTAGTCGTACTCGTTCAGGCTCTCTCCATGCATCTTATGCATCAGATTGTTATGCTTTGGATGTGTCTAGCTTACATGATGTCGAGGAACCTCTGTCTTTTGATGAAGCACAGAATTCAAAAAATTGGATGGTTGCCATGCAATCAAAATACGATACACTTATAGAAAATGACACATGGACTTAATGTTGGCAACAAGGCCATTGGTACGAAGTGGGTTTACAAGTTGAAACACAAGCCGGATGGTGAGATCGATCGCCATAAGGGTCAACTTGTTGCAAAGGGTCATGCACATAAAAAAGGCATAGATTATGAAGAGACCTTTTCTCCCACTTGTCGTATGACTACTGTGCATTTTCTATGTGCATTGGTAGCTCATTTTGGTTGGGATGTACATCAATGAGACATTGTTACTGCTTTCTTGAATAGTGACATATTTGAGGAAGTTTATGTAACGCAGCCTCGCGGTTTTGTCAAGAAAGGACAAGAGGACAAAGTGTGTAGATGTAACAAGGCTTTGTATGGGTTGAAGCAATCTCCTCGTGCTGCTTGGTATGAGAAAGCTGACACTCATTTGGTCAAACAATGCTTTGTAATAGTCCAACAGAAAGCACATTGTACGTAAAACGTGAGAGTGATGTACTTCTCATTGTGGTTCTTTATGTAGATGATTTGCTAATCACTAGACCAAATGAGAGACATATTGCTGAATTTAAGGCTGATTTGAATGCTACTTTCAAGATGAAAGATTTGAAGTTGTTGCATCATTACTTGGGTATACAATTTAAGCAGTGTGATGGTGGTATTGCCTTGTGTCACATAGAGACATTGCTATGTAAGTTTGGACTTGAGGATTGCAAACCTATTGCGACTCCCATGGAAATAGGTTTGAAATTGAGTCTTCATGACGCTGGTGATCCTGCTGATGTCACTCTTTACCAAACTACTGTTGGATGCCTCATTTATGTATGCAACACAAGGCCATATATTCAGTTTGCAGTCTCACAGGTCAACAGATTTATGCATAGCCCAGGGGCATAGCCCAGGGTCAGAAAAGTTACATGACGCTGGTCAGCAAATTTATGCATAGCCCCGGGTCTAAGCATTGTCAGGCTGTCAAGAGGATTTTTTGCTACCTTAGTGACACTTTACATCTTGCCTTGTTTTATCCCAAGGGGGGGTCATTGCCGCCAGAATTACATGCTTTTTCGGACTCACATTGGCCTGGTTGTTTTGACACGCGAGTGTCCACAAGTGGTTTTTGTTTCATGCTTGGCAGTTCATGTATATCATGGTTGAGCAAGAAGAAACCTACTGTGGCCACTTCTAGTTGTGAGGCTGAGTACAAGAGGGCAGTCTTCACAACTACGGTTGAGTGTGTATGGCTCAGACGCCTTATGGCTGATTTGGGTGTTGGACAGGACACTGCCAACACTATCTGCACTGACAGGCAGAGCGCATTGGCAGTTGCGAGGAACCCAGTTTTTCATGCTTGCACAAAGCACATTGAGGTGCATTACCACTATGTCAGGGAGAGGCTCTCAACAGGAGAGGTCAGCTTGGCTTATGTGCCAACATAGGACAACCTTGCAGATCTTTTCACAAAGGCATTGTCTCCTGAGAAGCTTGAAGGTTTCTACAAAGTTGTGGGCTTACTCCCCTTTGTGGACTGATCATGTCTTAAGGGCATGGCACTTCCCTTTATTCATGTGCCAACTCTCGTTCACCGCATCACTCTAGGGGGGATTTATTACCATATACATGTGGTAGTGATGTGTGTGAACACACTAGGACCGTTGGGGCATTTTTTCCCTCTTTAGGAGGTTTTTCCCCCCGTGCGTTGTATATATGCCCATCACTTTAGGGCTATCTATCTTTCCATTGCACACTAAGTAACACACTCTCTATTGTGTGCCTTGAGCTTCCTTCGTCTTCTCCAAGCTGTGTGCGTTTCTCTGCAACCCTAATTCCAACAACAGGAACTTTGGCTTGTATCTTGGCCTCCCGAAGGTATTTTTAGCTCAAACTTGAGATTTGGGATGTCCTCAAGTATGTCTACAAGATCTTCAAGTCAGATACCCCCACTATGTTGAGGTATATGGATCGCGATCCATGTTCCTCTGTCAAAAATTTTTCTCCAAATTTTGACTGTGTGTAGACAAGGTCATATGCAGACTATATACCATTTTTCAGCAAATTCTGGGGTTGAGGTACATGGATCGCAATCCATGTTGAGCCACATCTGGACTTGATCTCTTGGCAGCTTGTTGCACTCTATGTCCACAAGCTAAATCTCAAATCTTTTTGGATTTGGATTTGCTTTGATAGGTCAAATTGCCAACACGAGGTCTGCATTGCGGTTTTATGTTTGTCACTTGTTTTGCTTTGACCCAAATTTGCTCAATTTTTTTCCAAAACTGGACTTGGGCATATGTTTCCTTATGTATGCACTATTGATCTGGAGACTTTTAGGTTGAGTTGTCACTATGGGTACATGGATCGTGATCCATGTTTGGAGTCCAAATTATCTTCTTTGGCACCATCAGATTCAGCATGATTAGTAGGTCCTATGGTGTCAAAATTTTTGAAAATGGACCTCTGGATTGAAAATTAGGTCAGTTCTGGCACTTGTCAGAGTACTTGGCAGTTCTTGGCTTTTGGTTTGGTTTTTGATATCCAAATTCAATTTTGAAAAGACCACTAGACTTCTTGTGATGGGCTTCAGCTATGGTGCAAATATGGTATCACTTTGTGATAAAGGAACAAGGATCGCGATCCATGTACCTATGTGTCAGATGGTAATGAAACTTGGCACACGGCTTGCCCTTGGTCTCCTGATCCCTGCTATATGGGTTTTGTATGATTTGGACTTGTTTAGGCCAGACAAAAGTCAATCCCTAGGTCTGTTTTAGGGTTTTCCTCTTGAACTATTTTTGGCTCTTTTCACCCACTTTTTGAACGTTTTTGACAAAATTTCTTTAGGTACTTTTGTTCACAATGGTCTCTGCTACAGGCTTGAAATGTTTCTGTCCAAAAATTCCTCAGGGGTACATGGATCGCGATCCATGTTCCACCACTTTTGGACCTGAATTTTTGGTGTGCTAATAGCTTGTGATGTTTGTAGCTTGCTCCATAAATCTTTTTGAATTTGAATAAGTTTTGCCCAACCAAAACTGACTTCTACAGTCTGCTGTGACAGTTTTGACAATGAACTGTTGTTGGCTCTTTTGACCATTTTTTACAACTTTTTTGCATATGGTTCTTTTGGAAAAGTTGTTCCAAATGGTACTAGCTACCTATTGCTCAAATCTCAGCCATAAATTTTTTTTTAAAAATTCATGAGGTACATGGATCGCGATCCATGTTTGGAAGCCAAACTGACATTTCTTGGTACCATTAGGATTAGCATGTTTACTAGATGCTATGGTATCAAAAGTTTTGGATTTGGACTAGTTTTTGTCATTCAAAAGCAAGTTCTTTTGTCTGTCCTGCGGTTTTTAGCTATCTAGCAGAATTTTGGTGTTTTGATCAACTTTTTTCAATTTTTGGCTATGGTTTCTTTTGGCAAAGTTGTTCCACTAGTTATCAGGGATGTACTTGTCAAATATTAGCCCCAAAATGTCAAAAAGTGCATGGATCGCGATCCATGTTTGGCAGCATTTTTTCATGAATTTTGTTCTGCAGGTTCTCTATGCCTTGTAGAAGCCAAATCTCACCCCTTTTTTAATTTGGATCCCAAAATCTCAAGATTTGCCCAATTTTGTGTCTGAATCCCTGTTTTTGCTGTTTTTGTCCGAACAATCAATTCTCATGTGATTTTTTCTTTTTTCTTTCAAGCAAACTTGATCAGAGCAGTTTCCCAATGATCTACACTGTAACTGGTCACTTTTCACCAAAAATGGTTTTTTGGGGTACATGGATCGCATCCATGTTCCTCCACAGAATTTGGCCAAACTTTCCAGATTGCTTCTAAAGAGTCTGTTGATGCCCTTGATCTAGAAATTTTTGAATTTGGATCACTTTTGAGGTCTCTACCATCAAATTTTCACAATTTCAGAGTTATGGTCACTTTGGCCAAAATATGGTTTTCACCCTTTTTTCCATCAATCTTTTAGCCCAAATTTGATGGTGGTAGTTTATACTTACCCTACTCCTAAGTATTGAAATGAATCATGAAACAAAAACAAACAAAACGATACAAAATAAAGTCGAAACGGAAAACGGTACATCTCTCTGAAAGCATAGAGAAAATTGAAGAATGAAATGCTTTTGACTATCTCACTCACAACCCTCTTTACTTCTCAAGAATAGATCTAGCAAGTTCTCGACTTCTAGACTCTATCAAGCACTAAACCTCGTGTCTAACTGCTTCATTGCTAACGTGTAAATGGAATGGAAGGACAAATCTTTGGAAAAGAACGCTCTAAATATGCAATAGGTCACTCACCATCTAAGGATCATATCCCCGGCAACGGCGCCAATGTTAGCGGGTTGTCGCAACAGACGTCTGCAGCATAGCTTTCTGGTACTAACATAATGTCAATACTCAAGGAACTGACTTGGATGGGGCATGGAGACTCTTTGAGATCGTCAATCTCAAGAAGTGAACCTTAACAAGCAAACACACTAGCTCAATAAGCAAATCAATCACTCAATGATCAGGGAAATTTGCCTATGTCCTTTCTCATAGCTCTAGATCATCACGCCATTTCGGCACTCGAATGGACTCGAAATACAACGAAACTTTAGGAGGAGGTCTAGGATACCTACTGGCACAATCCTACCAAGTCTGGTCGCAATCCGACAAGGTACCAAAATCATGATCCATCATGAAAAATTTCTTGAAAATTGTAACAGATCAGTCCAGAAATGTCGCCCTATGGTCTAGGAACACTCTCCTTTGGTCAAAATGACTAAAAACAATGATTTAAGCACTCAAATTTGCAATTAAAGCTCACTAACGCGTAGTCACGAACCTCAACAAAACTGACAATGCTTACACTAGAATGAAAGAGCAAAGAAAGAGGAACACAATGCAAGTTTTGAAATTGAAAACCGATTACCCATTCATTAACTACGATGATTACAAGTTGGAGCAGCTCGTAGCTTGAGCGTACATTTTCAGAGCTCCCTTCTTCTTCTCTAAAGATAAGCCTCCTTTCACATTAAGGTTATTGACCTTTATACCTAGGGCTTTCTAAATGGCCAGTGGCCGGCTCACATGGACCTTTAACATTATCATGACATCATTACAACTCAAGGAATTGACCTGCTACTCTGGAATCAGGATTTGCACAGAGTAGTACTACACTAGCTTGGCAAAATAATAGACTACAAATGTGGTGTCCAGCTACGTGTCTGGCCAGTTGGGTGCCTGTTTGATTTATCCTCAAACAAGTGCAAATGCTGGTTTCACTACAAATGCAGCCATTGTTGAGTCTTCTGTGAAAGGATACTGTGATGCTGATGTTGATGCAGAATGGGCTTTTAGTGCAGAGTGCACTTATAATCTTGTTGTCCATGTTAGTTGCTGCAGATTCACATGTGTGGTATTTCGACAATGGTGCTACAAAACACATTACCTCACATCGTGAATTGTTCACCTCTCTCGAGTCTGTCCCTCATGGGAATTCAGTCACTTGTGCCAACAATGCCTCATATCCGGTTCAGGGAGTTGGAAAGATTGTGCTTACTGTTGCAAATGGCAGTTCTTTCACACTTGTTGATTCACTTTATGTACCTAGGATCAAGAAGAATTTTTTGTCTATATCTGCACTTGCTAGACTTGGACTTGTAGTCAAATTTGTGGATGACAGATGTACAGTTCACGATCTCAGTTTTGGTGATGAAATTGTTGCATCTAGCCTTTTGTGTCGTGGGTTGTATAAGCTCACTTTGTATGACAAGTGTGGACAAAATTTTGCAAATGTGGTTGCAGACTCAAGGGCTATTTCAAATGCCAAACTTTGGCATGCATGTTTTGGTCATCTGAACTTTGCTAATTTGTTGCGTTTGCAGAAATCTGATATGGTTGCTTCTTTGCCGCCTCTTGAAGCATCTGTCAAACATGTTTGTGAAGGTTGTATTTTGGGTAAGATGTAGCATTTGAAGTTTCGAAAGGATGGTTCAGTTAGGGCCACATGCAGGTTGCAGCTTGTGCATATTGATGTTTGTGGGCCCATGCAAACTCCGTCCTTGGGCAATTACCTTTACTTTGTGACTTTCATTGATGATTACTCCAGGCATGCATGGGTATTTCTGCTTAAAGTGAACTCTGAAGTTTTTATGTGCTTCAAATAATTTCTTGCTATGACTAAAAATGTCTCAAAATGTCCTATGGGCACCCTCCATTCCGATCGAGGGGGGGAGTATATGTCTCATGAATTTAATGCATTTTTGGCTAGTCGTGGGATAAAACACCAATGTATAGTGCCTTATATGCCTCAGGAAAATGGTGTTGCTGAGAGGAAAAATAGGTCACTTACGGAAATGGCCCAATGTATGGTCAAAAGTCAAACTTTGTCGTATTCTTTTTGGCTTGAGGCCATCATGTGTGCCACTTATGTACTTAGCAAGTGTCCTACGAAATCTTTGAAGTCTATTACTCCATATGAAGCATGGCATGATAGAAAGCCTTCTATTGAGCACATGCCTGTTTTTGGTAGTTTCGCATATGCTTTGGTGCCACAAACATAGTGCAGAAAATTGGATGATAAGGCTGTCAAATGTATTTTTGTTGGTTATAGTGGTGAAAGCAAAGGTTACAGGTTGTATCATCCACAAACAAAGCGTATTCTAGTTTCACGAGATGTAGTGTTTGTGGAAGATTCTGTTCAGCCCTTGCTTTCATGTACTAGAGACAGTAATGTAAGCTCACAGGACATTTATGACACTTTGTTGCCTCTTTTCAGTGGTGAAAGTTCGAATGTAAATTCCAATGAGGCAATGTAAAGCCTATGGGCGTTTTCGAAAATGTTACAGATCAGCCTATTACTGATGCAGATGTACTTGATGAGGAAAGGACTGAAAATGAGCAGGCTAGAGGTATGCCAAAATGGCTGGTGCATACATTGCGTGACAGTAAATTGGATGAACCTTTGTCTAGTTGTACTCGTTCAGGCTCTTGCCATGCATCTTATGCATCAGATTGTTATGCTTTGGATGTGTCTAGCTTACATGATGTTGAGGAACCTCTGTCTTTTGATGAAGCAAAGAATTCAAAAAATTGGATGGCTGCCATGCAATCAAAATCTGATGCACTTATAGAAAATGACACATGGACTTTATTTGATTTGCCTCCTGGAAAAAAGGCTATTGGTACAAAGTGGGTTTACAAGTTGAAACGCAAGCCGAATGGTGAAATCGATCGCCATAAGGGTCGACTTGTTGCAAAGGGTTATGCACAGCAAAAAGGCATAGATTATGAAGAGACTTTTGCTCCCACTTGTCGTATGACTACTGTGTGTTTTCTATGTGCATTGGCAACTCATTTTGGTTGGGATGTATATCAATCAGACATTGTTACTGCTTTCTTGAATGGTGATATATTTGAGGAAGTTTATGTAATGCAGCCTTGCGGTTTTGTCAAGAAAGGACAAGAGGACAAAGTGTGCAAATGTAAGAAGGCTTTGTATGGGTTGAAGCAATCTCCTCATGCTTGGTATGGGAAAGCTGACACTCATTTGGTCAAACAAGGCTTTCGTAACAGTCCAACAGAAAGCACATTGTATGTAAAGCGTGAGCGTGATGTACTTCTCATTGTGGTTCTTTATGTAAATGATTTGCTGATCACTAGACCAAATGAGAGGTGCTGATTTGAATGCTACTTTCAAGATGAAAGATTTGGGGATGTTGCATCATTACTTGGGTATACAGTTTAAGGAGTGTGATGGTGGTATTGCCTTGTGTCAGAAAAGTTACATAGAGACATTGCTATGTAAGTTTGGACTTGAGGATTGCAAACCTATTGCCACTCCCATGGAAACAGGTTTGAAGTTGAGTCTTCATGATGTTGGTGATCTTGCAGATGTCACTCTTTACCGAACTGTTGTTGGATGCCTCATTTATGTATGCAACACGAGGCCAGATATTCAGTTTGCAATCTCACAGGTCAGCAAATTTATGCATAGCCCCGGGTCTAAGCATTGTCAGGCTGTCAAGAGGATTTTTTGCTACCTTAGTGACACTTTACATCTTGCCTTGTTTTATCCCAAGGGGGGGTCATTGCCGCCAGAATTACATGCTTTTTCGGACTCACATTGGCCTGGTTGTTTTGACACGCGAGTGTCCACAAGTGGTTTTTGTTTCATGCTTGGCAGTTCATGTATATCATGGTTGAGCAAGAAGAAACCTACTGTGGCCACTTCTAGTTGTGAGGCTGAGTACAAGAGGGCAGTCTTCACAACTACGGTTGAGTGTGTATGGCTCAGACGCTTTATGGCTGATTTGGGTGTTGGACAGGACACTGCCAACATTATCTACACTGACAAGCAGAGCACATTCGCAGTTGCGAGGAACCCAATTTTTCATGCTCGCACAAAGCACGTTGAGATGCATTATCACTATGTCAGAGAGAGGCTCTCAGCAAGAGAGATCAGCTTGGCTTATGTGCCAACACAGGACAACCTTGCAAATCTTTTCACAAAGGCATTATCTCGTGAGAAGCTCGAAGCTTTCCGCAAAGCTTTGGGCTTACTCCCCTTTGTGGACTGATCATGTCCTCAAGGCATGGAACTTCCATTTACTCATGTGCCAACTCTCATTCACCGCATCACTCCAGGGGGGATTTGTTACCATATACATGTGGTAGTGATGTGTGTGAACACACTAGGACTATCGGGTCATTTTTTCCCTCTTTAGGAGGTTTTTCCCCCCGTGCATTGTATATACGCCCATAACTCTAGGGCTATCTATCTTTTCATTGCACACTAAGTAATACACTCTCTGTTGTGTGCCTTGAGCTTCCTTTGTCTTCTCCAACCTATGTGCGTTTTCCTACAACCCTAATTCCAACATAGTTTTTGTTGTCTGACATACAGTTGAGTGTGCATTGAGTATATAAGGATTGAGTGTGTTTTCCAAGAGATTGACAACCTCTTGTAGCATCCATACACTAGTTGTGTCCAATCCAGCCCACGATATGACGTTTATGTACGTGGTTCTCACTATTCCTACAATTAGATCGAGTGAGGCTTTGCAACCCCAAAGCTTACAGGAATAAGACTCATGCACTCACTTTTAGACATCATCCTAAGTCTATTGGAGAAGTTAGATGCAAATTCGAACTTGGAAAGCAAAAGTTGGTACTATTTTAGTGTTTTTGGTCATGCTTCTATATTTTCTACACTACTTTAGTTTTTGGCTTCCTTTTGCCTATGATTAGAGTACTTTCCATTTTTCTCTATTGGGTCTTCTTGATACCCCTGTATAGGTGTATTTGAGCTTTATCTATACTACCCTCCACTCTAGCAATCAAACTCCTAAAACCCTAATCTGAGTGTTAGACGTTGGTGTGTTTTCCATGTAAAATTAGCATTTGTTAGTGCTAGTAAGGGGTCCTTTCGTGACTTGGGTGTTATTTTTATTGGTAGCAACATGCTTAGACTATTTGGCACCTCCTCTCTGAGTGCTTGGCAAGTACATGAATTGTGAGCTGCCTAATACTAGTTTGGTAACGTAAGAGGACATAAAAGTGTCCTTCAAGGTTTTGGAAAAAAAAAACAATATTCCTTGTATGTGTGTAAAGTTTCAAGCATCCTTACATGAGCTTGATGCTAATAACCCATTCTACATGGGGGGAAAAATTATCATGCATATTTCTTGATTCCTAGGTAAAGACAAGATTCCCAAGCCAATGTAGTGATGCATTTGACTAAAAACAACATATTTTCACGATTAGTCTCATGCTATGCCACATAGAGATTTTTTCATGCATCCAATATATTTCTCCCGTTAAGTTCAATAGGTTCCTAATGTAAATATAAGGTTTTTATAGCCCCACATTTTTTAAATTGTGCATACAATTAAGTACAAAAAAGTTGCATTTTTTTATATTTTGCATACATATCATCGATGTTTGTATCACTACATCCATATTTACTTGTATGCATACTTTAAATTGGTACACCTTGGATCTTTACCTTCATACTAATATGTACAAAGCATAAAGAACATCCAAACATGTTTTCTTATGACAATTATAAGCATAACTACAAAACCCAAAAATTGCACGAACGAAAAAATTGGCTTCCACATTGTGGCCATCTCAATTACTTTAAAAATTATGTACTTATAGCCAAATTGGTATTGTATGCTTGTGTTTGGACTAGGCTATGAACTGACCATGTCCATTGAAGGAATTGAGAAATATTGGACATAATACATTTCTAACTCAAAATGAGCTCAATTTTTATAAATTGGAATTTTCTTCTCGACTTTGTGTTGTTAGCTATTGGGGGTATTACATACCCCCAAACCCAAGAAATATGTAATACATAGTGATGAGTCTATATGCACAATTAAAATTACATTTCCATTTCATATACATTGCCAAAAAATTGATCAAATTGTAAAATTTGCCCATAAATATGCATGGCATGATTTTCATAAATAGGTCATAACTTCAAATACATAGAGTGTCTATGCATTAAAAGCATTTGAAAACCCATATAATGATGAAGGCTCACCCTTGAACTCACTAAGAAGCACTTTAGGATATTGTATGGCCAATTGTTTTTTACAAGGGCAAAAATAGCACACATTTTTTGGCACAATTAAAGTTGGAAAATGCTTATAAATGACAATTCTAGCGCTAGAATCCATAGCCCAAAAAATTCCACAATTATTTAGCTCATAGGCTATCATTGTGGATATCAAACACTCTAAGACCTCATTGGCATCCCTTGTAATAAATCTAGGAAATTGCTTGGTTAAGAGGACATAAAAGTGTCATGTTACCAATCTAGTGCTAATGATGTTATTTGAGCCTGATTTGGGTACCCATGACCCCTTCATGCACTGGTTTTTCCTTGTGGCTTTTATGATCAGTGCCATGATGGATATGGACCCTACTACCTATGCATGTTGACTTTGACCACTTAGAAGCATCAAGTATTGTATACGGATCATACCTATCCAACTTGGTGGGTGGTGGTGGCCTGAGCTGTCCATAGGAAGCAAAACACGTGTAGACACACAAAGTGTTATTGAAAATTTCAAAAAATGATCAAAATTATTCTCTCACTTCCTAATTATATTAACTCTGATGTTTTTATGATAGAGATTTAGCCTTATTTGGCCCATTATTATGAAAAATAAGAAAAAAACAACCAAAATTCAAAAGAAAACACACTTCTAAAAGTATATAGATATCAATTTTGCGATTTACTGGCATTCCTCTCCATCATATTGGGAGTTCTTCGGAATGACTATGATATGCATGGTGTGTATATGGGCTATTAAAAAGTGCATGTGCAAGGCCTTGTAATGTGGCCCTATTATGTGGATGAAGTCAATGTATGGGGTAACAAAATGTTGCGCAAGATGCGGGTCTTGAGCGATGCACTCAAGGTGGGCCATTGGTGAAGCTTCTTTTCTAGTGATTTATTTAAAGAGCAATTTTTGCAAGTTGATAGCCCATTTCTTGATGGTTGATTGAGTGGGTAATTCAATGTGGCATCGAGGTTTGGCTTTCGAGATTCGTTTGACTCCTCGAGCATGCTAGGATTTTTTTTATGGTTGTACCCATTGTTTGGGTAGCCAAATCCATCTCTATGTGTTTGGTTGAGGTGAATAACACTTCAAGACACATCTTGTGCTCCATCTGTAAAGATCTACCTTGTTTCTTGCTTCTTGAGAGTTTTGCACTTCTTCTTTCAGCTCTCTATTTTTTGCCTCGCGATCTTTTGCATCGTAGGCCCGTCTCTTTTTATTGCTAATGAGAAGTTACGCCCTATGGAGGGCTAGGCACGAGGGTCCACTACTTTCACATCATTCTTCAGCTTGTGTAGTGGCATCTTGACCAGGGACCTGAAGAGAGGGTCCTTAAAGAGATGCTCCTTGGAGGACAGTTTCTTCTTCGTGCCATCCATCTAGAGATCAATTATCTTCATTAGCCCAAATCTTAAGGGGGAACCGATATGACATACTCTCAGAGGTATCAATGCTCAACACCACAGAGGGGTAAAGCCCATCTACATGATGCAAAACATAGTATTTATCTAGATAGGAACCTATGTTGGAATACTAGAGGCTTTTAAAAGTAAACCCAGTTGACCATGGGCCAGTGTTTTGTAAGTTGATCAACATCTATTTATTGCATAATGCCTACCATTTTGCCTTTTTCAAACCTGCCAACAAGTTGGTTGGGCATGTCTTATCTGTTCTAGATTCTATCATAACAAAATCTCCCATAATGCACCAGTCTCCTTCCAAATAGAGATCCCTCAAATCCACCCAAATTTTGGCTCTTCCCTTGGTATCACAAGGGGCATATACGTTAAAAATAGTGAGAAATTGTTCTACCCACTTAACTCTTACACCAGGACTCTCCCTAAGACATCGTTAATCACCACTTGTGGTTCCAGATCCCTATCCACAATGGAGAGTACCCCACAAAAACCAAGTGATGCATCTCCATAAGACACCAACTTTCTCCCAATTGCTTGCTTCTTCCAACTAGTTGTATCAAGGTGTGGTGTTCTTGGATCATCCAACAATTTGTATCTACTTTTCTTACCTCCTTCTAGAATAGAATGTTATTTTTGGTCGATTTGTTGTCCTTCACATTCCAGGATTGAATATTATGTCTGATCATTAATGGGAATGTGGGAAAACCTTCTCCATTTTTGGAGATTCTTTCTACTTCAAACCCCCTTCCGTTGTCCTCTTTCATATCAAATTGAGGAGTGCATGCATCCTCATTGCGACCCATCTCTGCAATAGTCAACTGAGAAGTGGAAAACTTCGAGGTGTTCAGATCCTTTGCATTCTTGGCTTGGAGCACCTTTAAGAATCCATGGAAGTTTCTTGGATGTCCAAAGGGTTCTTCTTATGGCAAAAATTGCCAAGGTTTTGACATTTGATCACAGAGACTTGTTGCTAGCCCTCATTCTCTTTACTCGAGATAGGGGGCAGGGTAACTTTCTAGGTAGGTTCACTAGTATTTTTCTCACGTGGAAGGTAGATAATCAGAAGCTAGGTGTGGCCTTTTCCTTGATATTAGTTGTTCCATGCTCAACTGTAGGGTGGTTTGAGGGTTTTGAAAACGAGTGTCTATCTTGGCATTTTCATTCACGTCTTTTTCGATGTTGAGTCCATCTCCACCTTGCCTTTCAACTTTGACCTCCATGTTGGAAAAGTAGTTATGTGTGGGAGATCGCTTGTACCTTTTCTGTCACATCAGTCATTGTCCCAATTGCACATTTCCAATGGCAATCTCTATCAAAGTAAGCCTCCTTTGGAGAGTAAGGTAATCAATGTTGGAAATGTTCCGTCCTTTCGATCATAAACATATTTTCATTGTCCAAGAAAGCATTCTTCTATCTGACAGCATTCAACTGGAATAAAAAACTTGTTGCAAAGTATCCATGCAATTGTAGAATAGCCCCAATGAATTTCTTGCTTGAGTTGCAATTTTTTAGCTCTACTATAATCCCACATGATGTCGTGTTGTGGCACGCGCATCATGAAAAACTATGCTATGATTTCATTTTTAGATGCATTATTATTGTTGAGATCTATGAGGATAAAAAGCCTTAACAATTGTGTGTTTTAATGTTTACTTATCTACTTTCATCTCATATCTGGATCCTCTAGCTATCATGATTATACCTTTTTTTCTATTTTATCATAATTTATTTTCTATTTTAAATTGGTATTGACTTTTTTTGGATGGATATCAACTCTTGCACACTCTTTTCAAAGATCTAGGTCGTGCTTACATGCACCATGATGTGTGTATTCTTGGAGCCATAAGGAAATTCAAGGTTTAAGGTCATGCTTACATAAACCAGGATGTGTGTATTCTTGGAGCCATATGGATGCATAGGGCTCCACTCAAAGACTTTTGGAATATTTGGCATTCACTTCCATCCCAATCTAGAAAAGTGTTATACATAAAAGGTGTAGCTCTTGAGCTAAAAAATATTCTCAAATTTTTTTATAATTTTGGAGCTACGAATGAGGAGATATCATCAAAATTATGGATCCCAGTCTGCCTGTCCACACCAAAAGAACATGGTGGATCCCAATCTAGCTATCCACACCAAACAAACATATCATTTTCAACTGTGCTCATCTCTTATTCACATTGAATCAAGTCGCACTGTTGGGGGTTCTCTTCATCTATATAAAGGACTCTCTTTTCCCTTGTAAAGAAATCAAGAGTTAGTGGGTGGGAGTGAGACATAGAGAGGACTCTAACTTCTATTTATGGCTTGGGGAAGCTTTCGCTAGATTTGTGAGCACACACATATTTTTACAAGCCTATGATCATCTAATGTACACATCTTTCACTCATCAGTAAAGGGTTTGATTGTCGTAAGAAGGTGCCAAAGGCTAGTAATCAGTTGCTTCTTTGACAAATCAACAACATACTTGTGGGTGTATTGTGTAAGGCATTACTCTTTACATTTGTTGTTGTTCTATCTCTGCATCTATCTCTCTCTCCCTTACATTCTTTGCTATTCTTTCTCTCCATTTATCTCCCTCTCTAACCACATATCTAGCTCTCCATCTATCCCCCTCTCTAACCACGTATTTATCTCTACATAAACCTCTATCTCTATCTTTACCTTCCTTATATCCTAGCTATTGGCCATAACTAGATCCTTTCCTTTATGCTTATATTATCTTAAATGAATAACCCACACAGTGACGACTTTCACCCTTTCCATTTTGTGCAATCTCGTAGGATAAATGTGTGTTTAAGTCGCAAAATTCACTTCCAACAAAGGGTTGTATTTCTTTTTGGACCTAAAAGACTACAAGAAATTCATCTCTCTCCACTCCCCATTATTTTACCACTCTTAGATTATTCTAATTCATTCAATATGCACATATTTATTTTGCTCTAGAGGGTGAGTCTTGCTTGATTTGTCATGAACCAAAAAGACTTATATACACAACTGATTCCAATTGCTAGGCAAAATATATACACATCATTGTAAGCACAAAATTACATTTTCAAAGAAAAACTTGGGGTTTGTGTGGGCAACATAGGTTAGCTGCTATAAATACATCAGTAAATCCTTTCATCTTACCCTTGGTCAGATATGATCTATGCTTAGATTTTTTCATCTTCGTCTTATTTTGAGAGTTCTATATGTACATGAGTGGATGGGAGAGAGACTTCTATGGTTGCACTTAAAGTATTCACCACCAAATACCCCACTTCATTAAGTGAATCCTTTGCTACCCCCTCACAAACTCTCAAAGCAGAGATTCGGTACCTTCCTAGCAAGCATGCCAATTTCTCCACATATTTTTGGTGAACCAAACGTGAAAGCAAGTCAGTGTGAGAGTTTATGGAAGTAATGGGTGAGCACATAGGGTAACATGGTGTGCAATTGGATCCGGCTACAATGCAAATATTTCAAGCATTTGCTTCATTCATGCAACAACAACATACTACAAAAAGAAGGGAGGTTTCAGCAACCAAAGCCATTCAAGTAGTTGTTAAGTTTGATGGGAAAGACGTGACGAAGTACCTTCATGGATATATGAAGGAGATGGAACTACATTGAGTACCAGAAGGTGAGATGATACAAAGCTTTGATTTGGTTGTGACTCTTGATACAAGGGAGCATGTAAGAGCAATTAGGTAAGGGCATGGGGCAAGTTGGGAAGCATTAAAATTTTCCTTAAAGAGGGAGTATTTCATGGAAGATTCAGAGAGAGTGACAAAAAGAACATTTTTGGAATGTATAGCCAAGCCAAAGGAGGGCCTCTCTCCAACAAAGTTGCTCAGGGAAATTTGAGTGACATTATTTCCAATTAACAAGGACAGGGAAGGCCACATTGGAATCAAAGAAGATAGAGCTCTTCTTAAAAGCAGCAAGACAAGAACTTCAACAAAAGTTGGAGCTACTACTTAAAGACAAAGACATTGAGAAAGGACTAAAGACTAATTTGAATGATGTTGAAAATGTTGTTTCATTGCTTGGAAAGTGACAAAGAAGAAGAGACAAGATGGTAGTCAATACTTCTACTCGACCTCCTTGGCTCCTGAGAAAGATGGTAAAACCTTCTAATGTATCCAAAAGTTGATGAATCTTTGCTAGATGAGATTGTGAGAGGCATGCGTGAATTGAAGCTAAAATTTGCAAAGCTTGAAGAGAAATACCACCTTTAAGGCAAAGACAACATACCAAAGAAGGATTTGTTCACATACGCATATGGTGTGATAGCACACATCATGTAAGAAGGGATTGTGATAGTTTTGATGATGCTTTAATAAAGGATGTTTGTTCTTCAAGGATGGTCAGATCCACTCAAGGGAGATAGGTTTACCCTTGATAACTAGCTTTAGGAAGGGAGGAATGCAGAATTAAGTAGAGGATATGGATTCCAACCATGCTATATCTGTTGTTGAGGTTGCTACTTATGGAACAAAAATCGAGCACTCTAAGGGTTCTATGAAAGTGATGATGATGGTAAGTTGTGGCCAAATTTTGTGGAATAGTTTAGGAAGGAAAAGCTTACAAAGGATATCCTACATGAGGCAAGGGATTGCATACACCTAGAAATAGGATGGAATGATCCAGTGGACTCATTGTCAATGCATGTCTACATTAAAAATGCCAACAAAATGAGGTTATTGTAGAAGAGAAGCGCACACTTCAGAATGCTAATGAAGGACCATAAAAAAGATCTTCTAAAAGTGGGGAAAGAAGCGACTCAATGCCTTCTTGAACACCCCCAACACAAGGAGCTTCTCCACTTGAAGTACTCGTGGAGGAGTCTACAACTGGGAAGAAGAAAGAACCAACTACAAAAGGTAAACCAAAAGACCCAACTTATAAACTACAATTTGATATTGAGGTTGCTACATATATAAAGAAAGCCTCGGAGGATAGGATTTTGAATAAGAAGATTGAGTTTACTGGGAGAAGTCCTTGGCATAGCCAACGCATAGCCAAGCGTGAATTTTTAAGGAGATTATTGATATCATCAAGAGAAAGAGGCAAACTCTTGTTGAGGTTGCTCGTCCTCCATAGGCTGAAGGTGAAACCTTCAAGACACAAGGGATACAACTACATGATAGGAAGGGTGATGAAGGTGTGGTAAGATGCTACTAATCGACTTGTGCATTAAAGCAAGTGCATTTTTCTAATGACAAAGAAGAAGCTGAAACTATTCCTAGGAGCCACTCAGTCACAAAGGCAAGGGCTACTAGAGAAACTTTGGTCAAGGTAGGTGATCTTGAAGAGCCATTTGTTGCCTTAATTAACATGGTTCATAAATAAATATATGTCAAAGAGTCTCTACAACAAGTGCAAATGGTTGATGGACATAGATCATGGCTAAATGGTGAAAGTGGCAAACAGCTTATCCGGTGAATTGTATACAACATGTCCAAATGTGAAGGTGACAATGAAGGAGATAAATCGTGAGCATAGCGGAAGAGGAAGAGGAATCACACACACACACACACACACACACACACACACACACACACACACACACCATAGCCACACACACAGGTTGGAGGGGGAGAGCCAACACAAACTGTGTGCCCCCTTCCTTTCTTCTCTATCTTATGCACTAAGGCACAATACACATTGTTAGTGGCTCACACAAGTGTATAGCTGTACACTTAGAGTTAGTAACAATTAATGATGGGTGGTCGGCCACATGGCCATTAAACCTAACATTCTCCCACTTGATGGCCAATGTGGGAGACCACAAGAATGGAAGAGAACCACTCTTCACCCAATGCCCATCAACTCACGATAGTGCTAAAACTGATGGCTGGAGAGACTTTTAGTGAGTGCATCCGCTGTGTTCTCTGACGTAGGAATCTTCACTAAATCAAGGCTTTTGTTTGCTAGGCATGCATGACTGAAGTGATAATGCACATCAATGTGTTTCATTCTAGAATGAAACACTGGCACAATGAAGAATTGGTGTACACTTCTCCAATCCAAGATCTATCACTAGGCGAGCAAGCCAAATAGCTTCTTTGCATGCCTCACTCAATGCAATATACTCTGCCTCTGTGGTAGAAATGGATGTACAGTCTTGAAGAACGGATCTCCAAGAAATAGCAAAACGAGCAAATGTGTAAATCCAACCTATTGTTGATTTACGACTGTCAACACAACCTGCATAATCACTGTCTATAACTCCCTGCATGGATGAATCTCCACGACCATAGCATAATTGTCTATCTGCACTGCCACTCAAGTATCTGAGAATCGACTTGACAGCATCCCAATTCTTTTAACCACTCCCACTACATGTGCAATGTCAGGTCTTGTAGCCACCATGGCATACATGAGACTACCACGAAGCATAAGGAACCTTAGCCATTGTAGCTTTTTCCTCAGCAGATTTGGGATAGTCGTTCTTGCTAAGTTTCAAATATGTAGGCAATGGAGTACTCAAAGCCTTCCCCTTCTGCATGTTGAAATGATCAAGAACCTTGTGCACATACTCTTTTTGAGAAAGATACAACAACCTCTTCTTACGGTCATGAGTAATGCGCAAACCCAAAATGTGATTGGCTTCACCCAAATCTTTCATGTCAAATTGACTTTTCAGCATGGTTTTCAAGATATCAATGTCCTTCTTGGAATGACCAGCAATAAACATGTCATCATACTTTAGCGTACCATTATGAGCAGAGTTACTAACAGTTGTGCAAAAGATATCCCAAGAGAGTGGCAACGAACAAAGCAAAAAGATTGCCTTCATCTCATCAATGGTCATACGTTGTGCACGAGTATGGGCAAAAAGAGAATCAAAATCATTGATATGGCTGGAAACGCTAGTTGACTCCTTCATATGAAGGTTGAAAAGTTTTCACATCAGGAAGACCTTATTGCTAGCCGTATCCTTTTCGTAAGTGTCACATAATTTCTGCCATAAAGCATGAGCAGTCTCGCATTCTAACATTGAAAAGTACACCGACTCACCAAGGTGCAGTCTAATTGTAGACCTGCATAGCTCATCAAGCTCCTCCCACTGAAACTGAGCCATGTGCATATCTTCAGTTCTAGCCGCATAGGCAATAGGCAACTTTTGCTTCTTTTGGACAAGCACATCATGCATTTGGTTCTTTCAAAGCTGAAAATTAGTGCCATCAAACTTCTTTATGTCATAAATGTCACAGTCTTTGCTAGTAGACATGGTGACAAAACTACCAAAAGATTCTGGGAAAATTTCGGTAGAGTCTCCTTTGTATTTGGGACTATGTCAACCAAAATATGAGACAAAATGACCAAGTATGTCACTCACAAAGCATCACTTGCATACGAAAAAATAAGGTGAATTCTCTCTCAAATAGCATCACAATGTGCCATACATAGCCAAAGATGCAAACCACATCACTCTCTACACTGTAGGAATCAAACTGCAAAACCTCGATATGTCGAGATTGTTGAGACAAGCTACTGCAGAAAATTCAACCCATCAGAATTTCAAAATTCTGATACAACTAACATGTCTGAAATGTGTCAAAACGTCAGGGTAGACTCCTAGATCACATGTATCCGAGTCCGGGTGTGAGAGATTTGTCAAAAACCTCCGTTTTCGATCTAAAGATGCAGCATAGTCTTGCTATTGTTGCACCTGCTGTAATTCAGAGCATAATTTCAGAAAATTAACATTACCACTGTGTCCGAAATGTGCCAAAACCCTAACCTAGACTCCTGAATCATATCCATTTGACTCCGTGTGACGGAGATATGCAAAAAACACTGTTTCGGGAGCCAAAAACAACAAAAATGAGCTGCAACACTTCTTGTTCCTGGTCTTTTTTTTGCAAAATTCAGCAATGGCTTGCTACACAATCTGAATATACATGCCTAAGCTGAGATCTGACACCATCGAGCCGTATCCACCTCCGCGAGCTCAAGCCGCCATAGCCGAGCTCCGTCGCTTCCGTCTCGCCGGGAAGCCGTCTCACATGCATCGCCACAGCTCTGATACCAATTGTGAGTGCACAAATGCAGTGCATGTGTGAAGAGTGATGAAGGAGAGGATCCGTGAGCACAACGGAAGAGGAAGAGGAATCACACACACACACCACCATAGCCACACACACACAGGTTGGAGGGGGAGAGCCGACACAGACTGTGTGCCCCGTTTTTTTCTTCTCTATCTTATGCACTGAGGCAAAATACATCTTGTAATTAGTGTTAGTGGCTCACACAAGTGTAAAGCTGTACACTTAGGGTTAGTAGCAATTAGTGATGGGCGGTCGGCCACATGGCCATTAAACATAACATTGAAGGAGAGGAGTCGTGAGCATAGCGGAAGAGGAAGAGGAATCACACACACACACACACACACTCACACACACATCACCATAGCCACCCACATTTATCTCCTTATTCCTTATACATACAAAGAATAAGGAGCTCTCACTCATTCTCACATTGTGCTCATACAACAGTGAGATTTGGGAGTGTTGGAATTAGGGTTGCAGAGAAACGCACACAGCTTGGAGAAGACAAAGGAAGCTCAAGGCACACAATGAGAGTATATTACTTAGTGTGCAATGGAAAGATAGATAGCCCTAGAGTGATGGATGTATATACAATGCACGGGCGGAAAAACCTCCTAAAGAGGGAAAAAATGCCTTGACGGTCCTAGTGTGTTCACACACATCACTACCACATGTTTATGGTAACAAATCCCCCCTAGAGTGATGTGGTGAACGAGAGCTGGCACATGAGTAAAGGGAAGTGCCATGCCCTGAGGACATGATCAATCCACAAAGGGGAGTAAGCCCAAATCTTTGCGGAAAACTTCGAGCTTCTCACGAGACAATGCCTTTGTGAAAAAGATCTGCAAGGTTGTCCTGTGTTGGCACATAAGCCAAGTTGATCTCTCCTGCTTAGAGCCTCTCCCTGACATAGTGGTAATGCACCTCAATGTGCTTTGTGCAAGCATGAAAAATTGGGTTCCTGTGCGTTCCTTGCCGCACTGTCGAAGCAAGGGACTTGCCTAACACTGTGTGCGAGCCACAGACGTCTCCAAGCACACAACTAGCTTAACTAGTAAGCTCAAAAGAGGGCAATGGTGTGTCACTCACCGCTCTATGCTCCTGCCGTGGAGGATTCCTCGCCGCGAAGAAGAAGGAGACGCCGCTACGTTGCGCTCAACCGCTTCACCGCCGTCGTGCCGCCGCAATGCTCGATCGCACTCTCTCTCTCTCTCACACACACACACACATACACACACACACACACACACACACACACACATACACATACACACACACACAAGGAGGTGAAGAAGAAGAAGATGAAGATGGAGATGGATCAAGAGCACTCTTCTATTGCACAAATGAGAGAATGAGTGAATTTTAGGTTTAGTTGGCTTTTATATGAGCTCACCCCATTCACACTTGGGCGCCCATGCTTAGCCAACTAATCCCTTGAATGTCCCAGTTAGAGTGCGCCTCTCATTGGCGATCACTCTTACCCTTTTCCTATTGGACCGACAAGCCCGGTACCTGACTCTACCAAATAAATAATACAATGTCCACCGTAGGTTACAACGTCCGTCTCGTAGGTGATAGGGTGTCCGTGAGCCGTGAGGGTTAACATACCCCCCTTCCTGATGTAGATTCCTTCCTCGGAAGCTATTGAGTTGAAGCTCGTAGGTCGAGGTGGAAGAGCATTTGAGATGAATGTCCTTAGCCTTCATTAGTCACTGCAAAATCAAACAACATTGCACAGTAATTGCATTCTCATAAGCGATTAAAACGCATATGCAATTTTAGGCAGACAATTGATTGGTAACAGAATTTTAAACAATTTGTCAGCAATAAGCATTAAATTGCAATGTAATCAAATGCATAAACAGATGTAAAGGTAAAAAATTAAACAAGTCTGGGGTCGCTAATTTAACGGTCGAAAGGCACTAGAGATCGACTATTAATACCATGGGTAAGCTTCTTAATTTTCTCTGGTTTATTAAGTTGTTTAATCGCGAGAGCCAAGTATTTCATGTTCGAGGGCTGACTAGAGGCTATACCTAGAGGACCTTGTAGTTAAGCTACGATAAAAGGAATTTCTCATGAAATCATCGCCTGACTGATTACCTTTTCTTTGACCCCCCAAAGTCTTTTCACAGTGATTCAATTTGATGTGTGTGCTTATTTTGTATGCCTTGGGTTTTTTGCTTTTCAAGGAAAAGCGCCCACACTGGGAACCTCTAAGGCTCTAGTACCATAGGCAATACATGTGAGTGAAGTACCAAATCAAGCTGAGATTTCTCTTCCAGCTTAAGATTTTACATTGTGGCACTTTGATTTTTTGTTTGTTCATTTTCAGCATTTTAATTTTGTAACTTTGGGGGGTCATATAACACTGATACACCTCCCCAGGCTCATCACACTAGTAAACTCCCTTTATAATACTTAAGCTAAAGGTCAATAGGGTCAAGCCCACTAGAAAGCCCTAGTACATTTCACACAATGCTGCCTAAATCGGATTAAGAACCTAAGTAACCGTTGATTATTAGGAAGGCATTCCCCATGGTATTAAGAGAAGATCTCTAACACCTAACTTGGTCAAACTAGCTTAATTGGACTGCTTGATTTTTAAACCTAGACAAGTGATTATGACAAAAAATTACATTGAATTAAATGTTTGATACTAAGCAAATGCGGTGAATATTAGGCTACCAATCACAATTAAAGCAGACAATCATAGATGCAAAAAAGATAAGGGGCAATGCTAATGGACAAGAAACACCTGTTTGTGTCGATGGTCGCGCTTGATTTGAAGAGTGAGTCGAGATAAAGATTCCATGAAGGTCCAAATCCTATCAATAGCAACACGCTCCTGTACACACTAGGAAACAAAAGGAATACCTCCAGGAGGCACATTAGTGGGAAAAGGTACCAACACTTATTGAACACAACAAAAAACATAAGGAACCCTAACCTAATTATTTGCACTCCCCCTAGAGAGTCAAGGGAATAGGATATTGTAGAGGTTGGGGGGAAACCCTAAGGCTAAACCCCTATCCTCGTCGTCGAGATAAACAAAGTCATCATCCATGAGACCATATGTGCCATCCGTGTAGTCCTGTAAATTTTCTTCTTCATCATAGGTTCCCATGTTTACTAAGAAGGTCACTAGACGCCTATAGTCATCTTGGTCAAAAGGGTAGGCTTGTGCAATGGGAGAAACGCTCTCTACTAAGTATGGATCAAACGTGGTCAAGAGACGTATCAGCCATTCTAACTCCTCAAAATTCCTCTCACATGCTAGCGTACCTATCAAATCCCATTCACATGCAAGCACTGGAAAGACCATGTGAAATATTTGTGAAAAGTAACGAGGGTACCTCTCACCCAAGGCAGGAGTGGATGACTCTAGCGTACTAACCATATCTGTACACGCAAATAGATGATGGTTAGAGTGCAAATATTACAAGGGTCATGTTCTTGTGCATAATTTGTTTTTATGATTTTGTGTTCTGGCTCTTGCTCTTTTACTTTTTTATCTCATTTTGTGAGTATAAGGCTTTATATATACATTCCCTAAGATTGGAGATTAAGAGGTCAGGGAGAAAGGTTGAGAGGGAAGCAAGTGAATAATGGATGTCCACAAACACTCCCCCCTTCCTTGGGTAGATCATACCGTTTGAAATGATGTCATCACCCTTTGAAACCAGTTGTTCCAAGTTGTTATAGGTGAAGATTTTTGCCAGTAGTTTTCTATTACCTTAGGTGCCTCGTCTAGTTGCAAGGGTGGTAAGGTACTCTCCCAGGATCGAACTTAAAGTGGTTCATCAGGTGATTCTTGAACACTGGAAGGTGTGGATTCTTTTTTAGCTTCATGGAGGTCCACTATTGTAGGTGGAGGCTGTGTAGAAGCTTTTACCTCTATGGATGTATTACATGAGGAGCTAGAAGCTTCATGGAACTCCCCCCTTCCTGAGCTAGGTGGAATAAATTGGTTTTGCCTTGGAGCCCAAACTAGCTCTGGACTAGGTGTGTAGCATTCTGTGATCTTTCCCTTCCCACGGTCTGCCATTGGCTTTAGCGTTACATTGTTTGACTCATATGGGTTTGTTGTCGATAGGGAAGGACACATTTTACGTTTAGGTACCCAGATTTGCTCATTTCCATCATAGTAGCCTTGGGCTTCTAATAGTCATTTTGGAATCCATCGTGATTTGGTCTTGACTCTCCTAGAGCGCGCTCTTGGTTTTCCAGGGGAATTTTTTCTTGGAATGGATGGGAGGGTTGAGGTAGTTGGAAGTAAGGCCTTGGGGACCCATTGATATGTACTCTTAGGTCGTGCAGGTTGAGTACTTGCAATATTACTGCTTGCTGCAACTACAAGTGTTGAAGTGCTAGGTTCATGGGTAGCCGGCAAAGACGAGTTAACCACCTTGGCTTGTGAATGTTGGCTATCCTTCAACTTTGCTAGAGTTTGCAACGTAGGTGACTTTGCTTGAATGATAGGGGTAAGAGTCGGTGGTCATGTCGTGACACTACCAGTATCCCAATCAATAGTGCATTTGGTTGCCAACATCCACGTGCGTCCCAGGTTTACGTTGCCTTCCATAGCTCCCGCGGGCATGACTAGAAACCTCTGCACTATGCTTCCATTGTCATAGACAACAGGGGTCTGAAGGACTCCAAGAATAGCAGTTTTCTTTTTATTAATGCCCTTGACTTGCATCGTACTCGGGGATAGGGTCGGTTTCCCTAATTGACACCAAACTCCATAGGACAACAAATTGTGTTTAGCTCCCGTATCTAATAAGGCATTGTATAGTACTTTCCCATAGGGGCTATTTAGCTCAATTGGGTATCGTAGGGGTGGCTCAGATTCTAATGAGTCGTCATCTGTGTCCTCGAAAAATGTTGCGTGATTCCCAGATTAGCCTCTCGTTGGCGTCTAAGACGTTGTTGTCATTCTCGAGCCTCAACTCTTGCTTGGATTTTTCTAAGCTCTGCTTGTTCCTTGGCAGCCTTATTTTGATGGATGGCTTGCAACTCTTCCTGGCTTAGAGGATCATAATATCTTTTGAATTTACTCCCATTAAGGAATCCAATGGTTTCAACTCCATCTAGAGTCTCCACACGAATGGTACCTTGCGGGGTAATTTCACACACTCGATATGGTCCCTTACCAGCGTATTTCAATTTCTTCTTTTCATTACGTAACCCGTACATAAGAACTTTATCACCAACCTTGATGTCTTTATCCTTTAAATGGCTATCAAACCACTTCTTTCTCCTATCCTTCTCCACTAGAGCATTTCGCACAGCTAATTGCCTCTCTTCATCTAGCCTTTCCGGGATATATAATCGCTCAACTAAGGGGTTACCATCCCAACATTCTTGAGAAGCTACTCGAAGACTAGGAATGACAAACTCCCATGGCATAACTGCTTCTTGGCCATACACCATCTTAAACGGTGTGCAATTAATAGCAACTTTATACACAGTACGATAAGCCCATAAAGCTGATGTAAGCTTTAGGTCCCAATCAGTGCGATGAGCCTCAACTGTCTTTGTCAAAATGGAGATGAGAGTTTTGTTGGTACTCTCAACTTGGCCATTTGCTTGGGGATAATAGGGCGTAGACTTGTGGTGAGATATCATGAAGTTTGATGTGAGTTCTTTTATTACTTCATTTATAAAATGAGTTCCATTGTCACTCACAAGTTCAAAGGGGGATCCAAAACGTGTGATAATGTTCTCAAAGAGGAACTTAGCTGTTGTTTTTGCATCCGCCTTTTGTGTTGCTTTTTCTTCAGCCCATTTGGTTACATAGTCGGTAGCCACAATGATATATCGTGATTGCGTGTTACGTGCAGCCGGACTAATCAGTCCTACAAAGTCTAAGCCCCACTTTTCAAATGGTTGGGTTACCTTGATGGGATGTAGAGGCATCCTATCCCTTCTTTGTGGCTT
This sequence comes from Adiantum capillus-veneris, assembly GCF_014529385.1. Lineage (NCBI taxonomy): Eukaryota > Viridiplantae > Streptophyta > Polypodiopsida > Polypodiales > Pteridaceae > Adiantum > Adiantum capillus-veneris. Next base: position 77,369,270 of record NC_140936.1, read on the forward strand.
CTTGAAGCGTTGGCATTCATCACATCCCTTTGCAAAAAGTGATGCATCCTTAAATAGAGTGGGCCACCAATAGCCTGACTGTAAGATCTTTCGGGCAGTCAACTTTCCTAAAAAGTGACCACCAGCTACGCCCATGTGTGCCTCTTGTAGAATATATAAATACTCATCCTCACGGGCACAGTGTCTAAGAACATCATCTTTTCCTCTCTTATAGAGAGTTCCAGCCAGTAAGCAATAGGGTTCGCATTCCTTCATTAATTTTCGAGCTATATCTTTTCGCAGCTCTTTGGGTGGAAAACCATTAACTAAGAAGTTAACAATCTTTTCACTCCATTCAGGCATTGTCTCAACAATGAACAAAGGAGTATCAGGCAATTCATCATCAACCCCTGTAGGAGCTTCGCCATTAGGGATACAAGATAAATGATCCGCCATGACATGTTTCCTCCCAGGCCTCACAACAACGGTGAAGTCAAACTCAAGAAGAATTAACAACCATCGTGTAATTCGACCTGTGGAACACGGCTTGTTTACCAAATATAGCAATGCTTGATGATCAACATAAAACACAAACTTGGTAGCAAGAAGGTAATAGCGAAATTTCTTTATTGCGTAAATCATAGCTAGACCTTCGCGCTCTGTAGTAGTGTATCATCTCGGCATCATTTAATTGGCGACTTGCAAAGCTAATAGGGTAGTCCAATTTATGTTCTCCTAGTTGAGTTAGAACACACCCTATAGCAAAGTTTGATGCATCAATATGCACATGAAAAGGTACATTCCAATCAGGTGTTCGCAGGATTGGAGCACTTGTTAGGGCCTTCTTTAATAACTCATAAGATTGATGACATTCTTCCGTCCAGTGAAACTCGATAAGAAGCCTGTACAATGGACGCGCTATCTCGGCAAAGTTTAAAATAAACCTTCGATAATAACCAACATGGCCCATAAATCTTTGAACTCCTTTATAGTTCGTAGGTGGTGGCAAATCGGCAATGGCTTTAATCTTACTCTCATCTGTGGATATCCCGTTCTTGGACACTATATGCCCTAGAATGACTCCATGCTTAACCCAAAATTGGCATTTGAAAGGGTTCAATGAGATGCGATAAAATCTGCACCTTTCAAATATTTTTCGTAGATATAACAAATGCTTCTCCCAAGAAGAATAAACACAAAGGTCGTCTAGGAAAGCTTCACAAAACTCCCTTAGAAATTCTTTAAACGCAGTGTTTATTAATCGTTGGAATGTAGCAGGGGCATTTGTTAAGCCAAAATCCATAACACGAAATGCAAACACTCCAAACTCTGTGATAAAAGCAGTTTTAGCTTGGTCCTCTAATGCAATTGTGATTTGATTGTAACCAGAGTACCCATCTAAAAAGCTATAAGCTTCCTTGCCCGCAGCTCTTTCAAGCACATGTTCTGAATATGGCAAGGGATAATGATCTCTCCTAGTAGCTGCATTAACTTTCTTGAGGTCCACGCACACTCTTAGTTTCCCATTCTTTTTTGGCACAATGACTATTGGAGAAACCCATTCTGAGTGCTCAATAGGGTATATGAATCCACATTGGATAAGTTTTTCAATCTCCTCTTGTACAATTTTGGCGTACTTAGGATTCATTGGATAGGGTCGTTGTTGGACGGGTTTAGCAATGTTGATAATGGGAATTGTATGTTGCACCACAGAAGGTGGAACGCCCTTCATGTCATGATATGTCCAAGCAAAGATATCCTTGTATTCCTTGAGGAGCTCCTTAAGTACAGCCTCTTCAGTTTCGGTAAGGTCTTGAGCAATAAAGACTGGTTTAGACTCCTCACCTGGTTCTGCTAATTCTATCTCTTTAACTACCGCTGGACCATCATAGACTCCACTGCTTCCATTGGTAGGTATTCGTTGGGCTTTGGCATACACAACCTTTCGCTCCCCCGTGGTATAAGATTTAAAATGTTCAGGAGCCGTATGTAAGTCAGCAGACTCTTGTCCTGACGGAGACCTTTCTTTTAGTTCTGCCTCCTTTTGTTGTTGTGCTAACTCTCAGTTTTGACGTCTTCTTATAGTTCGACTCAATTTCGGCTCTGTAACCTCCAATTGAGCGAGGTCAATGGGTCGCGGACTGCACCACATGACACTCTGGAGATGTTCACCCCAATTGTCTACTAGCTTTCGATGAGCATCACATGCCCCTAGATAGCTAAGCCATTCTGCAGTAGATCTTTCCTTGTTTATCCTAGCTCTCACATTTGCTTGATATCGTCGTCTCTTATATGACCTTTTTTTCTTGTTAGGGTTTTGATTTTGGTAAATGTTTGAACTCGACTCGCCTGATAGGTCTTCGCTTGTATCTTCTTCACTCTCATATAAATTACCATAGATGGTCGTACTAGGCCTTGAGTGTTCAGTTTCTATACTTGGTTCACTCGATGTTTCCTCAGGTTCTGAATCCATTTCTCCCTGAGATTCCGTTTCTAATGTGTATTGGCCTGAAGCCTTTGAGGAATCATCGGTTTCACTCTCAGGTAGGTGTGCCTCTTTCTTATCATCGGATGTTACATGCGCTACACCTAACATGTTTACTGGTGCAATGTGTGGTATCTCTTCCCCATCTGGTGTTACCCAGGTTGTTCCTCTAGCTCCCCATGTATCTATAGTTGCTGCTATGTGCACCCAATCGACATTGTCTGACTCAGCCATTCCGGGTAGGATATCCATATAAGGAGAGTTCTCCCCAATATCCGTGTCTTCGTTACACGTGTAACAATACTGTAATGGAGCTGAGTGAATTGTTGTGTCTGATCGATTATCAATGATGAATTCATTTCCTAGAGGATGCGTTCGACCACTTAAAAGATCAACTCGAATGACAGAGTCTTGGAACTGTAAGTAGACGTGGTTTTTGGACCAGTCATGCACCATTTTTGCTTCCCTCATGAATGGACGCCCTAAGATCATCTCAAATGACATAGGATGCTTGGAAAAATCCATAACAATGAAAGTCTGCCTTACCTTGTGTCCCAAGACCTTGATCCTGAGATCCTTTAGCATTCCAATAGGCGTAACAATAGATCCATTAGCCATTTTTACCACTACGCTTGTGGCTTCAAGGTGAGGTCTCCCCATAGACTCCCAACAACTCTTTGTCACCATGCTGACTCCCGCACCACCGTCAAGGACCCCCTTTACAATTAATCCTTTAGTAGTGATTGGTAGAGTAGCATTAGATTCATCACCTTCAAAGTATTGCCCCAACTTGTTAACGGGTATTTCAATTACAGATTCATGTCCCGCTAGGTCAGATGGTGGTGCTAAATGTTCCTCATCATTCATTACCGAGTCAGGTTTGTTCATATGTGCAAACTGTGGTAATTCGGCCTGTAATTCTCCATTGAGGAAGGCTCGAAGAGCTGAGACTAGCTCGGGGTCTTTATATAGTTTGGACATGATGGTGGTTCTAACTTCTGAAGACATGAAATCCATCAATTTGGCAACATTTAATGGCATCTTGTGGGACGTAGGACCCTGACAAGAGAATGGTGAAGATGGAATCTCCACTTCCTCAAGGGGGTCGGGCATTCCCTCACCAAACATTCTCTCTAGTAGGAAAGGTGTGTGTCCACTTTCAGATGTCCTATCCTCACTCTCTTCCCGAATGATACTGGGTATAGCTAATGGCCTGTAGTTCTTGTGAGGTTGAACTTGTGTGGGAAACACTGTGTCCGACATCTGGATATGTTTGGGTTCAGGTTCTAATGTTCGTTGAGTTTCTTCCACCAAACCCCTCAGTTGTTGGACTCGTTCAATTTCCACTGTTGGGTTTGGATAGGTTCCAATCTTTCTCTTGCAATCCTCATTTTTTGTCTCCCGTGGCTTATCTTGGGGGTTCGCAACTGGGTGGTTTAACTTTGAATACTCTTTTGGTGTTCGTCGTAATTCCCTCTCGTGATCCTCCTCACTGGCTTTTTCCTTTGTAGTAACATTTTGGTCTCCGTGGTCTCTATAGAATCTGAGTCATCCTCAGGGTCATTCATATACACGGGATCCTCTCCTGTCCCTATGTTAGTCTTTGAACTAGGTTTTGAGCTAGAAGCATTAAGGGATTTCTTTCTTTGTGTTTTTTTCTTTCTCGCTCGGCCAATGGATGCAGCATCTCTCTCTTCGAGGATGTAATTTTGCATTTGGAGCATCGACCGTGTGAGTGCATTCACTGGTGCTATGTTTATAGTTGGTGGTGTCCCATCAACAATCTCTATTAAGTTCAATGGTGTGATTTTCGGTGCGTTTGGATTGTTAGGACACTGTGCGATCAAATGATCTATGCCACAACGATTACAAGTGAGTATTGGCATTGCCAATGCACTCCCTTGACTTGTTGCATTAGTGCAGCATTCTTTTGCATTCTAATGGGGCACTCAGCTACTCGATGTGGTCCACCACATTCGTAGCACTGAAGAGGTGGTCTCCTGGCAAAACTATTAATGTTTTAGCCTCTTGCTGCTAGCGCAGTAGCTTGATATACCGGTTTGATTTGTCCCCAATGGTCTTCCATATAGTACATGGGACACTCCTCAAGCATGTCGACTCCATAGGTGATACTAGAGTCTATGTCCTCTTCGCAATCTACATAAGTACTAGATGACTCGCAACCTATTTGGTTCATAGGTGTAACTCTTGGATGAGGGGGTTGCGGTCCTAGCACTGGAGGTGGCAACGGTGTGGTTTGGACCACATTTTGGGTTCTAGGGACCATGTGTTGTAATGGCAATTGTTGCTCCATGGGTGGGGTAGGCATCAATACAGGAACTCGAGGTGAGTCTGCCCAAGCTATAGGCGGTCTATTTTCCATGATGCGTTTAAGCATTAGGCAATCCTTCGCTTGATGGCCATACCTACCACACGCGTTACAAGTCCCGTTAAACTTTACTCTGAAAGTAGGGCATTCACTCGTAGTATGTGGGCCCAAGCAAATTGAGCACCATTGTTGCTCCCTTCTTGGATACATATGAGTGTTTTGTGGAGCACGATTACCCCTAAGGCTTTCTTCGATGGCCTTGGTGAGATCTGCCAAAGTCATCTCAGATATCGTTTGCTCTTTCACGATTGGCTTTATCTTCATTGGCTCATGCCCTAACGCTTGCGAGCTACTAGACTTCGGCTCGGCGGACACTCTTTCTCCTGCAATCATTAAATTATCCTCCAATTGGATTGCATTCATGGTGACTGATTCCCAAGTAGTGATACCTCTAATGACTAGGCCATTATAGATACTTTCATGTCGTAGTCCCCTAATGAATCTATCGAGCAATTGGTTGTTGTTGAATCGCTCGTTTGGATTGCATCGAGAATTCAAATTCTTTAGGCGACTAATGAAGTCTCTCACGGATTCACCTTCTTCTCGTTGGGCTTTCTGGAGCTGAGAGGCTACACCCCAAAGTACTCCCTCTCGTATGTATTCTTTTAAGAACAGTCTCCTAAGAGTAGAGTAGATCGTTTTCTCTTCTACTCTTAAGGTTCTATACCAATCTCCAGCCTTTCCGCTTAGGGTCAAACTCAAAGCCTTACACTTATGTAGCTCATTGTGCTCTTCCAAGGAATCGCACACATGTTCAAAGACTTCCATATGCTTTCTAGCATCTCCGTCTCCACTGAATTCTGTGTGAGCTTAGCTACTTGAACTGCCTTGCTCCTAGGCTCTCTATCAGGTGCACTACACATGTTTTCCGCAATAGAGCGACCGATAGTTTGAGAAAATGCTGCCAAATCTCCTATTTGAGCAGGTATAATGGGTGTATGTGCTCCTGGAACCACATGTGAGATGGGAGTTGGCCTTGGCCTTGGCATACGCGCGGCTCTTGGGTCCCATATTTCGTATGGTGGTGTACCAGACGGTGGTCCAAAGTTTACAGGCGTGGCCCTAGGCATAGGGGGTGCCTGATATGGCATGTTATTATTAAATGGCATGGCTCCACTTGTATAAGAGCTTGGATAATGCCATTGTGGGTTGTAAGCTCTTGGAATAATCGGAGGTGTAGGAGCTACATGAGGCTGAGGTACGACAAGTGCACATGATTGATACATACATGTAGGTATAGTTGGGGGCACTGTGCTACTAGGCATCGGCGCAGTGTTAACAAATGAACTCCATGGTGTACTTCTTGTCATGCTCACCACTGGGATATGCATGGTAGCCGTAGTGTCATTAAGAGAAAGATGAGCTAGATCTGGGAAGGTAAAGCTGCCACTTGTGGGCTCAGATTGTAACGAGGCTCCTGACGAAACAACATATGGAGGATCAATGTGGCTCACTGAGGGAGTCTCCATTTGTGATAGGGTTGGTTGGTTGGCCTTTCCCATATCCAAGAATCTCATTAGGCCTGTTGAAGGCATGTTGATCCCTGTGTTCTGTCTTTCTAACTCGACAATCCTATGGAGGACATCACAAACTTTCTGTTGTTGCTCATCTATGCTAGTAGCACCCGATGTGGATTGTAGAACATCTAACCCAACCCACATGATAGGTGTGTCCTGTGTACCGATCAGTTAAAGCTTCTGCTTGTAGGTCATACTCCCAATTTTCGTTTAGGAATATCCCATCTAGGCCTGGCGTGCTAGAGGTTCCCTCGAAGTGGAAGCATTATTGCTCCCCATCGCTTGCCCCTCCGTGACTGCTACCTTGGGAGCACTCAGTTGCTCGGCTGGCATGATTGTTGTCATAGGAGCCTTTGCTTTCAGGGCTCGACTTTGTTCTAGCCTTCGTAGGTTCTCAATTTCCCTCTCCCTTGTTGCTTGCATATAGCGTTCGATCTCTTGTACTTCGGCAAGACTCCTACCATCGGGTAGTAAAACCTCAGAGGGAGATAGTCCTAAAGGATCAGGAGGTGCAGTGGATGGAACATTCACATGCACACTCTCAAGAAGCATAGGGTCTATTTTAGGCATGAATGACGAATTTACTTCCCCACTCCCTTCATTTATTTCATTAACCGCATGTTCGGAGTGAGTAGAAATACTAAGGGTCTCTTTTAAGCGGCTAAACACGCTGGACCCGAGCCGTGGGCCCATGGCATGCATGTCTTGACTTGAAATATCAGGGTTTGGTGTAGGATACCCCTCCATGACTTCGTAGTCAGAGGAAGAATCACTAGACGCGATATGAGGATCTTGGGTCGCCCTACCTTGAGCCTCGGTCGAAGGTCCAGAACCTAGGGTGGAGGAATAATGGGTGCCCGCGTAAATGGAGGCACTACCAATATGCTCGTGCTCTAACACTCGTCCAGAGCATAGGTTCATATGACTTGGATCCCCTAGAAGTGTCAGTGAGTGCCCGTGAAGGCTGCTCACCTAGTAATTTTGGGTGTTTTGCAACCCAAGTCTTTTCTTATTTGTTTATTTTTTGATTTTTTGGTCCTTTTTTTCTGACCCAGCTATAGAATAGAACATATGATAGCTCAAAACGAGCGTCTCGGTCAGAGGGACATGCCGTGTTTTACAGCCCTTCGTTTGGTCACTTTATGCCCTCGGAATCCCTAAAACCGTCAATTTCTAGTAGGGAACTAGGCCCAAATTAGAAAGTCTAAGGGTGCAAGTGGGAAGAGAAGGGCGGAGAGTGGAGGACTTGCCCCACATGCTCTCATTCCCTCTTGAGGGGGTAGGGTATATATATAAGAGTTAGTCTAGTATATATCATAAGACTGAGGATTTGAGGCCTGGGCCTGGGCTTGGGCTTGGGCTTGGGGAAATGATCCCGATCAAAATTTTAGTGTAGCCCCCCAGTCACTCATGCTTAAATATTTTCGGTTTTTCTTTTTTTTTAGGCGCCGACCGCGCGCGGTTTAGGTGACCCTTTCTTGGCCACACACACTGTCAACACCTACCTAACCTCTCTGTCAACAGCTCACAGACAGCTCACTACCTTATCAACTTACTAACAGTGCTGCAGGCAAACCTTGACAGAAAACTGTGTACAGACTGTGTGCAAACAGAAATTGCTAGCTGTTTACCTACTTATTCATTCACTACGAACAAGCTAACGACTACTAATTGTGCAAAGACTGTGTGCAAACAGAAAACACAACATTATGCAAAAATCACAAAACTTGCAGACAATACAGAAATTAACAACTTGCAGAAAAATAACTCATTCCTCTTCCTCTTCCTCTTCTTTCCTACTACAAACAACTCATAGGAGAAGCACAAAGTGCCTCTTGGGCTTAGTGCAGGGCGATTCCCCGGCAGCGGCACCAAAAATGTGTGTTCCTTGCCGCACTGTCGAAGCAAGGGACTTGCCTAACACTATGTGCGAGCCACAGACGGCTCCATGCACACAACTAGCTTAACTAGTAAGCTCAAAAAAGGGCAATGGTGTGTCACTCACCGCTCTATGCTCTTGCCGTGGAGGATTCCTCGCCGCGAAGAAGAAGGAGACGCCGCTACGTCGCGCTCAACCGCTTCACCGCCGTCGTGCCGCCGCAATGCTCGATCGCACTCTCTCTCTCTCTCTCTCTCTCTCACACACACACACACACACACACACACACACACATACACACACACACACAAGGAGGTGAAGAAGAAGAAGATGGAGATGGAGATGGAGCAAGAGCACTCTTCTATTGCACAAATGAGAGGATGAGTGAATTTTAGGTTTAGTTGGCTTTTATATGAGCTCACCCCATTCACACTTGGGCGCCCATGCTTAGCCAACTAATCCCTTGAATGTCCCAGTTAGAGTGCGCCTCTCATCGGCGATCACTCTTACCCTTTTCCTATTGGACCGACAAGCCCGGTACGTGACTCTACCAAATAAATAATACAATGTCCACCGTAGGTTACAATGTCCGTCTCGTAGGTGATAGGGTGTCCGTGAGCCGTGAGGGTTAACAGTTCCTCACAACTGTCGATGCACTCTGACTATCAGTGTAGATAGTGTTGCCAGTGTCTTGTCCAACACCTAAATCAGCCATAAGGCATCTGAGCCATACACATTCAACCGTAGCTATGAAGACTGCCCTGTACTCAGCCTCACAACTCAAAGTGGCCACAGTAGGTTGCTTCTTGCTCCACCATGATATACATGAACTACCAAGCATGAAACAAAAACCACTTGTGGACACTCGCGTGTCAAAACAACCAGCCCAATCTGAGTCCAAAAAAGCATGTAAGTCTGGCGGCAATGATCCCCCCTTGGGATAAAATAAGCCAAGATGTAAAGTGCCACTAAGGTAGCCAAAAATCCTCTTGACATCCTGCCAATGCTTAGACCCTGGGCTATGCATAAATCTGCTGACCTGTGAGACTGCAAACTAAATATTCGGCCTCGTGTTGCATACATAAATAAGGCAACCAACAGCAGTTTGGTAAAGAGTGACATCAGCAGGATCACCAAGGTCATGAAGACTCAATTTCAAACTTGTTTCCATAGGAGTAGCAATGGGTTTGCAATCCTCAAGTCCAAACTTACATAGCAAAGTCTCTATGTAACTTTTCTGACACAAGGCAATACCACCATCACACTGCTTAAACTATATGCCCAAGTAATGATGCAACAACCCCAAATCTTTCATCTTGAAAGTAGCATTCAAATCAGCCTTAAATTTAGCAATATGTGTCTCATTCGGACAAGTGATCAGCAAATCATCCACATAAAGTACAACAATGAGAAGTACATCACCCTCACGCTTGACATACAATGTGCTTTCTGTTGCACTGTTTCGAAAGCCTTGTTTGACCAAATGAGTGTCAGCTTTCTCATACCAAGTACGAGGAGATTGCTTCAACCCATACAAACCCTTGTTACATTTGCACACTTTGTCCTCTTGTCCTTTCTTGACAAAACCGCGAGGCTGCGTTACATAAACTTCCTCAAAAATGTCACCATTCAAGAAAGCAGTAACAATGTATGATTGATGTACATCCCAACCAAAATGAGCTGCCAATGCACATAGAAAATGAACAGTAGTCATACGACAAGTGGGAGAAAAAGTTTCTTCATAATCTATGCCTTTTTGTTGTGCATAACCCTTTGCAACAAGTAGAGCCTCATGGCGATCGATCTCACCATCCGGCTTACGTTTCAACTTGTAAACCCACTTCGTACCAATGGCCTTTTTGCCAAGAGTCAAATCACATAAAGTCCATATGTCATTTTCTATAAGTGCATCATATTCTGATTGCATGGCAGGCATCCAATTTTCTGAATTATGTGCTTCATCAAAAGACAAAGGTTCCTCAACATCATGTAAGCTAGACACAGCCAAAGCATAACAATCTGATGCATAAGATGCATGGCAAGAGCCTGAACGGGTACAACTAGACAAAGGTGCATCCAATTTACTATCACGCAAAGTGTGCACCAACCATTTTGGCATACCTCTAGCCTGCTCATTTTCAGGCCTTTCCTCATCAAGTACATCATGTACATATGCATGAGTAATAAGCTGATCTGTAACATTTTCGAAAACCCCCATAGGCTGTACATTTGCCTCATTGGAATTTACATTCGAAGTTCCACCACTAAAAAGAGGCAACAAAGTGTCATAAATGTCCTGTGAGCTTACATTACTGTCTCTAGTACATGAAAGCAAGGCCTGAACAAAATCTCCCACAAATATTACATCCCGTGAAACCAAAATACGCTTTGTTTGCGCATGATACAACCTGTAACCTTTGCTTTTAGCACTATAACCAACAAAAATACATTTGACAGCCTTCTCATCCAATTTTCTGCGATGCACTTGTGGCACTAAACCATAAGCCAAATAGCCAAAAACATACGTGTGCTCAATAGATGGCTTTCTATCATGCCATGCTTCATATGGAGTCATAGACTGGAACGCTTTCATTGGACACCTGTTGAGTACATAAGTGGCACACATGACATCCTCGAGCCAAAACGAATACATTGGTGTTTTATCCCACAACTAGCCAGAAATGCATTAAATTCATGAGACATATACTCCCCCCCTCGATCGGAAACGGAGGGTGCCCATAGTACATTTCGATACATTTTCAGCCATAGCCAGAAATTTTTTGAAGCACTTAAAAACTTCGGACTTTGCTTTAAGCGGAAATACCCATGCATGCCTGGAGTAATCATCAATGAAAGTCACGAAGTACAGGTAATTGTCCAAGGACGGAGTTTGCATGGGTCCACCCCACAAACATCATTATGCACAAGCTGCAACCTGCATGTGGCCCTAACTGAACCATCCTTTGGAAATCTACAACGCTACATTTTATCCAAAATACAACCTTCACAAACATGTTTGACAGGTGCTTCAAGAGGCGGCAAAGAAGCAACCATATCAGATTTCTGCAAACGCAGCAAACTGGCAAAATTCAGATGACCAAAACGTGCATGCCAAAGTTTTGCATTTGAAATAGCCCTTGAATGTGAAAATTCCTTTGTTAAAATTTGTCCACCCTTGTCATACAAAATGAGCTTATACAGCCCACGACACAAAAGGCGAGATGCAACAATTTCATCACCAAAACTGAGATCATGAACTGTACATCTGTCATCCACAAATTTGACGACAAGTCCAAGTCTAGCAAGTGCAGATATAGACAAACGATTCTTTTTTATCCTAGGTACATAAAGTGCATCAACAAGTGTGAAAGGACTGCCATTTGCACCAGTAAACACAATCTTTCCAACTCCCTGAACCGGATAAGAGGCATTGTTGGCACAAGTGACTGAATTCTCATGAGGGACAGACTTTAGAGAGGTGAACAATTCACGATGTGAGGTAATGTGCTTTGTAGCACCACTGTCGAAATACCACACATGTGAATCTGTAGGAACTGACATGGACAACAAGATTGTAAGTGCACTCTACACTAAAAGCCCATTCTCCATCAACTTCAGCATCATAGTCTCCTTTCACAAAAGACTCAACAATGGCTGCATTTGTAGTGGAGCCAGCATTTACATTGGAACCGCCCTCTTTCTTCTTAGCCTCTTTGGCCTTCAACTTAGGACACTGCTTGATCAAGTGATCATTAGCTTTACAATAATGGCAGCGCATCTTCTTTTTGCCCTTATCACCAAAATTTCTAGACGAATTGCTGCCAGCAAAAGCATTAGGAACAAAAGTTTTGCCACTCGCAACAGCAGAACCATAAGAAGTGGCTGCATTGCTGTTACCACCCTTTCTTTGAGAAGCAATAAAAGCCTGTTCAACTACACGCTGCCTAGTCCTGTTTTTTCTGGGAAGTGACTCTTGCAACAACAATGTGCATAATGCATCAAACTTGACAACTTCAGGATTTCCTTGGGTCATAAGTCTCCAAGTACTAGCAAAAGTCTGGTAAGAATCTGGTAAGGCATCAAGAAAAATCTGCACAAGGGAACTGCCTGAAATGACTTCACCTACAGAAATAAATTGCTCATTGATATCCTTGACACCCGCAAGGAAAGTGTCCATATCATCTTCCTCATGCATAATCTTCGATTCCAGCTCTTTACGCAACAAAGCAATTTTAGCCTCATTGCGGCTTGCATAAAGACCTGCTAGAATATCCCAAGCATGTTTTGCAGATTTTGCTGAACGAATGTGAGGAACAATGGTGCGCTTCATAGACAACGTAATCAATGTATGAGCCTGCGCATCCTTTTGTTAAGTATGGGAGCTTGATTTACCCCTTGTAAATTTTTGTGGTAAAAACGCACATTTGTAAGGCCCCCATTATGAGGAGAAGCCATTGTGCGTGAAGAAAAATCACTCGTCGGAAACCAAAAATTTTAATGCCCAATCTCGAGCCGCCGAAATATTCCTTTTCGTCGGAATATTATGACCGGACGGCGGTCGAAAAGTGGTCGAAAAATGACGGGTCGGTTGGCCGGTTGGCCGGTGGCCGGTAGTCAATGGCCGGTGGCCGGTGGTTGGAAGTCAATGGCCGGTGGCCGAATTCAAAAGCGGACTTGTCTTCCCAAGGGCGGCCACACATGGGCGGATTGGAGGGTCCAATTTGGACTTATCTACACAAGGGCGGCTACACATGGCTGCCTCTCATGAGAGAGGGCATTCCTTTTGGCCTATAAAAGGAGGCCATTTCTACACACATTTCATAGTGTGAAGTTGATGCAACAAGGTGGTGTGAGGTGGTGAGAGTGAAGCAAGGCGGGAGCTCTATTAAGGGTATAATCCCTTTGTAACCTACTTCTTGTTTGAAGTACTAAAGCCATTAAGTGGCTGCTTTCCCGTGGATGTAGCCCACATTGGGTGAACCACGTACATCGTGTGTACTCTCTCTCTCTCTCTACTCTATAATCTCGTGTGTGTAAATTATTTCTCTCCATTAAGTAATCTACTCAAATATCTACTTAGCTACGTCATATTTCTTAACACCTTTACATCCCAACAAGCTTGTTTTGTCGTAGGCAAAACAACTCTAATAGCAGCAATCCTTGCAGCAAGACCTGCAACATCCTCAACATTGTTAGACAAGGGGAACTAGAACCTAGGAGTCCACCTCCCAACCACCCACTATATAGCATGGCTCCTAGCCCTTTGCCCTAGTTGGACTCCCTTTCCACACTGCCTAGCCCGACCTTGCCCTTGTCTAGTCCGACCATGCCCTTCCCCTTAAAGAAGAGTTTTCGTCCTCGAAAACAAAAGTGGGAAACTTCTTCTTAAGAACTTTCCACTTGATTAAGGCTTGTTGACGTACATGATGACGTGTACGTAAATCATGATAGTATAGAATGCGTTCAGGTTCATGCGGTAAGGTAGGAGGTTCAACGAAATCAACCAAAATCTGCTGGTCCATGACATTGTTGTCCCCATGTAACCGCTTACGTAAATGGCTTACATGAAACACCGGATAAATACGAGAATGTGTAGGTAGCAATAATTTGTAGGCACGATCACCTACTCGCTTGAATATTTTGAAAGGCCCACAATATCGTGGATATAATTTAGGTGTTGGTCCAGTTTTCAGACTTTCTAAATGTTATGGCACATGTAAAAATACTTCCTCCCCTTCCTCAAAGGTAACTTGCCAATGTTTCTCATCAGCATACTTCTTATAACGATCCTGCGCTTGTCGGACATTCTGACGAGCAAGTTTCAGCATATCCATGTTGTCTTGGAGAAAATCCTTAACCTGTTGGAGCTTTTCGGTTGCCAACCCCACTGTAACAGCTGACCTAGGTTGAAACCCATACATGAGCATGAAAGGACTAAATCCAATTGTGACATACTTAGCACTATTGTAGGCAAACTCGAGAATAGGTAAATTTTCTTTCCAGTCTGACTGTTTTTTGCTAACGTATGCTCTTAGCATATCCTCTAGCACTTGGTTAACTCGTTCAGTCTGACCATCTATTTCTGGATGATCGGTTGTACTGAGGTTTAGTTGTGTACCCAATCATTTGAACACAACCCTCCAAAAATGACTGTTAAACTTGGGATCACGATCACTGACAATGTTACTTGGCAAACCATACAACTTGTATAGATTGTCCACAAATAACTTGGCTAGTTCGGGAGTCTTAACCGCTGATTTGTTTGAAATAAACTTACATAGTTTAGTCAACCGGTCTACGACCATCCATACCAAGTCATGACCTCGTATAGTGGTTGGTAAACCCACAATAAATTCCATAGAAATACTTTCCCATTTTCCATTGGGAATCTCCAAAGGATGTAAGAGTCCTCCTGCTTTCAGGCGCTCTACTTCCTTAACTTGACATTTTTGGCAATGCAAGACATAAGCTTGAACAAAGCCATGTAAACCTGGCCAATAAAACTGTCGTCGTATGAGAGCATAAGTCTTTCTAATACCCGGGTGCCCTGCGCTTGGACTATCATGACATTCATAAAGAATTTGGCGCCGGATGTCTGTGTCCGTCGATGCACAAACTCTCCCTTTATGTAGTAGGTACCCATTGTCAATGGTAAAATGCTTCCATCGATGTAGTTTATCACTCGATAGAGGAGAACTATGTGTGGAGGTTAACGTTTCACTACCCTCATTGGAGTGAGAAGAATCCCTCATTTGTACATGGCTCCACATTTTGGAATATGCTTTATCGTGCTCATATTTGTCCTTTAGAGAATCCAAAAATTCACTACGAGGTTCCGTAAACAAGAGAGAATTGATCTCCGACATATGACTTAGAGCGTCAGCCACCACATTGTAGCGTCCTTTATGATACCGGAGCTTGGCGTCATATTCCTAAAGAATCTCGGTCCACCTGGCTTTCCGAACCTTCAAATCCGTTTGTTGTGTAAACCATTTAATGCTTTTCATGGTCAAACACAATCTCAAACTGAGCACCATACAAATAATGCCGCCATGTTTTTAAGGCAGACACTATTGCATAGAGTTCGCGCTCATAAGCAGAGTAGTTCTGCCGAGCTGCATTAAGCTTCTTGCTTTCAAATGCAATTGACTATCCGTCTTGTAACACGACTGCTCCAATAGAACGGTCAATGGCATCCATTTCCAAAACGAATGGTTTCAAAGGATCTACAATAACTAGTATGGGAGTTGTAGCTAATGCATCCTTGAGCTATCGAAACTGGGTTGTTGAGCGGGTCCCCACTGAAAAGCTTTGCCTTTGCCTTTTAGTTGATCTGTCATGGGAACAACAATATTAGCATAGTTTTTAACGAACCTTCGGTAAAAACCAGCAAATCCTAAAAAAATATGTAACTCTTCTAGATTTTAGGATAAGGCCACTGCCGGATTGTATCCACTTTGGATTGATCCATATATAGCCCATTAGCTGAAATAACATGCCCAAGATAGTGAATTTCTTCTTTCAGAAAATCACACTTAGATTCCTTGGCATATAATTTATTTATTCGTAACAATTCAAACACCTGCCTCAGATGTTGTAAGTGTTCGTCTTCAGAAGCACTGTAGACTAGAATGTCATCGAGAAAAACGATGACAAATTTGCCCAAATATGGCTTCGAGACACTATCCATAAGTGTCATGAATGTTGCGGGCGCATTGGTTAACCCAAAGGGCATCACCAAAAACTCGTAGTATCCAAACCTTGTTCGGAATGTAGTTTTGGGTATATCAGCAAGTCGAATACGGACTAGGTGATAACTTGACCGCAAGTCTATTTTCGTAAAAAAACGAGCATGAGTGAGTTTGTCGAACAACTCATCCACGTGTGGTAATGGGTACTTGTTCTTAACAATAACCGCATTTAAGCCACAGTAGTCTACGCACATGCGCATACTGCCGTCTTTTTTCTTCACTAATAGATAGGAGAAGCCCATGGTGAAGAACTGGGTTCGATAAACCCTATGCTAAGGTAGTCAGCAAGCTGACTTTCCACCTCAGCAGCTTCAGAGTAACTCATACGGTAGAGCGGTGTACTAACAGGTTTACTGCCTGCAACCACATCGATGCTATGTTGCACCGATCGTGTCGGTGGTAATCCTGGTAGCAAATCATTAAAAAAAACATCTTGAAATTTCTTTAATAATTTTTGTAACTCACTAGCAACTTTTGCTTGTTTAGTAGCCATTGGTGGAAGAGATGAGAGAGAAGCATGCGGCGTTGAGGAATGTTCAACAGATTCAATGTTAGAGAGAAAATGAGACAATGAGTAACACAAGAAAACTTGATCTATTTCATTATCAAAAACGAGTTGCATAAGCTCAGTTGTACATATCAATGGTGAAGAAGGTACATCCTTCTCTCCTAACAACAACACATGTGCGCCATGGGATTCGAACATCAAATTGTTGTGCTCATAGCTACACTTCAATGATGGTCTTAGGCTATGCAACCATTCCCTACCAAACTGTTGTGCTCATAGCTACACTTCAGTGATGGTCCTAGGCTATGCAACCATTCCCTACCAAGAACCACGTCTGCCCTCTCCATGTTCATAACTTGAAAATCCAAGGATATGGAGTAACCTTGTACTTCCAACGGAACAGCTCGGACTTGAGTATCCCAGATTTCAGTATCATGTCTATTCATCATTGCTACCTTGTAGCGGGAGGTACTCAAAGTTTGAGGCAGTTTGAGTTTTTTCACCAATCCGTAATTGATAAAATTGTGAGTAGCACCGTCATCTACCAAGATGCGCACCTTGTGCCCTTACAGAGATCCGTGCATACGTACTAACTCATGTGGTCCAAAGGTCTGTTGCCACATGGAAGCTGTGAGACATCATTCATGCACCACCTCGGTGTGTGTTACTTCCACTGTAGAGAATTGTCAGGAAGACTCAAGAGGCAGCAGTTGCACCGTGTGCACTGCTTTCTCCTTGCCATGAGCAACAGCTTTCCCCTTGGGACAATCCATTTTGCCATGACCGCTTCCTAAACATTGAAAACATATTTTCTCTTTCTTAGCTTTATCAAAGTCCTCCAGAGAGAGAGGACCTCTGGACCCCTTGGGTTTTTTAGATGCTTCTGAATTGGCTACTATAAATTTCCTTTTATTGTGCCCATATTGTGTGCATGTATTACCATGTGTATTAGCAGGCACGTGATTATGATGTGATTTCTTTTCATCTGGATCATCATGAAAATGTGCTTTCACTATGGCTTCCTCAAGTGTGTTAGGGTCTTGGGTCTTTACGTGCTTCTTAAGCTCTGGTGTCAGACCACATATAAACCCCCGTACTTGCTGAAAGTTATCTAGGCCTTCCAACTTGAGGATAACATCCCGATAGTAAGATATATATTCAAGTAATGATGGATATTGGCGCATGGAACACGTGTCCCAAGCCGTCCAATTCCGATCTGCCTCATTTGTAGGCAAAAACTCTTTGCGAAAACATAGCTTCAAAAGCTGCCTAACTCTGTGGTATGATATTCTTCTCCTTGAGAGACATCCACCATTTGTAGGCCTTGCCTTCCAGAGTTAAGCTTGTTTGCAGTGCTCTGATTGCATCCGGAGTACGCCGTAAGGCGTGAATTCCATCCCATTTGCTGAGAAAGATATTCACTGCATCCTTATTGCGATCTCGGTCTTCTCCCTTAAAAGTTGGTGGTTTGGTGTTTTTCAACAACTCATCCACCTCTTTTGTAGTGAGAGTGTGCAAAGTATCAGCAGATGGACCTTGTCCCTGATTAGAAGGGCCTTGCCCCTGTGTAGCAACGTGCTCATGCATGTGTGTGTCAGTAGGATCCTTGGACCGCTGTTGCATTAATTGGATCACTAACGTGGATAATTTAGTGACGTTTTCATTTAAAGATTTAAAAATTCCTTGCATGACTGATATGCGTGTTTGAAGTGCACGAAATTCTTGAATATCAAGCAATTCATAGGTGTCGTCACCCGCCATAGCGTCGCGGGCACTCTCCACCGTGAGAGCATCCGGCCGCGAGCCATCATAGGCAGGATCATGCATATTTTGTTTGACATCAAAAGTCATATTGATATCTGAATTCATGGCGACACAGTGCAGTGCAAGGAAGAGCAAGAAAAATAACTGATGTATCGCAATCGATAAATAACAATAAAGAATCCCATACCGGTAATTAGCCTTGCTAATTTCATTCGTGCTCCAATGCCACTGAGGATGTAATCTTGCTCCCGGTTCCAAGAAAACAATCCGATAGTGTAGGTGTGGTTGCCTTCAGCACCCGTACTGCACTGGTCTATGTATTTTGGATAACTTGCCGACGACTTGAATGAAGGTACAAAAAAATAATATGCAGTATACGCAGCAGAAATAGCACCTTGCCTTTGTATTTCCCGGCCTTGCCCTTGCTTGGCTCTGTCTCGGTATGCCTAGCTTTGCCCGAAGCTTCACAAGAGGGAGGGAGGGGGTACCCCTGCTGTGGATATCGTCCCTTGTTTGTGAAAAATTTAGGGTGCCCACTAACCCAAAGGGTTGGGCGCCCACTAAGTATGAAAAAAAAACTCAACTTAGCGATGGCGGCCCACAGACAGCGCGAGATGGGAGCTTTTGCTCCCCCCGCCTTGGGTGGTGGTTGAGAGCCGTTGCCTCAGGCACGTGAAACGCTTAGGATGTCCGCCGATGCCGTCAAGCCCGAGAGGAGGCAAATTGGTGTAGGTCGCCTGTCGGCCCCTTCTCCTCGCAAGCGGGGTTGCCCACCCACTCCTCCTCCTTGTCCTCTTCATAGGAGTTGAGCTCCACAGTGCTCTTGACCCCGACATGCAAAAAACATGCAAAGCTTTGTGCGGCTCTCCAACACCACGCCTGTCCCTTCCCAAAAATAGGAACCTTGCTCTTGACACCAACGTTAGACAAGGGGAACTAGAACCTAGGAGTCCACCTCCCAACCACCCACTATATAGCATGGCTCCTAGCCCTTTGCCCTAGTTGGACTCCCTTTCCACACTGCCTAGCCCGGCCTTGCCCTTGTCTAGTCCGGCCTTGCTGTTGTCCTGACAAACATCACCTACATCCTCAGAACCACGACGTACATCAATGCCCTGCACAATATTCCAAACGCCCTTTGACACAAGAACATGTTGCATCATATAAGCCCACATAGGGTAATTGTCCCCATCCAACCTATCCTCAACAGCAAACATCTTGAACACATCTGTGTTGTTGTCAGCCATGGTAAATGCTGCATCTGATGTGAAAACTGCCCGAAAAGAGGAGAAACGAAGTGGGAATAACACATGCTATATAGCACAAACCATAGAAGACTGTAAGGCACCTGTTATGCAAAAAAAGACACTGATAGAAATTATGCACAAAATGACAAAATTGCATGTGCAGACCTGCTTGTAGTGGAAACGGAGGCTGAAATGAGCCCGAATCAGAAATCTGAGTAGACGAGTGCTGGAGCTGCTGGCGACTAAGCCTAGGAGGATGCAACTTGCTCTGATACCAATTGTTGGAATTAGGGTTGCAGAGAAACGCACACAGCTTGGAGAAGACAAAGGAAGCTCAAGGAACACAATGGAGAGTATATTACTTAGTGTGCAATGAAAAGATAGATAACCCTAGAGTGATGGACGTGCACGGGGGGAAAAACCTCCTAAAGAGGGAAAAAATGCCCCATGGTCCTAGTGTGTTCACACACATCACTACCACATGTATATGGTAACAGGGAGCTCCACCCACATCCTGTATACTCTCTCTCTCTCTCTCTCTCTCTCTCTCTCTCTCTCTCTCTCTCTCTTCGCACACGCACTGCATTCACGCACTCACAGACAATAGGTGATGTGAAAATTGACCAAAATTTCTTTGTACAAGACACATCTTCATACCATCTTATCTTGGGGTAGCCCTACATTGTAGGAGTTTGAATGGAAATAAAGGTAATGGATGATACCTTCGAGAGCACCCTTTGCCAAAAGTGAGTAAAGAGTTTCATGATAATATAGAGATGATGGGTCTTGGGAGAGTACCATTGTGAAGCAAGACTCTAGGTAGAAAAATCTTTTCTAGAATTCATAGGTAACAAAACATGGATCGGTATGTTTTACAAAATTTGAGGACTTGAAGAGATGTGAGAGGAAATATGTACATAGTGCACATAGTGTACATAAAGAATTGGCTAAAAATGGTTTACTTGAGCACAATAAAAATGTTTTTGGAGTGTTTGAGCAAGTTTTTTTGTGGATACTATGGGCGAGCTTGATAAAAAAATGGGATCTATTTTGCATTGTGCGAGTGAGGGTGTGGAAGTATGCTCTATGGAGATGTATCAGGTGATAAAAGCTTTTGAAGAAGAGAAATACTTAAAGAAAGTGACATGACTTGAAGTGCATGTGGAGACTATAGACAAAAGTGTTGCAAAGAAGGTGAAACTGGTGGCTTTACCCTCATAAATTCACAAATAAATCTTTACAAGTGTTGCAAAATAGGAGAAGAAGTGTTTTGAAGAGATGGCTTTTGCATTTGATCCACATGAGATAGGATGTGTTGATTCTTCTATTGTTGCTCCTATGGAGATTTTTACAATACCTCATGTACCTTGGAACTACTGCCTATTCCAATTCCAAAAGCTCATTTGCCAGTAGAATTGTTAAATGAGAAAAGTATAATGGGGATTTTGGGGCCTTCTTGTGCTCCATATTCAAATAGGTTGTTCAAAGTCCCAAAGAAAAATGGTGATTTACGTTTCATTCAAGACATGCAACCTGTAAACAAGGTCACAATCAAGAATGTGGGTATAGGAACAATTGTGGATAAATTTGCAAAAGCATTTATAGGAAAGAGAATCTATTTAGTGGGAGATCTCTACTTAGGGTATGATCGATTCCACCTAGCTATTGAAAGCAGGGACTTAATAGCCATGAGGATACCTTTGGGCTTGGTAAGGATCTGTACCTTGCCTAAGGGAGCAACCATCTCGGTTGCACATATGATGAACAATACGAACAAGGTCTTACAAGACTTTATTCCTCAAATCACAATGCCTTTCATTGATGATTTGCCTATCGAAGGATGTGAAGAAGGTGAGAAAGATGAAACATTGGATTTAAAAGGGTGTCATACGTTTGTAACAACTCACATAAATGATTGTGATCTACATTGATGTCCCTTGTGAAAATCGTAAAAATTCAAAATAGTTTACTTCAGAGAACTACAATGACACAATCTACTGTAGCCAAAGAGAGGAAATAGTCACAAGAGCAACTGCAAAGGGCCATTCTTGATTTCATCTAAAATTGTCCTTGGGAAGATCCCATGCAAGAAGCACGAGAGCAGCATGTCACTCATGAACTTCATGTTGTACGACTCTCTATATATGACATGCCAGAGGGGAAGAAGGATGCAATTGGTAAGACAACCACATTTGGACAAGGGTCAAAGCTATTAATACATGAGAAAAAAAAGTTCTTCCCATTTACAAGCTGAAAAATGAGCTGGCTAGAGTTGTCTATAAGAGCGGGAGAAATAAACAACGAGAGCATATTCAAATTGACATACAAAACTCTGTGTCAACAGGTTGTAAAGATTTGTCATTTGCATCCACATCTCCATGTCTATGTGTTTGCTTGGACTACACTATAGGGTATGACATGACTTCTGTTCCTTATTATTTTTGGGGAGACAAAAGTGTCGACTCTCTACCATACTTCTATATGACACTTTTGTATGATGTGCACTATATGTGGTCGGTAGTTTGTGTCATTTTCTCATCACATGACAAAAAGTTTAACTATTTATATGGTTTTTTTGTGGCAAGACAAAACAATGTTCTCTGCCTTGCACACTCGAATAGACACTTACTAATGATCAAGACAGTAGTCAAAGTTGACTTTACTAACTATTTTTGATTCTCAACAATCCATAGAATCAATTTTAAACCATATTAGCCAGTTTCTTTGGGAAGGCCAACTAAGCAAGAGTAGTTTGTTGTTTTTGAATTGGGACGCCCAACTTGATATATCCAGTGTGAAGGCCACCCAAGAGGCCTCACACACATGAGTTGAAGACCTTTTGATTGAGTCTTCCTCTTGAACCCTAACCAGAGGAAGAAAATGCAGATCTTCGTGAAAACTCTTACGGGCAAGACCATCACTCTCGAAGTCGAGAGTAGCGACACCATCGACAATGTCAAAACGAAGATTCAGGACAAGGAAGGTATGTGTTCCACACACACACACACACACACACACACACACACACACAGAGAGAGAGAGAGAGAGAGAGAGAGAGAGAGAGAGAGAGAGAGAGAGAGAGAGAGATGGGTTGCATACGCAGGGATTCCACCTGACCAACAGCGCCTGATCTTCGCTGGAAAGCAGCTTGAGGATGGCCGTACTCTCGCAGACTACAACATACAGAAAGGTATGATTCCTGCAATCATTTCATTGTAGGTCTGATAGTGTGACTCCTTTGACGCGCGTTGTGTGGCAATTTGTTTTAATCACATCTTTGCTGTGCTGCTTTGATTTTTTCTAAGATGCCAACCAGTTGTTCGTGAGCTTTCATGGAAGAAAAGCTTAACTTCTGGCGGGAGCTTTGCATAGTGCTGAACATTCTACTTTCTTGGTTGATGCATCAGTATCTCATGTTATTAGGGTTTTCTGGTTGATGCTACAGAATCAACTTTGCACCTTGTATTGAGGCTTCGGGGCGGAATTATCGAACCATCGTTGATGGCCTTGGCGAGGAAGTACAATCAGGAGAAGATGATTTGTCGCAAGTTTGTCTCTTCATGCCCTATCCTTTATGCTCTTTCTGTAGTCGTCTTTTTCTTTGGTTGAGGCATAGCTTTTTGCTAGTGTCAGAGACATAATATATTGCATGCTTCGCAAGAATGCCGTTATTTTTGACATTGTGTTGCTAGGAAATTTACTCTTTCTGTGGGTTTGTGCACAGCAGCACTTGTCTAGTTCGTTGATCTCTTAATTGCTACATCCCTAAAATGAAGCATTAAGCTGCATTTTTAAACAGGGGCCTGAAGTTTGACTCTCTGGCCAATTTCATACTAGAGAGATGAATATGGCACCCGACAGGAATGTAGAAACCTGCTTTTAACATCAGATGGTTGTTCATATCACTTGATTGTTGCAGTGCTCTCAACATACTGTGGATAATTGGATCAATGTTTTTCATCTTGCTGAACAATCTTTCTATTGAACGAGAGTTGTATTAATGCTGGATTGAGGTTTCTTGGCCTGCTTGTGCAGGTGCTATGCCCGTTTGCATCCTCGTGCAGTTAACTGTCGAAAAAAGAAATGTGGGCACAGCAATCAGGTTTTTTGACATGCTACTTTTTGTCCGATTCTCCTATTTTGTTGCCAATGAACGTGCCTGATGTTTGAGTTGCCATTTTTAAATGTGCAGCTTCGTCCCAAGAAGAAGATCAAGTAGATGTTCTCTATCGGATTGTAGCTTAGGAGCTGAGAGTTGTGAGGGTACTCTTTTGAGCTTGTTTCAGAGTGAAATTTTGACTAGTCAAAAACTGTAATCAACTTCATTTGAAATTCAGAGATGGGCTTTGATCTCCTCTATGTGATTCATTTTCTTGAGCTATGTGTATGTGTTCTCTTGAAGACCATTCTTGCTTCAATTGTAATTTTGCTGATTTAAGTGATTTGTTTTGATTGGTGGTCTTTATGGTGCTTGCGGCTTATTTTTTGGCATCCATGAGACCTCTTGGTAAAGTGTTGAACTCTTGGGAGCAATTCTGGACCATTGGATGAAGCTTGTTGTTTAGTGTCCCATTGCAAGTTAACGATGGCAAACTTTTTTTCTTTCTATATCTTGTAAGAGGCTTTAACTAAGCATGGTTTTATGTACATGTATGTCTCTTAGAGGGAATCGGCATTAGTTTTTGTATTCTTATAAAGACATAAGAGTAGTGGGTCACACACGCTGTAGGCCGTTGTGGTTTTTCACCTTGTCGCTTCTGTCATCAATGTTGCTCTTCAGGAAAATGCTATGATTTCATGCAGTCTTTTTTTTTGTTTTTTAGGGGGGGGGGGGGGGGGGGGGGGGTTGTTTTAAAAAGCTTATGCATCTCAAGTGAAGGCTGAATGTTTTCCCATTTTTTTCCTGTTAGGTATTTATTAAGCTAATTTGATAGGAGTGTGGGTGGTACCTAAGGTCCCCCAAGTGAGTACAAAGATTCGCACTCTTCCCCCATTGTATCATCATCTAGTTCATTGTCATGTTGGTTGGCTCTCTCTCTCTCTCTCTCTCTCTCTCTCTCTCTCTCTCTCTCTCTCTCTCTCAATAACCCCTTGCTTTTGCATTGTCTGGCTGAAGTCCAAATTTCGTTCATGTCCGTTCGGTGCTTGTAGTAGGTACAGGGTTTTTCATGAGCCATTGTGAATGCTTATTGGGTTCTCTCTAGCATGAAGGTCTTATTGCTTGCCAGCTAAATATGAGAAGTTTTCAGTTTGCATTGTTGATATTTGGTCCAAGTCGTCGGGTTATCTTCTCAAAGTCGCATGTAGGAACTGAGGCATGCTTGTGCTCGTGTAAGTGTAAAGCTTGAAACCATAGGAATGAGTGTTTGCGTGAGAGTTTTGGAGTATCTGAAGCAAATGCAGAGTATAGATTCTGTGGTGCTGGAACTTTGTGAATATTCTTGCTAGAGTTTTTCTTTGGAGCTTTTTCATTGCAAGTTATTGTCATAGTGCGCTTTGATCTCTCTTCCAAAGGGCCCCGATTATTGACAGGTGATTGTGATGCAATTGTGGAAAGGTACGTGAAATTCCATTTGCACTAGGCAAATACTGCAAGGGATGACACTTAATCTGGCGCCTTTGTTCCTTATGTATTCATAGCTTTCAGGACAATGCATGTACTGAGGCAGGAGGGGCAGTTGTGACTAATTCTGTACATGAAGAGAAAACGATCACATGTTTGCTTTTGCCTAGCCATCATGGTCGCTGGTCGGTTTTATTCCGCCAGCACCAGTGGCTGCAACTGGCGACAGCCGGTAAGCATTACAGGATGGCGACAGGTAATCTCATTTACTTAATTTCCAGCTGGAATAGGATAGTAATTTTATTGTAACCCTTCTAGTGACGCATGATGGCCAGGAATGTGTGCTGGTCACACCATTCCAGCAGCAGGCTTCCTGCTTCGCTGGTCGTCTGACCTGTTGCAATGGTGCTCCCAGCACCCATTCCCTATAACTGTCAAGGTCCCTTGTCGGGGGCAGGCCATCTTGGCCGTCCATCTGCCATTACTGGACAGAATCAGAGTGGAGGACAGTTGGATGCTCGACATCTCAGCGCTCAGAATCTTAGAGGCACAATTGACCAATATTCAGTGTCCACCTCAGCATGCAGAATCATTGCCTGTTTCCTCCAATCATTGCCAATCATCATTGTATTAGTGCTCGGAATACTCATTCGCTGTGTGCTCCAATGACTGCACACCGAGTCAGCGCAGGTAATAAACTAGCACTAGATGTGCTTTAACCATTGGACGATGAGCCGCTGAATGACGTAGACTTGCTGACTACGCAATCTCTGCCGAGCATCTGCACTTGCCGACTGCACAATCTCTGCAACTAAACCGTTGGCATAGACTTACTAATTGCACAATCTCTGTAACTAAACAACTGTATCGGAGCATCAGTATCTGGCCCCCCTCCCAGCGACCTTGACAGTCGGGAATGGTCATTTAATGACCATTCCCATTTAATGACCATTCCCATAATATTGACTCCCACCATGGCTCTGGGCCTCCGCCGGTCGCCATGTGGTCGTCAATATTATGGAGAATGGTCATTAAATGACCATTTCCTACCTCGTCAAGGTTGGTAGTGCATCGCAGCCCTGCATCTGATATCAGTTCTGTTGCAGAATCGAGTTCTGCAACCTGGATGCATGCCACCAGCAGGTGGAATGATTTCTAACCTTTTTCAAATGACTGCATCATGGCATGTCAGCACTGGGAATATCAACCAATGTTTGACAGGTCAGCATATGTAATGTCTTAAGGCAGCATGCCATCAAGGCGGACGAGTCAGCATCCGGAAGAAGCAGCACCTTGGCCTGTATAATTTTTGCAGTTGAATGATTGCACAGCAGTTTGTGACCTTTTATTCTCTCTATAATTGGCCCCCCTCCCTGCGACGCTTGATGGCTGGGAATGGTTCTTCAGTAGTGACCGTTCCTCTGTAATCACTGCCCGGCTCCCTGATCGCCACATGGTCAATGATTATGGGGAATGCTTCACTGATGGACCATTCCCTACACCGTCAAGGTCGTTGGTTGATGGGCAGGCGATCGTGGCCCTACATCAAGTGGCATTTATGGAGCGGAATCACTGCTGTAGCCGACGGATTGACGACAGTTCAGCTGTCGTAATTAATCATTAGTAGCTTCCCAATCATTGCGAATGATTATACGCCCTATCAGTTGCCTAATTAATCATCAACCTCTTTTCTATCATTGCCAATGATTTCATGCCGCGTCAGCACCCGTAATCCATGAACCTCGTTAGCGTGTGACCTTTGAAACTATACACTGTTGTTGGTTGTACCTGACACGCATTAAGGCGCATCCGTAAGCGCAGCAACAGTGTGCGGCTCTGCAATTATCTTTAGCATGCACAGAGCTTGGCCTGCCTCCTAGCGACCCTTAAAGTCGGGAATGGACACTTAGCGAGAATGGACACGAAGTGTCCATTCTTCATAATACTTGCTCCCCAATGGCTCCCGGCATCTGCCGGTCGCCAAGGGGTCGCAGGTATTATGAAGAATGGACGTCCATTCCCCCACCCGTCAAGGTCGTGGGGAGGGGGGCAACAAACAAGAGCCGTCAATCTTTTGTTCTTTCTCTTGCAGAACACTACTTTGCAGCCACGGGATGCACTCCACATCAGTGCTGGTAATCTCAGCCATGCAATCCAACGAGTGCCTCCCATATCAGCAAGCGGAATGTGCCTTGCTTGCGACACCTCAGCCGTCGTAATCACCTGAGCGTCAATGGTCTGCAGCTGCATATCAGCATGTAGAATACGAACTGTCACCCCTCCACTTCGTGATTGTCACCCTCTGCAGGTGAGTGTATTGGCCCCCCTCTCCCACGACCATTGATGGCCGAGAATGGTCGCCTACTGACCATTCCCGTAATCAGGGCTCCTGGCCTCCGCCAGTCGCCCGTGATTAACGGGAATGGTTAGTAGCCGACCATTCCCTACACCTTATTATCGTATGAATTTGCAGCACATGTTAACATACGAGTTGCAACACGCATTATACGCTAGAGAGTAGTGGGCCCGATCTTGTGATGCGAATATGGACCATTGACAGCAGCAGAGTGAAAATAGATTTTTGACAGTCGCCTTCCTTGTTTCTTTGCACTCAAAATGTTGCTTAGAAAATATAACTTTAAAATTTGTTAACTTGTTCTGTCAAAATTTTGCCGCCATTTGTGTGACATGCAGGTAGCGCACTGGGTGGGTATACCTTGTCATAGAAGGTCTTTGTCTTCTGCGTCGTCCTTGCCGTTGAGAGTGAGCGTATCACAAGAAGATGATGTGTTGTGTTTGCACTCCCTATGGTTAGTAATAAATATGTTAAACAACTTCTTGTTGCCAACCAAGCGCCCGTGGCCTAATGGATAAGGCACTTGACTTCTAATCAAGGGATTGTGGGTTCGAGTCCCACCGGGCGTGTGTTTCAGCCGAGTTGTGCCGTTCGCTCTTTTGTCACTCGTAGTGTGAATAAGTAATAATAATTCTCTTCATATGGGTGCGTTGTCAATAATGAGTAGAAAAAAAGACCCCAGAAGTTTAATACATTTAATCACCTTTTGGATGGATCTTGTTACTTACATATGGGCATGGTTACGACAAAATCTTGCGTAATAGGTGATTTATGTTTTTGACAGCAGGGACCAAATTGAAGTATGATAAAATATCTGTGTGATAGGTAAAAAGGATAGTCTACCAACATTTATTTTTCAACAATGAGCATTTAATAGGTGATTTATGTTTTTGACAGCAGGGACCAAATTGAAGTATGATAAAAAATCTGTGTGATAGGTAAAAAGGATAGTCTACCAACATTTATTTTTCAACAATGAGCATTTAAAATAAATGTGAAGAAAAATATATACAAGGCCTTAAAGGATTAGAAAATGAGGAAGAGAGATAGCCAATGGACAATGAATCAAACAACTAAAGATACTATAAAAATGAAAACAAATTATTAGAGGGGCATAGAAATCTTTTTTTTTGGGGGAGAGAGAGCCATAGCGAGAGAAGAAGAAGAAATATACAATTTTAATGTCGTAGGAAACTATCCAAGAGACCTTAAAGATCTAGCCGACGAGAGAGAGAGAGAGAGAGAGAGAGAGAGTACTAGCCACATGCTCATGAGGCAATGTGACAGATAGAGCCCACTGGGTGATAGGAGAAAGTGAGAACGAGAGAGAGACATCGCAAGTGAGTGTGTGTGGGTATGTGGCACAACATGGTGTCATAATGCTCCGCCTCCATTGGGAAAAACACAAACAAATACTAGGGTTTTGTTATTTAAAAAAAAGAGAAATTGCTATTTTTTAATTCAGTGGTTACAGGTAATGTCAATTTGGTAGTAGGAAAAAGTAAATTTGGCTATTTTTTGGCTTCAGAGTAGGCTAGCGATTGTCCATGGCGAAGTGTTTTGGTACACTTTCGGTTCTTGAGGAACTTCTCCCTGGGAGTACAAGGCTTACGAGAATATGGAGTTTTTGAAGTACATTGATAGCCACTTATGGCCAATGTGTGTATGGCAAGGAAGATGCTTGCTAGGATTTGGAAAATATGTACGTTCTTTGATGTGCCGGCAACGCTTATATCAATATGTAAACTATATATTGTTGGGGTAAGCCTTTAGCTTACACTCAATACACGACCAATCCCTAAAGCCAAGCATACCAGCCATACAC
Organism: Adiantum capillus-veneris; assembly: GCF_014529385.1. NCBI lineage: Eukaryota > Viridiplantae > Streptophyta > Polypodiopsida > Polypodiales > Pteridaceae > Adiantum > Adiantum capillus-veneris. The sequence goes on from NC_140936.1 coordinate 77,398,533, forward strand.
CATTATGTGCATGTATGCATCCCACTACATAAATTTCCCTAATCATATATGCTTCTTTATAGTCACATGCTATTCACTATAGCTACATGGTATTTGACCCTTTTCCCACATTGATGAACATCACTTTCTAGCATTAAATGCCACATTTCTCTTTGAGTCTATGTAAGGTCATAATGCTTAGCTTGTAATTTGATCTTTCATCCTAATCAATTAAGCAAAGTCTATTTTCATTGAATGCACTCTCTCTAATTTGTTTGCTCCTAATAATTACGAAACTCTCACTATGATGAATGCCTTGTTGGTCTATCCATTATAGGCATTACAAGTGGTATAAGAGCTTGTAAGTAATTAATTACACTAGTTAAATCTCTATGCTAGATTTAGTGCTCTCTCTCTCTCTCTCTCTCTCTCTCTAAGCACTAAATCCATTTATAACTCTTTTAACATTAGATTAGCACAACTCAATTCTAGAATCTCTATCATTGGATTTGAGCAAGTTTACACGGCAGCTATACTTGTCGATGATAACCAATAATTGAATTGAGTGCTGATTGTGTGTTTTTTACTTTTTCATTTGACTTGCTTGATTACAGTTGATACTTACATATACATGCGTGCATGCGAAGCCCTCGTCAAGAGCTTTCAGATGAATGTTCTCATGCTCTATTTAACCCAAGAACCAAGCAATGGTGCCTTGATTAATTGTGTATGCTTTTTTGTGTTTTATTTCTTATCACTTCCAAACTGATTAAGTGTGTGCGTGCACCATTTGAAGGCCTTTGAAAGGGTGTCAACGAAGTCAAAATAAACAAAGGCCATTTGTACACACGTGGGATCCCTTGCTACCATAGTTCATTGAGTCACATGGCCTAAAGCTGGCTTTTCTGCCCCCGCCTGCCCAAAACTGCCCGCATCTACCCGAATTTCTGCCCGGTTGCTTGCGCCTACCTGGAGCTTTCCGGCTGGGCTGCTCGTGCCTACCTGGAGCAGCCTGACCTGTCCACGCATGCCCGTTTTGCTGCCCGACCTGAGTCCCCTGCCTGCCTTGTTTTGCTCTTTAAGGGGTGCTCCCACGAACTCAAGGAGGTGTTTGGAAAACCCAAGGTGCATGTGAACTGCCCGCTGCCACCAAGATTCTATTCCCAACAACCACCACCAACAACAAAGCATCCTCAAAAATCCTAGCACCATCTTCAAATTTTAGAGCATAATCCTTTCCCTTCAAGGCTAATTTGTCTCCTCAATTTATAAACAAATTTTATTGTGCACGCATGATTCAAGCACTTCCCCATTTGTACATGGGTTCAGACACTACCAAATTTCTTGGTAAGACCACCCTAAACACACAAATGTCCACCAAAAATGTTGAAAAGCTCAACAGAGTTGGGTTTCAAACCTGGTAGATGAAGGTCAAGGGGGTGCTTATGGAAAAGAATCTTTGAGCATTGTAAAACCGCCATCCGGTTCGGAGGAAGCCTTGACATGAACCTTGAATGCTCAACAACAAGCCAAAGATGAGTAAGCACTTGGAGTCATCATCACGACACTTGAAAATGACTTCATCCATCACATAGTTGATGCTACATCTGCCCTTCACGCTTGGCAAACCCTAGAGCGTATTTTAGGCAAGCATTCCAAAATGAGCCTCAAAATTCAGTGTTATGGTGTCATTATGCAAGTGCAAGATAATGTTGCTAGCCTTATCAATAAACTTCAAAGTATCTCAACCCAGCTTGTCTATGTCGAGGAACAAGTTTCAGATGAGGATAAAATCGTCATCCTTCTCAAAGCCTTACAAAGTAGCTTTGATAACATTGTAACTGTGCTCAAAGAGAAAGATCCCATTCCCATTCTTGAAGATGTAATGAATTCACTTCTAGAGGAAGAAAAACGAATTGACACTTACACAAGGTCTTAAAATAATGCATCTGTTGTAAACAAAAAAGGTTGCTTACACTGTGGTAAAAAATACCACAAATCAAAAGATTTCTTCTGCATTACACATTTCCCTAATCATATGATTCTTTATAGTCACATGCTACTCACTATAGCCACATGGTATTTGACCCTTTTCCCACATGTGATGAAAATCACTTTCCAACATTAAATGCCACCTTTCTCTTTGAGCCTATGTAAGGCCATAATGCTTAGCTTGTCATTTGATCTTTCATCCTAATCAATTAAGCAAGTCTGCTTTCATTGAGTGCACTCCCTCTAATCTGTTTGCTCGTAATCATTATGAAACTCTCACTACGATGAGCGCCTCATTGGTCTATCCACCATAGGCATTAGTATATTGCGATGACAATGCTCGAGTTAATATATAAGCAAATAAGGTGCACTCATGAGCGCATGAAGAGGTCTTGGCAAACTTGGATCCAGAGGGAAGGCTTTCTCCGATGCATTTACCTATGCTTGCATCTTGAACTCGACAACACATTGGTCGACATGTAAACCCAAATGCTGGCTGCCCAATTACAACCCAAGGCGTATGAATACTTGCTTATAGGATAAAGCCAAAGCTAATTTTTCAAAAAGCAAAATGATGACAAGTTATTAATGGAGGAAGCACAACTATAATAGCGAGTCGTTGGTTTATTGCGTAGAGTAAGCTCTATGAACTTGTTTGAAGGATTTGTCGACTCGCTGACGTTCACCAAAGCTCAACAAAATCTGAGAAAGTGAGTAGGCGTATACTGGCGACTAAGCCCGGGAGGAAGCAACCCATTCTGATACCAATTGTTGGAAATAGGGTTGCAAGGAAACACACACAGCTTGGAGAAGACGAATAAGCTCAAGGCACACAACAAAGAGTAATATTGCTTAGTGCTCAATGGAAAGATAAGTTAGCCCTAGAATGATGGGCATATATACAATGCACGAGGAGAAAAACCTCCTAGTGGAAAAAAAGGCCCCGGCGGTCCTAAGTGTATTCACACACATCACTACCACATATATATGGTAACACTGTAGAGAAGGAGCAGCGAGTGAAGGAGGTCGAGCAACTAGCAAGTCGAAGAGGTGTGGTGAGTAGACCCAAAGGGATATACAAGGTGACGAGCGAGGGTGTTCATATGCAGAGAAGCAAGCCAAGTGGATCAAAGGTAGCATTATTTCTTTTAAAGTTTTTAGGAAGGTTTTTCTAAATTACAAGGGGGTTCATGTGTTGAGACTCAAAAAATTTAAGTTAAGTAGGAGGGAGGGGTTATTGCTGAAGAGAACAAAGGAAAGAGCAAGGCAAATGGGGTGAGTACGCCCTCTTTTGTGCTCTCTTTGTAAAAAGAATTTTTTTTCCACTTTTGCACTCATTTAATCTTTATACACACTTTTCAAAATCAAGAAGAATGATATTAAGTGTTCTTTGCACCTATAAGCTTTGTGTTGCATCTTTCCACATCTTGTTCCACAACAAGCAACTCGGGGTTGATCCAGGCTCACTAATCGTACCTAATTATCTTAACATCTTTGGTGAACCTGACGCAAAACTGAGCTGGGTTGGAACTTTGGTAGAAAAAGACGGTGAGCACAAAATGATTCAGCTTGAAAGGGCATCGAACTATTCATCAAAGCGGTTGATCCACACCTTCAAAAGAGCTTGGTGTAATTGCTCGAGGATCCATCGCGTGAGTTTTGATTGGAAAATGGTTTCTAAAGCAGGTGTTATGATTGTTAAATGGCAGAAGAGTCTGGATAAGTTTATAGTGATTGATCCTATGGATGTGCTTGAAGAAGAACCAATGGTAGAGAAGCCAAAGCCCAAGCTTGAAGAGCTGGTTCTTCATGAATTAGTAAAATGTATACAAGAGTTAATTTGAATTTGAAAGTTGCTAAACTTGAAGGTTTGAATGCAAGTGGATCTTCATCAGTGGAACCCAGGTAGCAAAGGACTAGGATAGGGACTGCATGTGATATGACAGTTCGGATCACGTACATAAAGATTGTGATGATTTAAATGAAGCTTACAAGAAGAACATAGTTTTTTGAAAGGACAACAAGATCCATCTTAGGGAAACTGTTGAGCGTTTGCGCTTCAACTATGGAAAGGCCGAATGAAAAAGTTGGTTGAGGAGATGCAACACAATGTTACTGTGGTCAATGCGACAACCAATGGATTACAGGTATGCAGTACAAAGAATGATGAAAGTGTTAGTGTGAAGTCCTCAACTTGGTGATTGGGGCGAGTTGATAGTTGGTCTTCCTTTATTCTCAAGTTCCATTGATGACACCCTACTTTAATTCAATGAAGCAAGGACACAAGCAATAGAAGAGAGGAAGTCCTCTATCCAATCATGTTTCGTGGGTGTAAGGGTCATACATCACAAACCAAGTCAATAAATTACAGGATTATAATGAGTGCTAGTTCCTATATCCTAAAGATAAAATCTCATTGACATACCTAAAATCTATAAAAAACGCTCTTTTTCCCTTGTTGAAGAGGCACGAATGCCATTCATAAATACTAAATGTGATATAAGACTTATTCTTAACTAACAAGTAGACCTGTGAAAAGTTTCGGACTAATCGGTTCCACCTGTTTGTAGACATAGTTCCGTTTGGATACTAGTCTCCCACTTTCCACACCGCACTCACCCATTTCTCGTGTTTTTAAATTACTACCACATTGTTTTACATGTACAAATTGGCTCCTTTATTAATTACGGGAATAGATTCTTTTGTACATCCCTTCAAACATCACCTAGACAATTCTTTCTCAAACAGATTCTAATGAAGATAGTCCTATATTTCAACAAAAATGAATGATTAAGTTTTCTTATGAGTTTGCCACTACCCACGGACTTTCTCCGTCCAACCAATAGATCCATTGCAAAGGACTTACTTATTTGCTAACCGAAAACTGTGCAAACTTTCCCAATCGCCAACCATAGGGGGTATCTCACTAATCGTAAGTCATCTTGCTAATTGTAAGGACAAAAAGCGAGCTGATAGACTCAACTTATTCTCCGCTAATTGCAGGATTATCTTGCTAATTGCGAGTTTCATCCGGAGAAAAGATATGTCTTCAACAATTTTTCTCTTCAAGTGATTCTTCAAACATGACCAATTAAATCCTAATATCAATCAGCAGTAATTTATCAAACAATTCTTTCAATGTATAAAATCTTAGGCTTGTTTCTTGTGATACAATCACGTTTCTTAGATGGTTTAAGGAGATTACTAGGCTTTTCTTACCAGGTTAGCATGTATAATGATGCAAAATTATAAATTTATCTTATCAAATTAGCGACATATTTAATTACATTCCACGTTTAAGGTTAGATGGCTTCAACTTCTTCCACAGCTAATACCTGTGTTTGAGCTACGATTGGAGTAATTGACACCTTCCTTTGTACCTTCTTCAAAGGTGGTGGAATGGAATGAGCGTATTTGGAGCTTCTTGTCACTCGTTTTGGGGCCATCGCATCGAGATAGAGAAGAGAGAGAGATTCGCCATGAAAAAAAAGTTATTTATTCCTTGCTTTCCAAGAAGATGGTGTGTGTGTGTGTGTGTGTGTGTGTGTGAGAGAGAGAGAGAGAGAGAGAGAGAGAGAGAGAGCTCTATAATTCAAGGGACAACACAACAACGGTAGAGATGGAGATGGAGAGAGGTCGAGGGAGAGAAGATACCTCCCACATCAAGGCAAGAGAGCTTTTGCTAGAGGTAAAAATTGAATCCATGGCTTCGGCTCCCTACTACAATAAGCTCAGAGAATATCTTTGATGACTTGGTTGACTCACTCAGTTTGTCCATCTGATTGAGGATGATATGCAACACTAAAGTGCAATTCTGTCCCAATGGCCTTGAAGAGTGAGGTCCAAAAATTTGAAATGAGCTTCACATCCTGATGACTTACAATCCATCATCTGGGAAATCCATGCAATTTGAATTAATAGTCGTGCAATGTCAGAGACAATAAATGTTTTCTTGATTGGTATAAGGTGTGAAACCTTAGTGAGTAGGTCAAAAACTAGCATAAGTGAACTATATCCTCCTTCTTGTACCATAGGTAATCCAATGCCAAAGTCCCATACTTATACACTCCCACTTCATTTGGAGAATGTCAACAAGTGGTTGAAGTTTACCGGGAAGTTTCACTCTATCTACCTTAATACTTTGGCATCAAGGAACATAGTGTAGCACATTTGCCTTTTGCCCAATCCGACAGAAACTTTTGCGTATTGTGTTGAGGGTATTTGCATACCCTAGGTTTCTTGAAATAGGACTATCATGGACCTCATAGCCTTTTTTAAGTTAGGATCCTTTGTTACACATAACCTATCTCTATAGTAGAGACACGGTTCATCATATGAGAAGTATTGCATTGAAGGTATATTCTTTGATTCTCTAGATTGAACGAGGTTAAGTTGCCTTTGATACTCTAGATTATATAATGTAGCTTCCTTAATCCTTTCAATGATTGGGTTGTTGGGTATAGATATGAGGATCAAAAAGAAATTTTGACTGAGTGAATCTACAACCATGTATTTTTTTCCAAGGCAATAGATAATGTCAAAGTCATATTCTTGCAAAAGTTGTACCCATCACCTTTGTTGCATATTCAAGGTTGCTTGGGTGAAGATCCAATATAAGCTCTTATAGTCGGTTATAAAAATTCCTTCCCAATAAGTAGTGTCTCCATAGCTTCTGACCACGAATTTATTTCCAATAATTCAAGGTCATGGGTTGGGTAGTTCTCTTCATGAATTTTAAGCTTACGCGAGGTGAAAACTATAGGTTTTCCTTCTTGAACTAATACTCCTTGAATTGCTATTCCACTAGCATCAATGATGACTTCAAAGGTCTAGTTGAAATCTGGCAACTTTAGGCACGATGCTGTAGCTACATATTGCTTAAGTTTATCAAACCTTTGTTGGTGTAATGGTTCTTAAACTATCTTCACTCTTTCTTCAGAAGGTCGGTCAAGGGTAAAGCGATCACTGCATAATCCATTATAAAGATTTCTATACCAGCCTATGATTCCCAAGAATCCTCTAAGCTTACTTACATTAGATGTTGGGGCTAGTCAACAATGTCTTGAACTTTAGCAGGGTCCACTTCGATTCCCTCTTGACCATCTTGAAAAACAATAAAGCCCAAATATTTAATCTTTGGAGTGAAGAATGAACACTTGCTCATCTTTGCATATAGCTTATGTTGTCAAAAAATATCTAGCACCTTCCTCAGGTGGGCTTCATGTTCTTCTTCATCCCTTGAGTATATTAGAATATCATTAAAGAAGACAAGGACAAAATTGCCTAGGTAAGGCCTGAAGATATCCTGCATCAATCTATTGAATGTAGCCGGAGCATTAATAAGATCAACTCACATTACTATAAATTCAAAATGGCCATATCGTGTGTTTGAAAGCTGTCTTTGGGATATTTGATTCCTTTATTTGGATTTGATAATAGTAACTAGATCTTAGATCTATCTTTGAGAAGACCTTGGATCCATGTAGCTTGTTCAACACTTCATCGATTTGTGGCATAGGGTAGCTGTTCTTAACTGTGACTTAGTTTAGTTTTATAGTCAATGCAAAGTTGAAGAGTCTCATCTTTCTTCTTTTGAAAGAGTACTAGTGGTCCCCAAATTAGTCTTCTTGATCTAATAAATCTTTGTTCTAGAAGCTGACAAAATTTCTCCTTCTATTCAATGGCCTCTGGTAGCGCCATTTCATAAGGCCTCTTTGATACAGGTTCACATCCTAGGAAAATCTCTAACTCATGGTCAATATCTCGATTCAGAGGAAGAGTGATGAGGTCTTTGGAAAAGACATTTGGATATTCATGAAGCCAAGAGGGCTTGATTTTTTATCGACCTTATTCAACTTGACCATAAACATTTGTTGTCCAACTCTCATACCTTTAAGTAGACGGTTTTCTATAACTAATTGAATCCTTGGAATCCCATTCTTCCCCTATACTTTGACTTGCCTTGCTCGGCTATCTCTAAAGCTCAAACTACCTTGGCCATATTGGATGTTAGCCTAATTTTTAGATAAACAATCCATCCCAAGAATCCCACCAAACTGAGAGGAGGCTGAAGTAGTGTGCCCTCCTAGTTCAAAATCCAGGGTTCCCACAGAATGTCGAGATACCACAATTTTCCCATTAGCCAATTCTACTCATAGGTTTAGCTTGTTTTTTATTTAGGTTCAACTTTCATAGACACTTTGGAGATAGAAAAGAATGAGTACTGCCACAATTGATGAGGAGATTAAAACATTTACCTTGATGGGTGGCTAGAGTTTTAATAATAGCAAGATGTCTTTGTGAGGTCCTCTTGTGATCTTCTTTTGAGAGGAAGAAGAGAAAGAGAGAGTGATGATTAAACTCTAATAGTATGAAGAGAAGGGTAGAAAAGGTGCAAGAAAGGAAGCGCTAGAAGAGGGGAAGTATGTGTGCTGGTGAAGAGCAGGAGAGGCAACATGAGATGCACACAGATAGAGAGAGAACGTCAAGCATCTGAGAAAGCCAACAATTCTTTTAAGTTTGGGGATGCCTTTTTATTATGTACCTTGAGATGACCTTTAATTCACATGGATGGACACCAAATATAGGCATTAATGCCTTTATTCCCAACAACCTCCCACCTAAAGGCAATATGCCTTTAAGATAGAATAAAGAATCAACTATCTATGTACGTGAGTTGATCTCACGATGTAGTCATCCAATGCCCATCATCTAGCGGGAACATGCAAATCTCTTTGTTGGAAAACTTTTTGTCAAAAGATCTGCAGGATTGTCATCTGTATGTACCTTAACCAACTTAATGGCTTTTCATCCATCACATTTTGGATAAAATGATACTTCACTTCTATGTGCTTCGTCTTGGTATGAAAGACTGGATTTTGTGCCAGCATAATAGAACTCTAACTATCACAATGTAGCACAACAACCTCTTCAACAATACCAAGTTCTCCCCCCAAATGTTTCAGCCATAAGGCTTCCTTACAGGCTTCCCTAGAAGCCACATATGTAGCCTTAGTGGTGGTGGACAACAAAACACACTTTTGCAGTCTAGAATTCTAAGAAACTGCACCTCCTATGAAAGTAAACACATATCCAAAAGTAGACTTCCCACAATCTAAATTTCTAGCAAAATCTACATCTGTAGAACCAATCACAGATGTCTTATGCTTCCCAAACCATATGCGCAAATCCTTTGGTGCCCTTCTCAGGTATCTCAAAATACATTTCATCTCTTCCGATGTTTCTTGCCAGGATTATTCATGTATCTACTCACCACTCCCACTGCAAATGCAACATCTGGACGTGTGGCAACCATAGCATGCATTAAACTTCCAACGGCTGATGCATAAAGGATCTTGGCTATTTTAACTCATTGACATTACAAGTTGTTATCTCCACTGAGTTTCACATATGGATGCAATGGTGTGCTAATTGCCTTCCCACCCTCCATATTGAAACATTGCAAGATCTAAGATAGATATTCTTGTTGAGATAGATAAAGAAGGCCTTTACTTTATACCTGATGATCCACATACCAAGAATGTGACTTGCATCACCAAGATCCTTCATTTCAAAGCGTTCATGTAAACTTTGCTTCAACATTCAGCTCATTGACATTACGGTCAACAAGAAGCATATCATCGACATATAAAGCCAACAATAAAAGACTCCCATCTCTAGCCTTTTTAGTACATAAGTAATTATCTGCATGACATCCTGTGAAACTTTGAGACCTCATAAATGCATGAAACTTATGATATCATTCACGTGATGCTTGCTTTAATGCATACAAGCTTTTGTTAAGCTCACATACCATCATCTCCTTTTTGGCAACTACAAGACCCTAAGGCTATTGGATCTAAATGGTTACATAAAAATCACCGTGTAAGAATGTTGTTTTACATCCATTTGCATGAGTTCCATGTCTTCACTAGCAACCAAAGCAAGGAGTAGTCACAAAGTAGTCAATTTCACAATTGGGGAGAATATTTTATCGAAGTCAATTCCTTTCTTCTCCTTGTACGCTTTTGCAACCAAACGTCTTTGTACTTAGGAGAAGCATTAGAAACAACTTTCATTTTGTATACCCATTTGCGTGGCAACACTTTTTGCCCGGGTGGCGATGGTACCAGCTTCTTTGTGATTTTTCTCCAAGAAATTCATCTCATGTACCATAGATTTATGCCATTTATTGCTATCTTCCCTTTGCATAGCCTCTTTATAGCAAGAGGGCTCACCACAATCAGTTAACATGACATAATCTGCGCTTGGAACAAACCTATTAGATCATTGCGTGACCTGGGTGGATCTTCTCACCCGATCAACAACATTTAGAGGCTATTCAGCTTGCAAATAGTCATGAATAGCTGGCTGTCCAACCATTCTTTCCACTTGCAATGGTTACTCTATTTTCCCATCATGTTCCTCAACATGTGGTGCATCCAACTTCATTTCCCCCATTTGGGTCATGATTTTTAGCTCTAATTAGTGGGAATTCTTGGCTGTCCTATCGATATATCTTCCCTAAAAACAACCCTTTTTACTTCCTCGACAAGAGTAGGTTGTTTGTGCATGCGATCCGCACGGAAGATTACATCATTGTTGCGAATAAACTATCTCTTTTTGGGATCCCACAACCTATACCCCATTTCACCATCCTCACCATATCCTAGGAAAATACATTTACATGACTTCAATTCAAGTTTGTTGCAATCTTCTCTCCACACGTGCACCGTAAACTTTGCAACCAAAAACTCTCAAGTGCAAATATGAAGGTGGCTTGCCGAACCGCACTTTCTCAAGAACTTTTGCATCCAAAGCCCTATTTGGTGATCGATTAACAAGGTGAATGACTGTTTGCATAGCTTTTGCCCAAAAACCATGGGGTAATGTAGCATGTGACAAGATACTTTGCACTTTCTCCTGAATAGTGCGGTTCGAGAATTCTACAACACCATTTGGGGAAGGATTATGAGGAGCAGTCAACTCTCTCTTAAAACCCTTTGAGTCACAAATGCGTTTGATATGTACTTGGTCTCTTTGTCAAAAGGGTGAAAGCATGTTTAGGTGGTACCACTTTTTGCACCTTTTGGTGGTACCACCAATAGCACCTAGGTGAAGGGAAATTCAACGTTTTTCAAAATGGGAAAAGAGGGAGAGGGAAATTCTAAATTTGCATGCAATATAATTTATGTACCTATAATCTAGATGCATGCAAGCCATTATGGGGTGGAGTGGGTCCCCTTTTTTTGAACTTACAGTCATCATGGACTAGACACTCCTTGTCGTCTTTCTCCTTTCCTCTCATGCAACTAGCTTGTCACTCGGACGTCCGCCTCTACCTGTGTGCTCGCTCTGCTCCCATAGCTCGTGCTCCCCCCATTGCTCATGCTTCCCCCATTGCATGCTGTAGCTGTCGTGCTCTGCCCCCCATTGCACTCGTCATGCTCTGCCATAGCCCTGGTGGAGCTCTACCCCCATTGCCCCCGACACAGAAACATAAAGGCTACAGCAGCACCCTTTGCAGAGATGACTCCCAAGAAGAACACTCCCTCCAGGAAGTGCAAAAACCCAACTCAGAGCATAGAGGTGGTGCAACAGGCAGCCCCTACAACAAACACCATAGCATACCAGACCCCCACAACAGCCACCACATAGCAGACCCTTGCAACACATGCGACACAACAGACACCTTCAACAACCACGACATAGCAGTCCCCTACAACCAGCACGATGCTGCAGACCCCAACAACAAACACGACTGCCAAAAATTCCCTCTCCAAATGCATGTTGTCGGCTGAAAAATATGCTAAGAAAGGTGAGTTCTACATTGTGTTTTGGTCTTGTCTATGCGCCTCATGGCAATGCACGGAAAAAAATCCTATTTTTCAGCATTGACTGCAAATCATTTTTCTCCATGGCTTTGCTTGCAGCATCAATGGAGTGTCCGGTTTGCTAATCTGCATTGCAGTTGCCCAAGGATTTAACAGACAAGGACCTGCCACCTGAACAGTGGTCAACAATGTTCAAGGTGCCAAAGAAGAAGAAGACTAAGATCTTCCTCCACCAGGTGCATGACCACCTTTACAATGCATGCATGCTTCTATATCAGAAGGTCTACTAGGCTGTCCCCTCCAACGGCGAGCTCATGACGAGGTTTGTGAGGGAGTTTGCATAAGAATACTGCCAAAGCAGACCCCGACAACCATAAGATTGCATGAACTTTGGTCAGGGATCAAGTATTAGAGAATGTCAAGAGCCAAAAAGGTGGGCTCAATGGAAAATACAGAAGTTCATGTCCAATTATGGCATGAAGGAAGCCCCCACATTTGAAGGAATGATAGAGAATGCTGTGGACGGTCCTGTGGCGTCTAGCCTCCCTCTATAACACATGTGGACAGCCTCTCTGTCCCTCTACATAGTATGGGTTGATAATCTTGCCGATGACCTTGAGCAGTAGGCAATGAAGGCAAAAGAGAAGGTGAAGTCTGCAAAGATAGTCTTGGCTGCAAAGCGGGACTTATGGTTGTGCAATGAAGGTACCTCCTTAGCTTGTGCACCCATCACTGCAGAGGTGAGAGCCTTAGAGAGGAGGTGGAGAAACTGAAAGGCTCTCCAACAGAAAATGCAATTGCGATTGCCAAAAAGGAGGCTGACATCGGAGCCCTTACAAGGGTACTCTCCAAGTCCTTTGGATTCAATGATGCTGCAAGGATGAAGAGGGAGGTGTCAGCCTGTTGGGGTATAAAGCCCAATGTGGTCGCCCAGGTAACTGGGCGGGCCGCCAGGTATGTACACATATTCTTTTGTAAAAACCTAATAAGAACTCACTATGCTCTACACATTACAGTAGAGCGAGTTCACCATATCATCGTGCTCTTCTTCTCACACTCTCTCTCGCGTCGCACTTCCGCTCGTACTCCTTCAACTTGTATCAGAGCTCAGATCCAGGCTCGGGGCAGCACTGCAGGAGGCTAGAGTCACCAACTCAGATTGGAGTGAAATTCGACAGGTGAAGACACGGCCCCAAATCTCGTGGGATTACCCGAAGGACTCGGTGTTGTCAGAATTTCATTCTGAGGTCATCTCGGCCACCGTTCGGCTTCGACAATGGTCTGCGCAGGCCATTTTCGACTACGTGGTCTCGACGGGTGCAGATCCGACTCTGCAAATTTGGGGTTTTTAGGCCTACGACTGCAGGTGCTGAGGATATCGACACTCCCAGAGTGTTGATTTGTGGCTGTCTACAAATCGAAGGACGGCTCACAGTTCTTGGAGGCGTGTCACATACAACACGGGCGCATCTACACACAGACTGTAGGCGACATCCACTAGTTCATCAGGTACAGGACAGGTTTACCCACAGCTTACAGTGTCAGAGAGACAGTGTTTTTGAGCCGTTTTTGGTCTGTTTTTGAGTACACCAGAGCCATTTTACAAAGGAGACTCTGCCGAAATTTATGCAGAATCTGAAGCTTTCTTGGTTCATTTGACAGGTTGATATTGGTTCAGAGGTTAGTTTACAGGGGAAACTCTGCCGAATTTTTCCCCAGGAAAGTAAACTACTGTGAAGCGTAGCTATGGCTGGATCACAGGACACTGCTCTTTACAATATCAAGAAGCTGGATGGAACCAATTTCCCATTGTGGAAGCAGCAGATTTGGCACGTGTTGGTACAAAAGAAGCAGATAAAACCTATAAAGCTCAAGGGGATAAAACCAGAAGATATGGACGAAGATGAATGGAGCGAAATGGATGAATTGGCACTTTCTACCATTATGCTGACTTTGGCAGAAAGCGTTTACTTCAATGTAGCAGACGAGATGTCGGCTTATCAAGCATGGTTAAAGCTGAGTGATCTTTATGAGAAGTAGAGTGCAGCTTCACAGGTATACTGGCTTAAGAAGCTTGTTGACTTGAAGATGAAAGAAGGGACACCTATGTCCAATCATCTGAATGAATTCAACACAATCTATAGTCAGTTGTCAGCTCAAGGTGTCAAGTTTAATGAACCTGTTAGAGCTATGTTCCTGTTGATCACATTGCCGGAAAGTTGGGACACTTTTCGCACAGCTTTGAGTAATTCTGCACCTCCAGATGGTTTGAACATAGCAGGTGTAGAAGGAAGTCTGCTTACTGAAGAAACCAATAGAAAGACAATGGACAAAGGCAAAGGAACAACCTTAGTTGTCAGGGGAAGGACCAAAGAAAAGTACAAAGGTGGAAAGAGGAATCAGTCTCGTAGCAAGTCCCGCAGTGCTAAAGGCAAGAGTGACATAGAATGCTACCATTGTGGCAAGAAGGGTCACATGAAAAGAGACTGCAGCGAATGGAAAGCAGAAAAAGGCAAAGAGAAAGCTGAAGACCATGGTGAGAAGAACAAGTCCTCAGTGAAGATTCAAGAAATAAATGTGACAAACACTGTTGCAGAGGATGACAGTCTAGTGTCAGAAGACATCTACTTCTTGAAGAATACAATGGACTCAGCTCTTCTTACAGCATCTGATGGAAATGCACTGAGTGACTGGATTATAGACTCAGGGGCATCACTTCATGTGTCTCCAAACAAGGAGTGGTTTACTTCTTATGTGACCACTAAAGATCATGTTCGGCTAGGCAATGGGCAGACATGTGAAATCTTAGGTGTTGGAGATGTTCAATTGAAGTTTTAGAATGGCTCTTCTTTCACGCTGAAGAATGTGAGACATGTTCTCGCAATTACAAAGAGCTTGATCAACACAGGTTTACTTGATGATGCTGGCTACGTCACCACTTTTGGACAGAACATGTGGAAGATATCCAAGGGTTCTATGACAGTAGCACATGGAGTAAAGTCTGGAGGACTTTACATGATTTATGTATCAAATGTCTCTAAAAATGTAATCAATGTAACCGAGCAGCCGAACGTTTCTTTGTGGCATAGCCGGTTAGGACATATGTCCAAGAAGGGAATGGAAATCTTGTCTCGTTCTGGTTATTTGCCTGGCTTTTCATTTAATGATTTTGAATTATGTGAACATTGTCTGTATGGTAAGCAAACACAATAGCCACATAAGCATAGAAGCAGTAGAAGAGATACACAGTTGGCACTTGTTCATAATGATTTGTGTGGACCTATGCCTAACCTATCTCTAGGGGGAGCTTCTTACTTTATGACATTTATAGATGATTACTCGAGGAAAGTATGGGTTTACTTTCTCAAGCACAAGGATGAAGCGTTTAGTGTTTTCAAAACGTTTGTGACACTTGTGGAGAATCAGAGTGGCAAGAAGCTTAAATGCTTACGCACTGACAATGGTGGAGAGTATGCTTCAAAGGCCTTTCAGGACTTTTGTGAGTCAAAAGGTATAAAACGTGAAATTACTGCTCCTTACAATCCTCCTCAAAATGGTGTTTCTGAGAGGATGAATAGGACCATACAAGAGAAAGTCAGAAGTATGTTGTCTAATGCACAGCTGCCAAATGGGTTTTGGGCTGAAGCTGTATCAACAGCTGTTCATCTTGTAAATAGATCTCCTAGCAAGGTTTTGCAGAAGGATTCAATGCCAGAGATGGTATGGTCAGGCAAAATGCCCTCATACAAGCATCTCAGAGTCTTTGGATGTGAGGCATATACTCACGTTCCAAAGGAATTTAGGAACAAACTTGAGCCAAAGAGTAGAAAGTGCATCTTTCTAGGCTATGGTAATTCTGGTGAGATGGGGTACAGACTTTGGGATCCCGAATCCAGAAAGGTTGTCTGCAGCAATGATGTTCACTTTAATGAATCCAAATATCATTCTAAACCAGAGAGGGTTGAGGAGATTAGAAGAGTTGTCTTCCAAGAAGATGGACCTGCACGTGCAAGACAAAATGTCAGGGCTCAAGAGGAGCAAGGACAGGATAGAGTGGAACCACAGGTTGTGGCTGAGCCTGAGCCACCTATTGTGCGTAGATCTAGACGTATCACGCGACCTCCTGATAGATTTGTTCCATCTATGAACTATGTCATGTTGACTGATTGCAATGAGCCTTCATGTTACAAGGAAGCACTGCAAATGAAGGACTCCGGGAATTGGCAATTGGCCATGCAGTCAGAGATGACAGCTCTGCATAAAAACAAGACATGGAAGCTAGTTAAATTACCACAGGGCAAAAAGGCTCTACCTTGTAAATGGGTTTACAGGTATAAGATCACCGCTCATGATAGTCAGCCAAAGTACAAAGCAAGGCTTGTTGCCAAGGGCTTTAAGCAAGAATAAGGCATTGACTTTGATGAAGTCTTCTCTCCGGTGGTCAAGATGACTACATTGAGATGCTTTCTTGCATTGGTTGCCATATTAGATTTGGTGTTGCACCAAATGGATGTCAAGATCGCGTTCTTGCATTGTGATTTAGATGTGGAAATTTACATGCAGCAGCCAGAAGGGTTTGTTGAGAAAGGCAAGGAAGATTGGGTATGCCAGTTGTTAAAGAGTCTTTATGGCTTAAAACAATCACCGAGGGCATGGTACCATAAATTCCACAAGTTTATGCTTTCTCAAGGCTACAAACGTAGTGAGTTCGATCACTGTCTATATACAAAGAAGGCTAAGGATGGTAGTTGGCTGATCCTTATTTTGTATGTGGATGACATGTTGATTGCTGGCAAGCACTTGGAAGAAATTTCAGCTTTGAAGTCAAAGATGGCAAAATCGTTTGACATGAAAGATGGGTGAGGCAAGTCATATACTTGGTATGCGCATTGAGAGAGACAGATCAAAGAAGTTGATTTGGTTATCTCAAACAAAGTATATTGACAAGGTTTTGCAACGTTTCAATATGGAGAAGGGAAAGGCACTGAGTGTTCCATTGCCACCATATGTGAAACTTAGCAAACAAGATTGTCCTGTGTCTGAGGAAGAACAGGCTGAAATGGATAAGATTCCATATGCGTCTGCAGTGGGTAGTTTGATGTATGCAATGATTGCTACTCGCCCAGACATTGCATTTGCAGTGGGAGTAGTAAGTCGATACATGTCAAACCCAGGCAAGAAACATTGGGAGGCAGTGAAAGGAATATTGAGATACCTGAAAGCTACAAAGAGTATGCGTATATGCTATGGGAGTCAGGAGCTAAGTGTAAAGGGTTTTACAGACTCAGATTATGCAGGTGACTTAGACAACCGAAGGTCTACATCAGGGTATGTCTTTACATTGGCTGGTGGAGCAGTATCATGGCGTTCTAGATTACAAGATTGTGTTACTCAGTGTACTACAGAGGCTGAATATGTTGCAGCATCAGAGGCATGCAAAGAATCAATTTGGCTTAATCGACTAGTAACAGATTTGGGAATCAAAGAAGAGATGCCTGTGTTATATTGTGATAGTCAAAGTGCTATACAATTGGCTCGCAATCCAGTTTATCACTCAAAGACAAAGCATGTGGATGTGAAGTATCATTTCATCAGGGAAATGCTCGAGGATAAGCAACTTCAGCTTGTGAAAGTTCACACCATAGAAAATCCTGCTGATCTACTTACAAAAGGACTTCCCTTAGAGAGCTTTGCGCATTTTCGCAAGCAGTTAGGTGTAGGGTAGTACATCACTTCTCTACATCTCTTGTATATTAGCTTGTATAGTAGCTTCTCTCACACTTAAAGTACCACATTGGACTTTAAGTGGGAGGTTGTTGGGGTATAAAGCCCAATGTGGTCTCCCAGGTAAGTGGGCGGGCCGCCCGGTATGTACACATATTCTTTTGTAAAAACCTAATAAGAACTCACTATGCTCTACACATTACAGTAGAGCGAGTTCACCATATCGTCGTGCTCTTCTTCTCGCACTCTCTCTCGCGTCGCACTTCCGCTCGTACTCCTTCACAGCCATGCAGGTACTCTAGTCTTCTCTGTCTTTAAAGTGTATAAAGTGCTAATAAGTGCTAAAAGTGGTTGAGAGTGCTCACCTTTTAAGCACTTGCAATCACTTTCAGCCGCCTACATGCTATTTTAAGCACATGCAAACACTTGGAAATGCTTGCAAGTGCTTGGGTGGCTTCACAAACGTCTGGGGACGTTTGTGATTCCCAAAATGCTTTTCCACCCAAATTCACAAAATCCTAAGCGGACATCCGCCACACATTTCACCACCAACCTGTGAAAAAAAGAAATATGATAGTGTTTTCTCAAGTGTAATCGTCGTCGTGTCTTTACTCTATTGATATAGCGAACGCCTAAAAACATAAATGTCAAGGTTGAATTTCGTGTGTTGCAGGCTTTTTGGTTATTCACACAGTGCACATGATGGGCGATGGGGAAGGTGCCACCCAAGGATTGCCATAGTTTGTCCACCAATTCAGTTGTCATCTAGAAGCCATCCGCTTGGTGAAGCTGCCCTTAGCAACATTTAAGAGACAACACCCATAGTTTTTGACTTTGATATTAGCGACATTTAGGAGATAACAACCATAGGAGACAAGATCGGCAGGCTAAATATGTGGATGAGATGAAGCCCGTATATAGAGAGAGAGTCTGTCATCTTCTTTCTTGATTAATCTTTAAAACTTTCAAAGAGCCCCTTCAAATCGGATCGTAATGCATGATCGCTAGATTAGTCTGCATGAGAACTATCCCTAACGAATATGCACATGCTTCTTTGATGTATCCATTCTCACGTTGGTCATGGCTTTAATTCTTCTTGAAAAATTGATGATGTGGCTTTTTATGCACAATATCAGATGCCCTGTTACAAACCACCAAGCCATGGCTGAAGCTTTGCAAATGTAGTCCAAAAGAAAATTGCCATAATGACCTCAGATGAAGGACGCACAATAGGCAAAGATAGAGCGTGAACTATGAGCATGAGTAGCTAGGCTTTGCGATAATGGTGCGTGTGCACGAGCGAGCGAGAGAGAGAGAGAGAGAGAGAGAGAGAGAGAGAGAGAGAGAGAGAGAGAGAGAGAGAGAGAGAGAGAGAGAGAGAGAGAGAGAGAGAGAGAAGAAGAAGAAGAAGAAGAAGAAGAAGAAGAAGAAGAAGAGTATTCTAACGTCGTAGGAAACTATCCCAAGAGACCTTAACACTAGGTTGGTAATGGGACACTTTTATGTCCTGGGACACTTTTATGTCCTGGGACACTTTTATGTCCTGTTAAGTGACCATTTTCCTTCAATTATGTCAAGAGTTTCAAAATGGATTTTGAGGTGCTATCTATCTAGAAAGTTGTCTCATGAGCTCAAAAAAAGTCGACATTTTTTTGGAATATCAATTCCATCTTTAACCTTGTCCTTGCACAACATTTCACAACCTAAACTGTGTGAAAAAATGGGTTTTGGCTTTTTTCAACTTTTTGTAACTATACCACTCTAGAATTCATGTTTGTGAGGTCTATAATTCTAGAGAGCTATCTTTAGTAGTCCTCAACATGTCCTGACGC
Organism: Adiantum capillus-veneris; assembly: GCF_014529385.1. Taxonomy (NCBI): domain Eukaryota; kingdom Viridiplantae; phylum Streptophyta; class Polypodiopsida; order Polypodiales; family Pteridaceae; genus Adiantum; species Adiantum capillus-veneris. The sequence continues at coordinate 77,417,893 of NC_140936.1, forward strand.
TTCTAGGGAGAAATAAATATTAAAGTTGTAAGTTATGACCAAATTACAAAAATTATCAAATCCTGTTTTTTAGCCAATTTTAGCTCTTTTATGATTTTTTTGGTGGGTTTCATGATATCCAAATGCATTTTTGATTTTCTATGTCGCATATTGTAACATAAAGCTAATATTCCTTGAGTTTTGGGGCATCTAATACCCTATTTTGCATAGTACACAACGATGGTTGATTTTTTCAATTATAGAAGAAAACGAAACATTCTAGTATATCAAGTATAGCTTTTTCAATATTGTTAATTTCTTGTGACAACTACATGCATTTTGTAGGTAGTAACCATATCTAGTCATAAGGATTAAATTTGGCTAGATATTGAATATTTTCTATAGGATTCTACAACTCATAATGTTGAACCCAGTTTTTTCATGTTTGCTGTATTTAGCACTTCATCTTTGTCCCCAAGATTCCCCTTGGTAAGAGACATATTATTCTTTTGACATGCTCCATGGCTCCTTATGAACATAAAGGACAATAGGGAAGTAAGAAAACATGTATATATTATTTGTATTGAGCGTGGCTATAGAAACTTTGATGATAGGTTTGCAGAATGGTAAAAATTCAACTTTTTTGTACCTATTTATTTTGGCAAAACAAAAAATAGTGAGTGAGAAGCAATCATATGTTCTGATCACCAACCCATTGAAGTTAACTAGGGAATTTATCTCAAGTCCTACAAAAATCCCTAATCTTATTTTTATGCAACAAAACGTAAGAAATGACTGTTTTGATGAAAATGCATTGGTCCATCAACTTTGGAGGCTTGGTGTGACCAAAAGATGAGAAATTTTACAAGTTTCTTATTTTGTCCATGTGTAGTAGGCGTTGAACTATAACCTCATGAAAGGATTTTACAAAATGAGTGGATATACTATGGTTTTGGAGGTTTTTTTCAAAACCCTGAAAGGACACTTTTATGTCCTGTTAGGTTACCAACCTAGTGTTAAACATCTATCTGAGAGATATTGACAAGAAATTAAGGTGACAGAAGAATGAGAAGTGAGAGAATTTAGAAATTCCCACAACAGGGAAAGAGGAAAAGTAGAGAGAGAAGGCTCTGATTGCGAGTACGCATGAAGAGAGAAAGAGTGAGCAATATCCATTATCAAGATTCTCACAAGAAAATCTGAGGTGAAGAATAATTTTCATTTTCCTTAAAAAATGTGCTTGTGTGTTTTCAATCGTAAACGCATCTATTCAAGTATTGTACCCTCCATAATAGTAGGGGTGGTATATTCACTTGTAGCAAATCACTTAGGATTTTTCGCCCAACCAAGATGTTGCCTCCCAATTGCAACTCTCATTTCTACAATCCTTGGGCATCAAGAATCAATTATTAGCCCCAAACATACCACATGATACATTTTTATGATCCCATAGGTCATACTTGGCCTCTCAGGATGATAATAAAATTTGTGTGTGTGTGTGTGTGTGTGTGTGTGTGTGTGTGTGTCCTCTTCTTGTGTACTATACACGAGGTAATTGATGGGTGGGACAAGGTAGGGGATAGGGGATAGCAAGAGGGTGATAAGTGATGCATGGGGCTACATGAGGTCAATAAGAGACTCTCATTGTACGAGCAATACGGGTTTGAATGGACTGTAAGTGAAAGGCCTTGTGTGAGCAACTTTGTAATGGAATATGGCTATAACATTGATCGTAGCAAAAATGAAATAACAATAGTGAGCAGTTCCTTTAAGAGAATTTCTTGAAGAGCATAAGAAGAGTAATTGATTAAGGGTAGCAAAATGAACATTACACCTAATTAGCTTGGCATGAACAATACTTGTAAAAGAGAGAGAGAGAGGATTAGAGAAATTGACAACAGTTGAGGACCAGACAGGCCTCATGATTTTATCACTTGTTAACTCTTAAATAAAAAATTTCATCATTTTTAGACATAGATGTCTCTCTTTGTAAGCTCATCAATGAAGAGTTTTTTTTAAGACACTTGGAGATAGATCTTTATTGTCAATTTATCATACAGATTAGACTATGCCAAAATTGAAAGCAATCCATTCAAAAATGATATAAAGGTATGTTTGGAATTTTTGAATTTTGATGGGTATTTTGGGAATTTCCACAAATTGCAAGGTTTTTTTTTGCAATTTTCCCTAAAGATAAAGAGGTAGCCTTGCTTTTTGGCCCACTAACAGGAAAGGCCTTAGGCCCCTATTACATTGGGGTGGACAAAAGCAACCTATGGTGAGATGAAAGTCATTTATTTGCAAAAAGTTGATTGCAAGACAATGTCAGAGGGACGGCCTTGCGTGCCTATCCAACTTTCCAAAGCAACGGCCACTACAAAAGTGAACACAAAAAAAAGTGCAAGTGGATTTGAACTATGTCACCCACAGTGAGACCCAGACTCTCTACCACTTGGCCAAATCCATTTGGTAAATAGAGAGGCCAACTTTCTAATGAAGACCCAATGTGACATCAAAGGAGTGCCCCTTGTTGCAAAAGAAAGTTGGGCATTTGTCCTACTGTGATAGCGGCATTAGTGTTTGGTTAGTTTTTGGCCAGCAGAAGAATGTATTATGAGGAGGGTGAAATTTTTGGTATGTAAAAGAAAGGACTATGTGGAAGAATGAATTTTTTGACTTTCCTATGGACAAATTCTCAGACGCATGAAACTAGATTGGGTGCGCTCGCTACTGCTGCTCTCTGCTCCCTTGCGCGCTTTGCCTGCACTGCCTCGCCATCACCAGCCCATCCCTCCCCCCTCGCCTCGTTGCCTCCTCCCCTATGTTCCGCTGCCCCTGCCCCTCGCCTCTTCTTCTCCTCCGCCACCCTCTCCTACTCTCTCTTCCTCTCCTTGCCTCCACATCTATTTCTCTCCCCCCTCTTCCTCTCTCTCTCTCTCTCTCTCTCTCTCTCTCTCTCTCTCTCAAGCTTTGGCAAGTTTGGCAAGGTGTTGAAATTTACATAGTGGCACGACTAAAGTTGACTTGAGGAGATCCTTGTGCTAGGCCTGCAAAGCTTTTACACTTCATGAGCATGGCCAAAGGGCGCATGTAGCATGCCCCACAAGAGCCTCTTTCTTCGTTAGTGTTCCCCTAAACCTATGCACCATAGTTTTTGTGACCTTTTCCATACATGGACATCCATCTATTGGGATGAATTTTTTGATGGCCTTTGGCCAAAACCCCTACAAGGGATGGGACTTACTCGCTCAACGTGCGCATTAAGGGGAATCTCACTAGATCCCCCCTGCCAAAAAGAAGGCCCCGGCCCCTCTCTCTCCTCTCTCTTCCCTCTGCGCCCTCCTGTGCTTCGCCATGGCTTGTCGAGCAGGTCCTCCACTCACGGAGAGCAGGTCCTCCACTCCATCGTGACGACCGTCGTCCGTTCTCACCTCCTCCGATTCCTCTCCTGCCAGACCATAACACCTCGCGCGCCTTCCGTTCCGCCTGTGCTGTTGCATTCTCACCGCCGACCCGTGTACGTCGTCCTCATCACCTGCTGCCCCCCAGGCCCTGCCCCCTCTGCTGCACGCAATGCTCTTCCCCCAGCCTCATCTGGCGAGCTCCTCTCTCATCCCCATCGCTTGCTGCTCTGTGCCTGCGCATTTACAAAGCTTGCAACTGCAGCACGCACACACTGTCTCTCTCTCTCTCTCTCTCTCTCTCTCTCTCTCTCTCTCTCTCTCTCTCTCTCTCCCCGACTTGCTCGCGTGCAGTCGGCATAAAAAAAATCTACCTCTCTCTCTCTCTCTCTCTCTCTCTCTCCTTCCTCTAACTGTCCCGCAATCCACCTTTCCCTTTCCTTTTTATCCTTCACCCAAGAGGGCATCTCACGAGATACCCTCTTATTAGACGTTGAGGCGTTCCGGGGCGGGCAACAAGAGAGGCGACCTCTAAACACTCCTCAAGGCTCCCGTGCTCCTCAATTGGGGCTGGGGCAACCACAAGCACAACACAACAACAAACCCACAGCCAAACCCAAACAAGATAGGGGCACCACCTAGTTATGGTATGCGAACTAGGACGCAAGAGAGATTTTGGCACAACCAAGAAGATGCACCACACAACACACACAAGCAACCTCACACCAAGACACGCACAAAATGGACCCGAGAGAGCTAGAGCAAAGGGAAGAGAGAGAGGAATGGATCTTGCGTAATACCTTATTTGTGACTTGCAAATGGATATGGTTCGTTATGATGCTATCGTAGAACTTGTACAAAACTCACTCAATGCTTAGTGATTGCTCAACATTGCCAAAACACACACACACTGTCTTAGGGTGTGGGAGACCTCTCACCACAATACCCTCTTACAATGGACACAAAACTGGCAATGAAAAACACACTAAAACACTTTCTAAAATCAAGATCAACCGATAAAAACTCAAAATACACAAGTCACCTTGAATTCACCAAACCGTATTGCACAAATGGAAGGACGAAGATTTGAACGTCGAATCACGCCTTTGATGCACCAAACTTCAATTTATTGATGATGAAGGAGCATGTACAATAGTGGTTTTGAGATTTGTGGAACTCACGCTCTCTCACTTGCAATGTATAGCTTGAAGGCTTCTCTCACACCAAGAGTGAAGCTCACAAGTGGTTGCTACACCTAAGTCTCTCCTCACGCATAGAGTGTTGGGGTGCTATGTGAGATGTTGGAGGTTGTTTTACAAGAAGGAGAGGGGCCTATTTATAGGTTGGAGACCCCTCATTAAGATTATTGGAAATCCTAATTTACAAGCTAACAAATCAGGATTATGATTTTTTTGAATATCAAAACATTGCGGGCATTCTTTGTCTGCTTGAGTCATGGGTGTGGGCTCAAAAGAGAGCATTATTGATGATAGATAAGGTGAAAGTAAGTAAGGAGAGAGAGAGAGAGAGAGAGAGAGAGAGAGAGAGAGAGAGAGTTACTATACACATGTCTTGAGGTGAGGTGTCTTTTATGGTTAGGTCAATGCTATTTTGTGTTAGTATGTTAGTCGTTAGTAATCACTAGAAAGTTAATGATATATTTACAATGGGTAGAATGGGGTGGATGGTTGAAGTAAGATGGTTGAATGAAGTGAGCAAATCCTTGTGATGGTGAAGCTTGAAAAAGTTTTGGACTTACTTGTGTAGGTTCTCAAAATGACTATCGATCTTCTTCTTCGTCTTCTCTTCTTTATGCCCCCGCCGCCAAGGTTGATTATCATGATGAAAATGGTAATTCCATTGATGAGATCTCTTGATTTGCAGAGGTTAAGCATGGTACACATGTTGAATTTATGTATATATATAAGGGTTAAGATGGAATTGTACTTTGGAGATAATAGAGAGAGACATAGAGATGGTGTATGTACATGGAGAGCTCATATGAGAGCTATGGAAGTAAGAGAGGAGGTTAATGGTGAAGAAGGTGAGAGAAACCATTGAAGGTGCAGGTTTGAGTGAGGGATTGAGAGGAATGTGTGTGTGTGTGCGTGTGTGTGTGTAGAAGTGTGGAAAGAGGTGAGAGAAGACTATGGGCCACTTGTGAGAAAAGTGGGTAGACTGGGGTCCACTCAAAAAATCATAGCTCACCGCTGGTAGCTCCAAAAATCATGAAAAAATTTGAGGTGATTATTCAGAGCGTGGGCTACATTTTCTTTTTTGACCACTGCTCCAAATTCGGAGTGGAGATAGGTGCCAAAATTCTCACCAAAAAGCCTGTTTTTTATGCCTGCAAAAGTCTTTTAGTGGCCCCCTTCTTTGTTGAATTTGTACAATGCATCCAAGAGTGAGCCCCTCCTTTGTCATATTATAATACAAAGCATCCAAGTTGCCCTTGACCCATGCATGGAGGAGGATTATTGGTGAATAAAAAAATATATACATGGTGGGACTAGTGTATGGACTATTCATGGACTTTAGCTCAATGAGCACATGGTGTTAGAATAATGAGTAAAAATAATAATAAAAATATGGAGGAGTTATGGATATGGAAAGATATTGGAATCATATGATATGGTCCCTCCTTGAATTATTTTGGGTGAAAGAGGAAAAGGTATGCAAGTAAATAATATAATAAAAGTAACCAATGAGTAGAAATCAATTTTTTGTTTTCACGAGGGTGAGGGTGAAAATGTGGGAGTGATTTGTATAAAGGAAAAATATGAGGTTAGAGTATGTACAATATTGGCAAAAAATATAATTATGGTGTAAGAGAATGAAAGAAGGTGTACATAGGTTTAATAAAACACACACCTAAGTAAAATATTTAAATAAAATACCAAAATAATTATAAAAAATCCCTATATTTAGGCCATATATACAATGAAATATTTACACACAAAGAGGCCATAATATACTTTTATTTTTTTATTTTTTTTATTTTTTTGGCTCAACTAGCCCAGTGACTAGCTAGCTGAGGGTTTTTAAGAAGATATGGGAAAAGCCCCCTAACTCACACACACCTATGTACAGTGAAATGGTAGGGATAGCCATAGCGTTTGGGTGAATTAGGTAGGGTGGAGTAACTTACTATGGCAATTATGGAGAGCCAAAAAACGGCTATCAACGTGCTTCAAAATTGGGGAGACATATTCAATGAGGAGGTTGCTAGATCAATCTAAGATTCTATGTAATGATTCCTCCCTTCCAATCAACTTTGAAAACAAGAAGCTATCCAAATTATATGTGTAAAAATTTTGTGTGATCTTCCTGGTCTCCATTAAAGACAATCATAGGATTTTGTTTTCTATGATATCATTTTGAAAGTGCAATCAAATTCAATTTCTTAAGAGGAGCCCAACTCTCTTCTTTACAATTGAACACTCAAAGCAGTCTTGCCTAGCTATCTGTGGATCTTCAGCAAGTGAACCCAATCCAATGTCTGTAATTTCACTCTCATCAACATGATTATTGGAATCATCAAACTCTTTGGTAATAGATCCTAATTTGACTTGATCACACTACAAAGAGGGCCATGAGTCAAGCAAGCCCTTCCCAATTTTTGGGAACCACGATGTTTATTGGCCTAGATACTTAAATGCCCTCATTGTTTCAATATTTAAGTTCTATGTGTATGAGACGTACACTTTTAGTTGGCCAATAATGTGAACACATTAATATAAATGTAGTAATAAGTAATGAATGTAATAAACTGGACCCATTTTAGCAAATATCGGGCTTCTATAGCATGCTTGAGGTTTTTTTTTCTGTATAAGAGGAATTTTGCGTGGGAGGGGATTGACCCCCATTTTACAAATTGGAACGGGGTGCACAAATTTAGGCAGGGGTTAACCATGCATAGTTGATGTAACTCCGCCCAAATGGGTAGAGTTTGCAAAACCGAACCGGTTAAATATTCCATAACACATGCATGACCATTGTGGACATCAACAATGTTGATTATTGCATAGGGATCCAACTTGAAGAGATGCAAGTTCTGGCCATTTCTAGTGCTATGTATGCTCATCAGTGAAACTGATTCTCACCTACACGCCGATTTTGACTTGCACCTTCAAGTCGGCGGGGCGCCAAGAGTTTCCTCACCTATGTTAAGTGATCAGATTGTAGGGGTTGATACGAAGCCTCAATTAGACTTTACAGGGGAAAGATAACACCTCTTGTACATGAAACACCTCTAACCAGGAAGCCAATTTCATTAAAAAAACAAAAAATTGCCACAACACCTCACGTATCTGCTGCTGCCGACATTGGCGCTCCCCAGTGTTGAAACCAGTCTGCGCCGATGCGGACTGCTTTGGACCAAGGCCATATGTGTAGCTATCCAAAGGGGTCGACGCTATCACTAAACGGGACTTCAAAGCCATCAACCATCAAGGAAATTAAACGTGCAATCAAGGAACCAAAATCAATCGGCCATCAAGAGCAAGGATATGTTGCTTGGTGCATGATTGAATACAATTAAAAATTGCTCCATATCACAACACTCTCATGGAGAATACCTGCACGTAAATTGAGTTTCTTGACATCCAAGAACATAGAGCACTGCAATCAAGCATCACTATCATGGAAGAAAATTTTGTGCATGTGAATGAAAATGTCACCAAATTGTTTGATTTAGTTGTGCAGTTCATGAATCAATAGCCAAGGGCACTACAAGTGAGCCGCCTAAGAATAATTTTGGCTTAAGTTCTAAAAATTCTAATTGTGGCACTTCAAAGACAACCCATATGCATTGTAGTCTCTTGCTCAAAAAGAGGTGGATGAATGTTGAGAAACACAAAACCACCAAGCTTTCACGATGAAGAGAAAGAATGCAACAAAGACACGATCATTATTTTGGGGATCTTCGAAGGTTGACCTACAACTCGTGGAGGTGTTAGAGCCCAGCCCTCTAGCATGCACCTTGATCCCAGTAGGAAAGGCTCCCTAGAGCACCCTACAAATGAACACCTTCATGTATTTTGGCCCTTAAATATCCCAAATGGCCTTAACACTCTTTTCCCTTGACTAGTTTTTCTTCCAAATTCTAGTGAGTGGGTAGAACCAATCGGCTTTGTATATCATCACATTATATCCCAGGACATAATCGCCCATTCCTCCTTTTGGTATGTCAATGAGATCACCAATCTGGCACACATAGCTTTTGCATGAACCATGGGGTCAATAATCCCAATTCCACCTTGATGCTTTGGTCTCGCTACCCATTCCCATCTCCCCTATTGATAGGGGATTGAGGTTTTTGTGTTGCTTTTTTGTAGGAGCCATTTAATAGGCTTCAAAAATTGACTTTTAGTAGTGGCAATACAAATGAGATGTATGGGATCATGATAGCATTAATCACCGTGACTTGTGACTCTGCTATGGAAGGGGAGGAGCACAAACTTCCACCTTCTCATTTTTTTTAAAATTTTGGTCAAGAACTAGTCAAATATTTGCTTATCCATAATGCCCACACCAAGTGGAGTGCCTAGGTGCATGAACACATTGCCCTTACCTATAAATTCCCCTGACCATTCCGTGGCGTCAAACGAGTCACTTTCTAAAAGAGAAATCATCTTGATTTCTCAATACTGCACATTGAGCGAGAAGAAGAAGTAAACAATTGAACAATCTTGAGGGCTCTTCTTAGCATTTTTGAGTTGTCTTTAAGAAAGAGCAAAGAGTTGTCTACAAAGAACTTAGCAAGCAGTTGTTTTCCTCCACAAAGTGAAAGACCTTGGATTTTCCCTTTCCTCGCACTGTCCTCGACCAGAGGGTGAGAGCTGATTGAAAACATCAATGGGGCAGCCTTGCTTGATTGAGCGCTTGAATTCAAACCCTCCCACTATCTTGTTGTTGAAAAGAACCTCAGATTAGCTTCCTTCCTTGAGCATGCAAACAATTGCACACATTCTGGGTCCAAAAACCAAAGCCTTCTTGATAGCCTCAATGTAAGACCATGAGATTTTGTGATAGGAATTATCAAGGTCAAGTTGGAGGAGGATACATTCTTGCTTGGTATAAGAAGTGTACTCCATGGCAGCGAGGATGTTGTCTTAAATCAACCTTCTTTTGACGAATCTGTGCTAATGGGGGGTGATGATTTTGCTCAAGGTTGAAGCTAGTCCTAGCACAACCACCTTAGCAATGATCTTGTACACAACCATCATCATGGAGATAGGCCACGATTGCTTTAGCAATGAGCAACAAACCAACTTGGGTATAGGTTTGATTAGTCCTCTTTTAAGACGGCTGGCATCCAATTGCCCCTCCAGAAGGACTCTATTAGCTGGCTGTGCTATCAAGATTTTGAGATCCTCTTGAAATTATTTGAAGAATTTGGCAGTTAGTCCATCCCACCCAAGGGACTTTTTCTTCCCCATTGCCTTCAAGGAAGCCCAACATTCATCGATAGAGATTGGTCTCATTGAATAAACGAGCTTGGTCAGTCAGTTTGGGTTTGAGAGCGAGCTCTCTCGCCAGCAATCGGGTCTTATTGATCTCTTCAGCTTGAAAATCAACGAGACAGGTTTTGGCCTCAAGTCATCTTTTGTGCTCTTCCTCAAGGGCTCTTCCTTCTTGCTTTCTTTTAGAGATATCCTTTACTTCTTCCGTTAGCTCCCTGTTTGCACCCTCTCGAGCTTTTTTCACTTTAGGCCCTACACATTTTTATCGCTGATTGGATTCTACACACCAAGGAGGGCCAGGCTCGAGGGTCTGCTGCTTACACATCTTGCCTTATCTTGCTAAGAGCCTTCTTGGCTAGGGATTTGAAAAGGGAGTCCTTAAAGAGATGATCCTTTGAGAGTAATTTCTTCTTCTTCCCCTCCGAGGAGCAAGCGCCATTACTAGCTCCAGCTATGTGAAGCTTCAAGGGAAAGTGATCCAACATGCTCTTGGAGGTATCGACACATAATAGCACAGAGGGGGGAAGCCAGTCCGCTTGATGGGAGATGTAGCACATGTCCAGACGGGATGCCATATTGGCGTACTGGAGCCTCGTGTATGTCAAACCGTGATAGCTACTCCATGTACCTACATTCCACAAATCAAGCAATGTCCATTTCTCGCATAATGCTTACCATTTGTTTTTTAGATCTAGTCAATAGGCTAGCTGATCCTTTCACAATTCCATCATGTTGAAATCACCCATGATGCACCAATCTCCTTCAAGAGGATACTCCTTAAGATCCACCCAGAGTTTGGCTCTCCCATTGGCATCACAAGGAGCATAAATGTTGATAATGGTGAAGGACTACCCTGCCCACTTGACCCTTATCCCAAGGAGTCTCTGTAAGACGTGGTTAAGCATGACCTGTGCCTCGTATTCCCTGTCAAGTATGGAGAGAACCCCACTATGTCCCAGAGTGCCACCATCGTAAAAGACCAACTTATTCCCTATCGATTGCTTCCTACGCGACATGAAGCATCAAGATGGTGCTCCTAGATTAGCCAATAATTTGTGGTTGGTTTTTTTACCTCCCCCCAAAAAGAGTACTTTTCTTTGCCAATTTTATACCCTTCACATTTCAAGACTGAATATGTAAGTGGTCCATTATGGGGAGAGTGGGACAAACTTCACGTCTAGCAAACTATTCCTAGATTCCTCTCTTTTGCTCCCCTCCTCCACCATAGTCAGCCTAGAAGGGGATAACTCTGAGGTAATAAATCCCTTTGGATCCCTGTCCAAGGAACTCAAAGCTATTACCCAAATTTATGGGGGACTCTTGAAAACCTAGAGGGTTCTCCTTGCGGTGGAAGTTTCTTTGTGTTAATGTTTTCACTCTCTTGCACTTTATCATAGAGATTTGCTACCAGCCCTCATCCATTGGCTTGGGGGCCAGGGGCAAGACAATTTTTTGACGAGGCTTCATGGAAGGTTTTAACCAAGCCAAGCCTTGGCATGTTCTCTCTTATGGTCTACACTTATTGGTTCGGTTTTCTTGTGCATAATTTAGTTCTCTTGGATAGCATGCAACATGAGATTTTATGAGTGCTTTATAATCCTCGTATTTCCTTTCCATGTGAGGGGTGTGTGGATGAGGGTCTTTTTTCCATCATGATTTCACTGGTTCCACTTTTCATGCACATTATGTGCTTGGTTGATGAATGCTTGAAGTGTGTTGTACAATTTTCCACATGTATATAAGCGTTGGTTATTTTCCAAGGTGGGCTTTAACCTCCATGTGATATATATGCTAATGAGGATGTAATTATATAGTGATATAATCATATGAAAATGTGCCTACTAATCGATTATATCATATGATATAATCGATATTCAAGCATTTGGTATTTCCTCCATTTTAATGTGTATGCTATGGAGCATGTAGCCATCTAATTTTGTAATCATGAAAATGATTTTCTTGTTAATGGCTCCAATTGGGGGGATTTTTTTGGTGAAATTATTTAGCAAGCGCCTTTTGAAATCCAATGAGTAGATTCCAAAAGAAATTCTAGAGTGAGAATGTATGTGTGTGCAAGAGAACTATCCTCTCTATTTTTGTATCCATTGAGAGAGAGAGAGAGAGAGAGAGAGAGAGAGAGAGAGAGAGAGTGAGTGACGCCCCAAAATGTGGGCGCGTCGGGGAGGGACCGTTTTCCTTTGCTCTGATACCAAGTGTGACGCTCCAGTTTTTGGGCGCGTCGGGGAGGGGGCCCGGCGGGGATTTATACCCGCGCGCGGCGGTTGGGACTTCTACCTTCAAGGGGCCCGGCGGGGATTTATACCCGCACGCGGCGGAGGGGTCCTGGCGCGGACGGCACCGGCTCAGGAGGGCCCGGCTTGGACGGGACCGGCTCGGGCGTGGTTGCGTTCCATGGGTCGACGGCCGTTTGCGTTTCGCGGGTCTTCGCGGGTCTTGCGTTCCGGGTCCCTAGCCCCACGTAGCCTCAGGCTCCGCCGCACCGCCGACGGGTCATAGCGTGCCCCGGGGAACCTTGCGTGGAGTCCCCACGGTGCGCGAGTGCGTGGAGTGAGGCTACCGTGTCTAGGTGGGGGGTCCCCTCCCGTGGCCGGTCTTCGGGAGGCTCATACCCCTTATATACACCCCCGTTTGAAGAGAGTTCGACGACCGCGTCGAACGTGGGAAAAGAGTGCTCGGCTATGCATGAGGCCGTGGGGACAAAGGGGTGCATATAAGTGCAAAGTGATCAAAACTGTTCCCAAATGCAAGTAAGTAGGCATGCTTTGTTTTTGTACTTTTGAGAAATAAAGTGAGAGTGTGTATTTTTGGGGTTTTGGCAGAAGGCTGAAAAGATATGCTTTGAACACCCAAGTAGAATTCCCCGTACTTGAGCGTTCCCCGAATAGGTAACCCGATGTGCGCGGAGCCACCTGCTGCGTTGGCCCGCGCGGAGGCTTCTTGAAAGCCGAATCTGAAAGAGTGTTCCGTCGCAATGCAGCACTTGCGAGTTGGTCCCTGTTTGGACGTCATTTGGAGGGCATAGCTCGGGGCCTTGTGGTCTCTTTGTAGACTTGAATGGGTCTTCAGCTCAGCATGGGCCACAAAAGTGGCCGGGGCGCGACGAACACCGTTGGCTTGGTTCGTCGCGTTTTTGGAGTTTCTCTGTTTTTGTTATAAAGAGCCCTGTCTGGCTCGCATCTGCCTTTTCTTCATGTGGAGAGCCCTGTCTGGCTCGCATCTTTGCTTTTTGTGTCATGGAGGTGCCCGGCTCGGATCGGGGCCGGCGCGGGCCACGGGTGACGGCCCGGTGTTTGGACGCGTCACGGAGAGCCCTGTCTGGCTCGCATCGTTCCTTTTTCTCATGGAGGTGCCCGGCTCGGATCGGGGCCGACGCGGGTCACGAGTGACGGCCCGGTGTTCAGGGAACGCGTCACGGGGCGGAGGGCGTGTGGTTGCTTTCTGGAGCTCTCTTCACCAAGATTTTGACGACCCGGGCCATTGCGGTTGGAGTCGTCGTGAGGATCGTGCGCGTCGGGCACGTTAGTCTTCGGCTCGTTTCCAGGAGCTCGTTCTGGAGCTCTGATACCAAGTGTGACGCCCCAGAATGTGGGCGCGTCGGGGAGGGACCGTTTTCCTTTGCTCTGATACCAAGTGTGACGCCCCAGTTTCTGGGCGCGTCGGGGAGGGGGCCCGGCGGGGATTTATACCCGCGCGCGGCGGTTGGGACTTCTACCTTCAAGGGGCCCGGCGGGGATTTATACCCGCACGCGGTGGAGGGGTCCTGGCGCGGACGGCACCGGCTCAGGAGGGCCCGGCTCGGACGGGACCGGCTCGGGTCAAGTTGCCTTCTCGGGGGCCCGGCTCGGGCGTGGTTGCGTTCCATGGGTCGACGGCCGTTTGCGTTTCGCGGGTCTTCGCGGGTCTTGCGTTCCGGGTCCCTAGCCCCACGTAGCCTCAGGCTCCGCCGCACCGCCGACGGGTCATAGCGTGCTCCGGGGAACCTTGCGTGGAGTCCCCACGGTGCGCGAGTGAGGCTACCGTGTCTAGGTGGGGGGTCCCCTCCCGTGGCCGGTCTTCGGGAGGCTCATACCCCTTATAGAGAGAGAGAGAGAGAGAGAGAGAGAGAGAGAGAGAGAGGGGAAGCATACCACAAAGACTCATCCTCTCTCTTTCTCTAGCTAACCCTCCATTGCTCCCTAAGTGTCTAGGTCAAATAATTAGCTAATTTAACAATTCATCATGGTGAAAATAATAGCTTATCGGAGGGTGGGGGGGGGGGGGGGGGGGCGCGAGAGAGAGAGAGAGAGAGAGAGAGAGAGAGAGAGAGAGAGAGAGAGATAATATATCATTGTAGGGCATAAGGTGGCACTTTATATGTTGTGACCGTAGTAAATTTTTGAAATCCTAAAGATTTGTAACAACATATCCCGTCTATGGACAATAGATTATTCACCACATGCTCTAGCTACACCTTTAGTCTTCCCTCATCCTTTTAGTCTTCCCTCATCCTTCTTTATGATCATCCTAGCTATCTTGTAGTTGGAGATGGTGAATTGGGCCTTTTCATTCAAGGTTAGCAATAGATGCATCTTGAGCTTTGTGTGAATGCAATATAGGCCATACATTTTTATTGTTGCCTTGACCACCTGCTTAACTTATTGAGCTCTACATGTTGCTTCATCATGATGATGGCCTCTAGGGCATCCCAAGTAGCCTTGATGAACGTCTTAACGTCATCAAACATTGTGACAAAAATTTATTGCTCTACATATAATGCTAAATATGTGAAGATAATGCCGTTTTATAGCCCTTGAAAGGAATTTAGTTTAGTTTTAACATGAATAGATGGCTGATGTGACAAGCCAACAATGCTATATCCTTTGGTACAATGTAAAAAGATCATAACAAAACATTGCAATGTAATACATTGTTTAGCAAGACAAAGAAGATGCATTCCAAAATCATATAAAAAATATGAAGCTATTGATAAACCTTCTTTATTAGGATTCCAAAACTACAAATACACTGAGGAGAGAAAGTCGATGCTAAAATATACATTCAAGAATATGTTCTTTTGTTGAGGATGCGGTGAATAAAAACCCCCTTACATGTTTGTGGTGGGATAAGTTTGCTCCCTACTTGGTGCATTTAAGACTTGAAATTCTCTAATAACTAGATGGAGATAAATATATTCTCGTTCTGGCTTAAACCTAAGACACACAAGAATATAAAATGTGTTTACATGCAAGATAGGGTTACTTGCGTGCAACATGATCTTGAAAATCCGGGTACGTGCAAGTTAACTCTTTGTATATTTGAACCTTGCATTTCTTGCCATGGTTTCATTCTCCGTGGGATTCCACCTTGAAAACCTTTTGGACCCTTTTAGCTTGACAAATCTCCTTTGTCACCCTCATCTTCAAATCTTGAGATAAAGTAATCTTTGGAGTGGCCTCCCATTAAAATTGTTGTGTGGTACTTTGTTCACACTAGCTTGAGTGTTAGAACACGCACTTTTCATTGTAATATGTGATGCCTTTGTCACGTTACCATTGGCAATTGGATTACGAACATTTATAGGAATGCACTCCCCTCCAACTTGATACACCCGATACCCACATTCATAAAATTTCTACACTTCCTTTGCAGTAAGGTTTGTGTCAATTTGCACTAGTTAAATGATTAGTACTATCCCAAGTTTTGCATTAATATGCTATCTAGAATATGGCATGTAACAAGTGATCAGAAGAGAAACAAAACCAATGGTGGACCATTTTTGTTGGATGCTTACGATATCCTTCAAAAGAGGGAGCCGCAACTCCCACACTCGATCTTGCAATGAGCCTAAGTGATCCTTGGTGACTGAATTGTACTTCGGTCGATGAATCGACTCATCCTCTACATTAGTTACTTCTCTTTGCAAAATATTTTTTTGAGATGTTTCCTTATCATCCTTCTTTTGATGCTGGGACCCTCAGTGTTGTTTTCAATCAAGGTCATGATACTACCTGCATGGGCAATGTGGACCTTCCACTAGCTTAGCCATGAATCCATGTATGCAAGGTTCTTTTTCATGCAATTACCTTGTCATAGCAATCAAACCTTGGTTGTAGCTACTTCTTTGGTATGTTGTTAGCAGGTCACCGCCGCGACGGAGGGGGTCAACCTCAAGAAGTGAACCTACAGAACGACAATATCTCTAGCACATACAAATCTATCACTCTAGGATTTGGTAACCTGCCTATGTCCTATGTCATTGCACCCAATCATTGACCTATTTTGGCACTCAGAAAAAGTCCAAATGCTACAAAACTTTAGGAGGAAGTCTAAGCCACTTTGGGGCACCACCTGTCATAATAATCAATATCTAATTCTCCTAAATGATTTTCTCATATTAAACTGATCATTTAATGTGGGGAAGTGCCAGGGGAGAAAAAGCTAGAATATTGGATAAGCTAGCAGACCGGCCACAATAAGGATCCAAAGGAGGGAAAATAGGGATCCAAAAGGGGGGCCATCTGCAAAAGAGCCATGTGCAACAATGGGCTAAAAAGACCCTAAGGTTCAGCCCATTAAGACTTCCAAAATGCTAAGGTTCCAAAATTCAAAGGTTGTGTCCAAAGGTCAACCCTAGGGGAAATTGGATGCTTTGTGTGTAACTAAAAAGTCCCTGCATATCCCTACATGGGAGGGGGTGAGCCCTTCTTCTAGGGGATGAGAGAGAAAGCCACACACACACACAGGCTCCCTTTACACAAAGGGAATTAGGGACACATGTCAGCTCCCTAGCCCAGATGCCCACAAGGTGTGCCCAATTCCTATTGGATGGCCTTGGAGGTGGACCAATGAGAATTAGGCTAGAGTAAATCTAGTTTAATTAATTTAAAAACACTTAATAAAAGAACCAATGAGAAATAAGTCTCCTAGAAGACTATTGGACAGTCTCCCAAGGGGTTCAATGAGCATTCAGGAGCCCAATGGCTTGCATGATTCCTATTGGCCAGGAGGCAAAGGGGTCCAATGAGAGTTTAGTTTAATTATTAAATTACCTAAAGCTCTCACAAAAGGGGAAAGGGGGACACATGTCAGAAGACTATCACTTATGCTGTTTAATGGTCATTGGCTTGACTTGGGGAGGGCCAATGAGGCTGGAGCAAGAGCAAATAGCAAGAGGGCTCGCCCAAGAGAGAGAGGGGGCTGATTTTTACAAGGCATTATCACACACACACTCACACAATCTCATGTGTGAAGAAAGAGAAGACTATCTCTTCCCAAGCTTTAATGGAGAGCTCATCACCTACTCCAAGCTTGTGAGATAGAAGCCTACATCGACACACTCTTGGCTTGTGGATGCAAATCCAACCAAGAGCCAAGCTTCAATGCATGCTCATCTCCTCTACCAAGCTAATTACTAAGCTAAAGCTATGCTAATATGAGTGATTATGTAAGGAGATGTACATCTTTCTCATAAGATACTCCTTCTTCCTCTCAATCTACTCTCATACCCTGCTAGCTCTCACCATCTTCGAAGGTGTGTGAGGTCTTGGGTCTGAGAATGAGGATAATTCAAGTTGTGTTTACTAAGTGTTTTGCTTAGTGCATGAAGCTTTCATCTTCATTGCACTAGCTAGTCTTGAAGGAACACAAAGAATTGTATTGTACAATGTCTCTCTTGATGGGAGAAACCATAATACAAAGCCTTTTGGAGGGGGGACCGTGGAGGGCGGACCGGCTCCATGCAAATCCGGTTCTCAACTGTTGTCAATAGCTTAATTTCTCTCTCTTTTGAAAGTATTGTTGATGCTATCTAACTAGGTGTTATGCTTTTTGTTGCTCTCTCCACCCAAGCACTCTTGTAATTCTCATTAGGAATCTATTCTAATGAAATACCCACTATGTTCATGCTAATTTCCGCTACACACAAGTTATTAGGCCATTAAATGTTACACCACCTACCAAGTATTGTCGCAATCCAAGGAAGTATCAAAATTACGAGCCATCATGATCGAGGTCATAGAAATTTGCAATAGAACATACCAGAAAGATTGCCCTAGGGTCTAGGAACACTCTCCTATGTTGAAATGTAAAAAGTGAGTCATTAATACACTCAAAACAATAGATTTAGCCTACTAACGTGTAGTCACAAATCACAACAGAATCAACAATGAGTATACTTGAATGAAAGAGCAAAAGACAAGGAACACAATGCAAGTTTTGAAATTGAAATGTGATTAGTAGAGCTCAAGTTATGATGATTACAAGTTGCAAGAGAGCAACCTCTCTCAGTCGTATGCTTCAAAACTCAAAATTTGATTATGATAATGTGTCCTTTTCCCACTTTACAAAATAGGACTCATTTGGCCATTGGCCGACTTTACAAGACTCAGATTCCATATCATACTTTATGACCCAGCTCTTTTGAGATTATTCCTCTATAATCAGAGAGTATCAAATAACTACAAAGGTTCTTTGAAAAAAAATGAAGATATATCCAAAATTTTGGGCTCATGGAAGAAGGGGTCGACTCAAGAGGTAGCCTTCGGGCTTGACTTCCAACATTTTGCCCTTCCTAGTCTTTGTTGGTGGCTGTATTTATATTTAGTAATTTAGTGCACGCTTTTCAAGTGTGCGAGTCAGCTTGATTTTTTTGCTTTTGCTTCAATATCCACTTTTGTTGCCAAATCTCTAAAAGGATTGTTACTCAAAGCACTCTGATAGGCAATATGACAAATAGGCAGATTCTTCGTCATGGGGTTGAAGATAGATGAATCCACTTCAAAGAACCCGGTCATGAATGCATCTTTGAAGGTTTGCATATAATGAGAGGGCATACAACCCCATGATAATGCTTCAGCTCAAAATTTTTGTCTCCAGATTCCAACATATCCTTCTGTTGCTTTCAAGGAATACGTTCCATGGATGCTCTTCCACTTCTATGTCCTCAAACATTGTGATGTATGTGATGATCATCTTTGAAATTTTCATGAGAACTTGGCAAGACAAGTTGTCAGGGACATCAATAACCCCTTGTAGAGTGCGGATCATATATTTTTCTGAGGGAGGGTAGTTCCTTGCTAGCTTTGTGAGTACTGGGTAGTTAAGCATCATCGGTCTTTGGTGCTACCATGTATAGAAAGTATCCCCATATCACCTTCTATTGATAGAAAAATATGTTGGGTAGATTCTAAGATGTTCTGGTGCACTCCTGTAATAGGTCTCATCTATGGGGGGTTTCTCAAACCACTTCTTCCTCTAGAGGGGTTGGTTCTTCTCAAGGATTGTCTGAACTTGATTAGTTGTAACATGTACATCCTTGTAATCCCCCTTCTTGTTGGGCTTGAGACCAGGCAACATCTTCTTTTTCCAAAGTAGGGCCTCTTGTCTCATCAGTGGTAGAGATATCATCTCATGCCCATGGTTTTTTATTTCCTCATATGGGGTGATCATCAAAACTGATGTTGACTCCAGTACCTTGAGTTCATATTGCATATAATCCTTGTGTGATGGATCATGCACTTTTGAGATCCACCTTTGAATCTCCTCTCTTGCATCTACTTTATCTTTTGTGTCTTCAAAATCAAGTGTTTTTGCCTTTGTAGAAGTGCTTGGCAGTTTTATCGAGGAAAGGTCCATACCCATATGTTGTTCTCCCATTGGTAAAGCGACTTCTACTATGGTTGGTTGAGCCCTCATTGCACTAATGGCCATATCTTTCTGCAGTATAGCCAAGCCATGTGCTTTATTCTGTTTAGCCAACTCCTCTTGTGCTTTAGATAATTGTTCTTTGAGAAACTGGATCTCCTCGTCTTTTTGGCTCTGAATTGCTTTGTACCCAGCGGTCATACCTTGTCAATCATACTTCTGTTGAGCTAAAGACTCATTTATATCTTTGAGTTCTTGTGCAATTGAGGTTGGTGTTGATGAGGTAGAAGCAGGGATTGTCGTGTCTTGCATTTCTTGGAGATCGGTGAGTGTGGTTTTGACCATCCCATAAGACGCCCCTAGCTTGACATTCTTTTGTCTTTCCTTTTCAACTTCCTCCTCTAGTTTTTGTGCTCAACCTGTAGATTGGAATTTGCTCCATTAAAGGCTTGAGCTTCTTGACAACATTAATGGATAGCATTTTCTTGCTCTCTTTGCAGTTCAGCCCGGAGGTCTACTTTCCTTCTTTGTAGCTCTTCAATCTTGTGTCGTAGGTTTTGATTGGACTCCATTGCCTTTGTTTTCTCCTCTTTGGTTTCCTTCAAATTCAATTCTTTGATGTTGTTTAGAGCTCTTCCACATTGGAATTGTAATTTAATGTGCTCAGTCTTTTTATTGTTTTGAATGTCCTTAATCTCTTGTAGAGGCCTTTGCGATAAAGGTAGAGAGGTACTTTTTGAAATTCTTAAGCTAAAACAAAGGAAACTCTGGCAAATTATTTTTGTATTCTGTACTTGGAAATTTGGTTTTGGATCCATTGTAATGAGACTTTGCCTCAAGGGTGGATTCACACTACCTCATATTGATCATAGGCAAACAAACTTTGTATGACGGTGACACAAAGACGTGGAATGCATTAACATCATATGAAGTTGCAATGAACACAATCAGGAAGGACCAGCTAGAACAAGAAGCTACATATCATCTCATTTAGATAGAGAATGTTGGGCCAAGTTTGCAATAATCCTTTAAAGTATTGTATAAACCTCTAAAGAAGAAGCTAGCAAACAAGAAGAAGTGTGTTCATATTGTTTACTTTTAGCCTATAGTTGTGCGCAAGTTTTGTCTTCGACAAGCTGCATTGCAAAAGAACAAAAAATAGTATTAATTTATTGCAAGGGAATTTTGTTGTCTTTTTATTTTTTTGAAGTTGTTAGCAACAAGCTAACTTGGACACCATTTTTCGGAGCAGTCATTGTAAAAACACTTATTATTTTGATAAATCGGAAATATTGTAACTCTTATTTTCCGAATAAACTCTGTAATTGATGAGCCGGGGCTACAATCTTCTAGATTTTATCAACCTGTCATTACCCATCTTTAGTTAGAGCACCCAGATTTTTAGTTTTGAACACCAAAAACCTTGGCTAAGGTATAAACGTCAATTTTTGTAAGTTATTTTTAAGTTTTGGATAATGAAATACAACGCGTGAGCTAACGGCACTTACCTCTCTCCTTCTTGTGCTTCCTACTCTCTCTCCCCAATTGTTACATTGCAGTCGCGTTTGTTGCATTGCAACCACAGGTAAGAGCTCTACGCATTGATGTAAGCATTTCACAGTATTTCGTAGTCGTTGGCGTCGCCGACCCACGGCCTAATTTCATCATAAGTAGAAATTTACACTTCAAAATAAAAAACTAAGCATAGGTGGGGTATTGGGGCATCATTGCTAAGCATTTAGATGCATTCTGGGTCGAAAACGACTAGGTCAAAAATCCATTGCTGTTAATAATCGCGATTTTTGCACTTGACCTAAAGTGGGATTTGAGACCATAAGCATGTGTGCTTAGGTCTATAAACTTGTCCTAGAAGTTTCGTTACGTTTGGATGTTATTTAATGCTGTAACGAATGTGATTTGTTTGTCGATGAGCGATTGGCTTTTGGTGATTTCAATCACTTGAGTGTAGCTTGAGTTAACCTAGGAGTAGGGTAAGTAGGATCTGAGGTGGATTTCAGAATATTGCTCTCTCCGAAAGAATCATTGTGAGTTGTTATTTGAAGTTGCAAAATTTCAGATCTACGGCTAGAAATAGCACAAAAAGACTCCAAACCACTCAATCCGATTGGAGAGTATGCGTAAAAGTTGTATGAACCAGTGGGTAAGCTCAAGGACACATTGAGGTAAAAATTTCAAGAGTTTGCAAAAACTCAGATTATTTACTTTTTCTTGACAATTTAGGCCAAATTAAGTTTTGACTTGATTCATAGGCTTAAAATAGCTCCTGAAAAGACTGTCCATTGAAAAAGTGAAAAAAAAGTTCATTTTGAGCATTAAGTAAATAATTGTAATTATTTACTTTCAGCTCAAAACTGACCAAGCTTGATACCAATGACTCATTTCATGTGTACAAACAACTTTTGTAAAAGCACATAGGATTTGGA